>NC_088264.1:3007500-3308022 GCF_036013445.1 Caloenas nicobarica
AGTTCACCTCCTGCCTGCACATCTCGCGGGATGCGTCATTATCAACGACCTCGCGTTCCATTGCTATGTCTACCAAAACACGCACCTAACTTTCAGGAAAACTGCAGTTATTTAGAAGGCTTTAGCTGACAGGGAAATTCACTAAAAGAGAAACTTGGTTTTAACAAAACCAGGACAGGCTGCAACACCAGGAATCTCTGGATATGTGTCCGTGTTCTCCTCTACAGTCTTCCCTTCAACATGAAAATGTTACAAAGGTGTAAGTGTGTGTATATAGATAACATATATATATACATATATACACACGCACATTACTATAAATATAGTATATAAATACACATTAATATATGTACGTGTATATATGTGTGTATACACAAGACACATAAATATATACCCTGTAAAGCCAAACAAAACATTTAGAAGACACAACTACACACATACTCATATTTCGAACCCCAAATTCCTAAAAACGCCCGTCCTTACCTCATTTCCTCCTCCTCTGGCCCAACCAGGCTGGTTTAGAGGACAGAAAACATCTCTCATCCTCTTAAACATCAAACTTGCTTTCTGGAGTTTGTCGTAAGGCAAGCTATAAAACCATTTTTCTGTTAATTATCCTAACACTGTTTTTTAAAAATAATTTTTGTAATTGTGGCAAATACTTCTTATGATTATAAAAGCTACATGTATTTATTATCTTCAACTTAAACCTCAAGTGACCTTAATTAATATTAATCCAAATGAGACCCCTCCGCACCAAATAATAATATTGTATGGCACTTCTAAATTAAAGTAGGATATTCTGTTATTCTGCAGCTTTCTTCCATGGAGCTGTGAAGAAATGCTTGCAGGACAGGCGAGACGGGAGGGAAGAGCCCATAACCCTTGCGACACGGGCGCATCAAACTCCCTAAGCCACGGGACTCGCAACAATGAATTTTCAGTAAACCTGGGAAATTTCATTTTTGACAGAAACAACTCGGGCCTTCAGATTTATGTAATTTCTTCTGGATGCCGAGCAACAGCCAGCAGCCTCTGCTGAGCTTTGTTCTGACGGTTCAGGGTAAGCAAAAGCTGTGAAATCACAGCAAAATTCCAGGAGCACCCTGCCAAACGAAGAAATAGCTGCACCCTCCCGGGGTTATGCTCGCCATGCTGTTTTCAAACATCACATTAAAAATACAAAATATTTTTAATATATTTATCAGGCTGGCTGAGCATCACATTCAAGTGTCAAGATAGGCCTTGCAACAGAGGAAATATCTTTGGTTGCAACTAATAGTAAGATGGGTTTAATTAAAACACAGTTGTCCAGGAGCATCAGTTTGGTGTCTGCACTGAAGAGTGCTACTTTTAGTACTGTGTTGCTTGGAAGTCTTATTTTCATAAAAACTAAGCATTTGTTACACACTGACAATATCCTTATTATGCAAAACAAAACTTTTCACAGCAGATACTACCAAAGACTTCCAAGTGGGAGACAAGCACAAAGCACATGTGCTCAGAAACCTAAAGAACTATTTTATAGAAAACTTCAGATATTACTAATACCCTTATCTAATAGTCGGCTTCCACTATTAGACCTTCAAATTACAGTGGATGGAAAAAACATATGAAAAAAATTAAATGAAAAATTGCTTATGCCATTCATAAATACCTATCCTATTTCTTGCAGAAAAGAAATGACCAAACAACTGCCTCGAGCAAAACAGTGGGAGAGGAGTTTGACTTCAAATCATAAAAATGGTACTGTAGGTTTTTGCTTGTTTTGCTTGCATTTTTGCCCCCATTTTAAATTTTGCTCTCATCTGCAGAGCAGAATCTTGTTTTCTTGCTTTATGTAACAAAAGAACACGTGGAGTTTGATGGAAGCTCTCGCACGACTTCTCCCTGCACCTTAAAATATTTGTCTCCGAGCGCATGTATTTTACAATCTTGAATTTTCTTGCTTTAGTCCCTACCAACAACAGCCCTTGAGAGATGAAGAAATATCCACCGAGGACCTTGATTCTCACCTGCAGAGGGAGAGCTGCAGCTGCTCTGATGGTAACGGCCGACTGCAAGTAGATTATTTAGAAAAAGCAGGTTTTAACAACCACAAATGTCCAAGTAGCTTGTCTCATTTCACCGGGGACAGAACGCACGAATTTCTAACCAAGGAAGCTGATCTGGGGACGTACAATAAAGATGAAGAGCAACCGCAGCACTCAATAAAATCAAGATAAACCACCGACCTCCTGTGCTAACATCCCTACCCCAGGTTATCTCCGGAGAAGAGGGATCAGACCAGGATCACAGCTTCCGAACCTCTTGACGGACAGATGAAATCAGCAGATTGACGGGTAGGATAATCCTTTGAGACAGTTCCTATTCTTTATTTGAGCATTTCTTTTGCCCGGTGCTGTTTTATCGTTTGGGTTTACATTTAAAATAGCTCTGGCCTGGAAGCAAGCTTGTCCAAATGCACAGCTCAGTGGACAGCCGATCCTCGACCCTGGTCAACATGATTCCTGCACTGCTGCTGGTCGTCACCAGAAGAGGTGCTACGAGCACGTTACAGTATTCATACTCTAAATACCAATTAGAGTCGCGCAAGCGGCTGATACAAATCAGCCCTTCTCTTACATACAGATATTGTGGGCTTACAAAACATCTATTCTTCTAAATACCACTAATGTCTTATCTTCTTTGATTTTTCTCCTCGCCCCTGAAAATCCACTTCCTGGGGGCTTTCTCACCGCAGCTTTCATCACGATCGAAGTGTTCTACAAGCATCCTGACAGGTACGTGATGAGACACCAACCACGCTTAGGATCATTTTGGTTGGAGAAAAACCTCAAGATCATCGAGTCCAACCATAACCCACCCCCGGCACTGCCCCACGTCCCTGAGAACCTCATGTCCGTCTGTCCAACCCCTCCAGGGATGGTGACTCCAGCACTGCCCTGGGCAGCCTGTTCCGATGCCCCACAGCCCTTTGGGGAAGAAATTATCCCAAATTTCCAACCCCAACCTCCCCTGGCGCAAGTTGAGGCCGTTTCCTCTGGTCCTGGCGCTTGTTCCTGGGGAGCAGAGCCCGACCCCCCCTGGCTCCAAGCTCCTTTCGGGCAGGTCAGAGATCAGAAGGTCTCCCCTCAGCTCCTGTTCTCCAGCTGAACCCCTGAGTTATTCCTTGGTGGACTTAACCCACCCTCAGCCCCCAAATTTGCCAGGCGAAAATGGAAATCTCCCGTAATCCCTTGGATCAAAGAGAAGCTTAAAGCTTTAGGGATCTGGTTATCCTAGGAATGATGTTCTTACAGGATTGCGTACGTGGCAGACCGGCTCACTTATGGAGTTTTTTTTAAACAGCATTAAAAGAAAAAAAATAGTACGCTAGGTTTATGGTTTAAAATGGCAATATGCTGAATTTGAAGTCTGACGTTTTCATACAAATTCTAGAATTAGTACTTGGACAAAAAGATTAAGAAAGATGTGTAGCTTTTTTCAGTGCGTAAATGCAGATGTAATTTTTCAGAAAAAGCTGGGTTTCTGCCAAGAAAAAAGCTTGTAGTAGAAATTATTCGGGGGAAAATTCTGCGATTCTGTGAAAAGTATCACGTCCTGTTCAGCTTGTAAAATCCCAAGCAGCCTTGAAGGTGAGCAAAGAGCTGGGGAGCGTCAATTAAAGGTGGCAACGTCGTTGGAATGCAAACCGTAAACTGTAATAGAAGTAGATTTTGGCAGACTAAATAAACCACATTTTAACGTAGCATCTTAAAAATGGTACCTACCAGGCATCACGATAGCACACATCATTATGCTTTATAAATAATCCCTCATGAGCTAAAATGTATGAGATTATGTAGTCAACAGTTAACATGAGTATAACGATCAAATCGGCTAACACTGCTGACACGTAAGGGGCTCAACCTTTTAATGCGGTAAGAAAGCACTTTTACTGGAAATAACAATGATTTCCGAGCTGATACAGTAAGCTCCGATTCCGCAAAGATTGCTAGTCCGCCCTATATACAGATATAATTGCATGAGACGTAAAATAACTCGTATTTCAGAAAAGAAGCCAAAATAAAATCAACAAAACCAACTCCCCGCCCTTTACAAAACAGCTGTAACTTCAACTGCAGAGCCAGAGGTGCTCGAGCTGTGAAAAGCAAACACGGAACGGGAAGGCAGACCGGAGAATAAAAGCTCGGCGCAGACAATGGTAAATTGAAATTGCAAATTAAAATTCTTCTCGAATTCCTGAAACTGCCTCAAAAGCTGGGGTACGAGCCCATTCAGGAACTGCAAGGGCGGCATTTGGATTCTAGGCACAAGCAAGGAGTATGTGCTGCCAGCGGTGATGGGGTTTGGTGAACAAAAGGAGGGGGAGGAAAACACTGCCAACTTTTCTAACTTAAATAAAATTAAAAAGAAAACCAGCATCACAAAGCACACCACTTTGGGGTTCAGTATTTCCCGCATTCTAAATGCTGACAGAAGGGCAAGCCTCGGATTCACTTGAAAATGTGTGTCTTGAAGCACCAGAGGTTATAAAATCCAGAGAACAGGATAGTAATACGTCATATTAATATATTTAATAGCTTCTTAAGTGTTTATTTGGCACAGGAAACAGTATAAAACTACAAAGAATTACCTTCATTTTTCACAAAAATATGGCCAAGGCTACGTGAATACCCATTACTATACTTTTATTTACCTGATCAAGGGTTACGTTGGTTTTCTGCCTCATCCAGAACTTTACTATGACGGCGAATCCATATCCAAAAAATTCGAATACTCACCCACACTTTTCAGCATCCCCGTTTAACACCACATCCCTTCCAACAGCAGTGGTTTAATCCTTAGGAGAATTGAATTCTCACTGCTCGCTGAAGTGGCGCTCCCTTGGGAAAACATGCCAACGAGCCATTCTATTAAATTAAAAACCAGATCTGCAGTTGCGTAACATGTACTTGAGCTTCTTTTACAACAGGGCACCTCTTCGGTATTTAGCAGGAGCATGTCCCCATACCGTGCAATTATTCTCTCGCAAAAAACAAAATATCAGGCGGCTGAAATGAAGGTTGACTAGTTTTGATGTACGAAGACAGCGTACGGAGGTATTTAGGAGACCACTTACATCACTACTGACAACAGTGTGTTTATACACATTCCACGAGTGTGGAATATGGTGAAGAAAAATGACTGCCGGCTGCAAAAGCGTGTTTAGTAATGGATGCGATTGTAATTCAGCAACGTTAAAATCCACGCGAGGAGAAAACTCCACCAGTCTAGTTGTTTCCAATTAGAGGGGAGGGAAAAAAGTCAATAAAGCCAATTATCACAGGATCACAGACTGGTTGGGGTCGAAGGGACCTCTGGAGATCATCCGGTCCAACCCCCTGCTAGAGCAGGGTCACCCATTATTCATCTCGATGACCAAGAAACACCTCCCTATACTTCCCATGTTCATCTTAATCTTCATTACCATCTAAAAAAACCACAGAAAATGACCTTCTTTGGTAGGCTTCCAGTCCCAAAATCAAAATAAAGCCTTTCCCTTTTGTGTGCATGTGTTTTGTTTATAAGGGAAGATACTTCCTTTATATATATGCATATATATATACACACATAATTCTCACTATCAGCCTTTACCTTCAGCCACTTAACGAAAAGCAGCCTCTTGTATAACTCGGACGCACTGGCAACAAGGGATGAGGTTTCATTTCGGTACTACCGAGAGAGGGCAACTTAAAGCAGCACTGCCAGGCAGGTCAATGACGCCTGAAATTCAAGAAGCTTTTGAATTTTGAAGCTACGCGGGTGTGCAGGACGACACGCTAGGTTTCACGGGACTGGGTGCCAGAAGGACTGACATTCCTACAACTATTCAGAAAATTATTGAGAACCGCGCGCAGCTCTGCAGGCTTTTAATGCTGCGAAGGCTGCGTTCGCAAAGGGATGCAGAAATAAGATCCCCAGCGTTTGCTTAATTCTTGTACTTGAAGAGTTTCGGATGACAGCAAAAGAAACGAAAGCGATAATGGGAAACAAGAATTTGTTGGGGAATAATTCAAATGCGAAACCATTAATTAAATATGCAAAGTACTTCCAGGAGCAGTAACGAATAGACAAAACCCCAAGGCTGCATCTGTTGTAAACAAGTGTGAACGCACAGGATAAATATATCTACCTTCCGAACTGGGATTTGACTTTCTCACTCCTTGCCTGCAGATTTTGGCTTTGCCTCTTTCTTAAACACGTGTTCTCTGAGGGATGTCTCTGCGAGACTAAGACAAGAGGTAAAAATCTCAGCGTTTAGCAAAGGGGAAAATTATTTGTTGTTCAAGTTTTCCTGAAGTCGTCAGAACACAGAAAACAGCTTCTGCTTCTGTTTAATACAGAAGATTTACTGGTATGTAAGTAAACAGCGCTTCTTGTTACCAAACAAGAAGAGCAGCAGAGCGCTCTGGAAAGCTCTAAACAACCGTAGGCACAATTCACAAGGTTTCAGATAAGAAAAGGAGGAGCTGAACGGTTTACATCAGTTTGTGGAAGAGAGGAGGGAGAGCTGAACGCAAATTTGATTATTACTTAAATATCCGTAGTACGTAGGAGTAGCATGGGAAAGAATCCCAGTGCGCTGGACACTGTGTAAACACAGAGCAAGAGCAGTCTCCTCCAAAAACCCCATCATTAAATTATAAAACAGCAGATAAACAAACACTAGCACAAGGTCAAACAGCAGGCAATTCGTAATTCCTATTAAAACTCCTTTTACTCCTGTCGAACCCACCAGAAAACTCAAAAAAAGGTTTCAGGATAAACTACTATAATCCAGTCCGTATAAAACGCTGCTGGTTTCAGGCGTCACGAGTGGTTTGCAGAAGATGGAGGGTACCACGACCCCCGTTTTACGTACGGGCAAACAGACGACTGAACGTAATTGCAGCAGGTTCCAGATTAAAATAGACGAGCCGGCAGCCCCTCGCCGCAATGACTCACCCGCAGCCCCAAAGACGGTTTTGTAAAAGCGGAGCCAGTCGGTCGAGGTCTCCCCGGCGAGTCCGTAGCATCAGCAAAACGTTCTCAGACACCGCGGGGCTCCTGGCACGGGCACGTTTAGGAGGAAAAGGACTTTTGGGGGGAGCTTTATGGAGAAAAGCGAGATGCAGGATGATCGGGATGGACTTTATGTATATAAACTGCCAAGGAGGGACGGGCAGTGATTGAGGCTGTATGTAATAAACAACTGGTAAGAGTCTAGAAAGGCTTTCAGAGCATAAATATCAAATTATACGAAACATGCTGGAGGGGACTTGCAGCAACCTCTAAGTTTAAGATTCTCCCCGAAGTTTAAAAGAACAGCAGCGATACCCGCCCCAGCCTCTTCCCCAAACAGATTCTGTCAATTTGCCTAACCAGATAAACCCCGTGGTTTATAAATACCTTTCAAGTTTCTTCTCAATAGGTAAATTGAGAGAAACTATGGGTTTGGGGTATTTTCCCCTGAAGAAAAAGCTGGTGAGGGAGGAGAAAGTCCCTTTCCCCACGTAACCTATTCATCCTCCTTCATACGGCGAGCTAGAGAACCGAGCTGTGCCCAGCACCAGCACCATCCTGCCCGGTTCCCCTGAGAGCAACAGGAAAACAGTTTCCCACTGTGTTCTTCCCGAAAAGTTTGGCCTAAACTATTAAAACACCAAGTTAACGCTCCTGCCACAGCCCTTCTGCTCTGTGAACACTTCACAGAAAGCGCATCTGAAACAAAATCCTTTACCATCCGTCTAACTTCACGAATATCGCGCAAGTCTCACGTGCTTTTGCGACGGACAGCAAAGCCGGGAGGCACGCACGCTGCATAAACTGTTGATAAAAGCCAACGGAAAGGTCCGGGGGTAAAAAATGTGGGTTCGATCCTTCACGCAGCGAAGCGACCCACAACATGAACGCGGCCCGCCACGGCCTCCGGGAGGGACGACCAGAGTTGTCAAGAAAACCCGAGTTGGAAGAACAGGAGATGCTGCTTCTCAAATCATTCCTCTCGGGTGCGAAGATAAATCACACGGGGTTTTTTTTTTTTTGCTTGACACAAAGCCAGCAGCTGCAAGCCCCCTGTCTCACAACAAGCCACCTCCTTCTGCCTGCACATCTGCGACGGCCCAGCCGGGGAAGACAAAAATGCGGAAGAAATTAAATACTTCCCTGCACAGCCTGCTCCTTGGGTTGATTCACTCCGAAAATTTGTCTTTTTCCCCCTCTCTCTCTTTCCTTTCTCTCCTACTTCAAGAAAAAACTTGGGCGATGAAGGAGTTCAGGTCCATCTGGAAACGCTAGAATAGCTTCAGGAGGTTCCCCGATTGAGAAGTACCAGCACGACAGAGAGTTTTTAACAAACAGAAACAGCAAACCTGAGACCTGGTAAGGACATCAGCATTTAAAGCGACTTCATACTTTCAATCTCCTCACCAGACCAGAACTGATTTTCTTCTCAGCCAAAGCACGTAAAACACACACACGTCAACCACAACCAACTCGATGGCTCAAAGTCACGCACATGCCGAGAGGTTCTGGTGAAACACGACCAAAACCACCAGCTTTTGGACCAGCAGCAAAACATCCGGCTCGCTATGGGTCTTCCAAGGAGCCCATTCGCCACGTCGGGCTAAAAGCAGCATCGTGTGTTTATTTTATTAACAGCAAGTTCGTCTAGCTTCAGTCTGTGTGACACGGCCATCATTCAACAGCAGATGCCATTCTCCAGCTCCCGTCTCCTCCCCTCCTTCAGGCTTCCAGTAAAATTGGGCCTTGAATTAAGCTTCCAGCAAAATAATTACAGTTGGCAGGTATTTTTCAACGCTGATCTGCAGGCCAAGGAACCAAAGCAAAGCAAAACGAAAATCAAACCGAGCGTTACGCAACTTTTCTCAGAAACAACTTGCTCTGCCGATGAAGTATTTTCACCGCTGGATGGTTTTGCTCCGCTACAATTTCACGCGCTCGATGAACCTCACAAAAGCATTGGCCAGACAGCTTACTAAATTTTCCTACGATTAAACAGGGAAAAAAAGTATCTTAAGTCCTTCGAAACAACAACAACAAATGATGGCACAGAGGGAGAGACCTGCTCAAAAACAACGGGCGTTTTTTGTGGAGAAAATTCTTTCCCAAAGCTCATCTTCCAGTGGCTGCTGTGGGAAGACGACTGGCTTTGGAGGCTTTCTTCAGGTCCACAATTTGAGAAGAAAGGGCAAAAGGAACGCTGCCACAGTCTCCCGGCCAAGAGAAGGACACCTGGGGCTGGACAGGAAAACACGGAACTTAACTCCAACCTACTCAGTCTTCTCCACAGCTGGTAAGCACACGGCACAAATCGTTACTCACAGTTTCTGCACAAAATAGGGTACACTTAGGTAAATTCATGTAACGTAAACCCTCAGTGAGGCAACCCAAATCTTCGCCTCCATTTTTACTGGCAGCTATTTAATTAAAGAAAGCTCCTTTGTAATCAGTTGGTAACCTAAAGCATGTTGATCTTCATGTAAATACAGCTTTCTCGTGCTAACAACAGAACTTCTTTTTGCAAACCCAGAGGATATACTGTTCCTAATAAATAATTTCATAGCTTCCCATATGTTTACCATAATTTCCAATGGTTAATTCATTTTTGTTAGAAAATGTTTCTTGTTTAGGACCAATTATATTATTCTGATAGAAGTCAAACTGCAGTCAAATACAGAACTTCACCGCAATTGCTTCCATGCTGCTTCTAAAATAAGCCCCGGCTGTAGCCCTTTGCGGATTTTTAGGAAATCATCTTGCACCGGGCCAGACCAACACCAAAAGACAGAAGGGAGATATTTTGAGTGGTTTTACTTCCAAGCCTTTTCATTAAATATGCTCCTTTCTCATGTACTACCCCTGGGATCTCAATGCTCGTAACTCCATCACGAACTCTGGAGGTTTAGAGATAGGGGTGCCCACATCCCAGAGCTGGTAAAACTACCGTGCTCACATTGAACGAGCCTGGAGCCGGACCCCTGGATAACATTTCTCTTTAGGAAGGAATTGCCGTGGTACAGTTTCTTCTCACCCAGACAACCTCTTCCAGAAGTTTTGTGCTCAAGGAGGGGTTTCCAGTTGAAATGTGAAACCAGAAAACAGCAAAAAACTCATGCGATAGTCCTGTCTCTGCTTACTCAGATCCTTGACCAAGGCCAACAGCGTTCTGAGCTTTTGGAAGATGCCCTAATCACCCCGAAACCTTCGTGGTGGACTCAGAGCCCATGGTGCTGCTGATTTATGGCTTGACTCATCTGAGCACGAAGAGCCAAAGGACACTTAATGGCCTCAAGTTGCGCCAGGGGAGGTTGGGGTTGGATCTGGGGAACAATTTCTTCCCCAAAGGGCTGTGGGGCATTGGAACAGGCTGCCCAGGGCAGTGCTGGAGTCACCGTCCCTGGAAGGGCTGGACAGACGGACATGAGGTTCTCAGGGACATCTCAGTGCTAGAGTTGGGTTATGGTTGGACTCGATCTTGAGGGTCTCTTCCAACCAAAATGATTCTACGATTCTATGACACCACTCGTTCCCAGGATTCCGCTGCTCTAGAAGAGGGAAACGTCATTGCCATGTGGAAGAGTCAAAAGTGCTTCTGCGTGGATCGTGGAAGGAGCACGTACAATGTCCGAGGAACCAAGAGTCCCCCAAACCATTGGGACAGGCTCTGCAGCTCTGGAAAGGCATCGAAGGGGCAATAAGCTTTTCCATTCCATGTTACATTTTGCCACGTAACAGAGTGCTATTTTTCTAGCAATTGCATGGGCGAATATTATGAAAAAAAAAATATATATCACTCCATCAATTTGCATAGGGGGTGGGAATGATACGATAAAAAAAAAAAGAGTTGAAGGAAAAAGGAGCAGCTTTCACATGCAGAAGCACAACACAGAGGAGTCAGAGTCCATCATGAAGTCCATGATGAAGAAGCCACCATCACCATCACCACTTCTTTTTGCGTGCGGATGATATGCTAACAAACCCTTCGGATGATTTAGTCGATACCTTCTGCATAGGCCTTACCTAAAACACTAGTGCCAGTATCCAGTCAACATAATCAGCACTCTTTCTACTGTATTGCATTAAAAAATTACAGAAGGACATCACAGGAAAAATTTAACGAGAGAGAAAACTCAATTTTCCGGAGTACTTTAAGTCAGTTCACCTCCGGTTTGTTTTCCGCCAGAAATCAGGCTGCCGGCAGAAAGCCGTTTCCTCCTGGCCTGGCTAACTCAGCGCTCGCTGTGTTCCCACACTCTCTCATTCCCCTTTCCTGTTTTTGTACTCGCCGCTGCCTTCGGAGGACGACGAGTAGGGGCAGGAGGAAAAGCGAGGCGGGAGCCCTCAGCTTTCCGAGCGGCAGCCTCAGGAAACGCCGCATTTAATAAACCTGCTAAAACGCTGAGCTTTAATTTTTCAGGTCAGCCAGGCAAAGATGTGACATACAGAAAGGGAAAAATGACGTCCCAACAACCCCTGAGGTTTCAAAAGCAACAATCCTGTCCATCCAGAGAAAGAAAATTGTACGTACCACTTCTCTCTGTCCATAGCCACCCAGTTCTTCCTCATCCCACATTCTTTTAGAAACACAGGATGTTTAACAAACAGCGAACAAGATTTGACTGGAGACATCTTTTGCCAGCACAACTCTCTAAATCGCCTAAGGGCTTAAGATACTCTGATGCTTTAACTAATAATTGAACAGGATGTTGCATTTCGTAGGTGGCTCCGAGACCTTTGTCAGGGCTTTTTTTTCCCCACATATACACAGAGAAGTGGATGGATCATTCTGCAGATGAGTCACTACTGAAACAACAGAATAAACTCCCATCAAATGCTGTGGGGTTTGTGTTTAACATTCTCCAGCTCCTTTTTTGGAGTATTTGGCAAAGCTCTGGTGAACGCAGAAATCAAGCAGCAATTTTATTTGTCAGCGAAATAAATCTAGAAGTGCTTAAATATTCATTTCAGCCCCCACTTGTCCTCTCCTTCTGCCTCAAGTTTGCTCCCTCGCAAAGCTGACAAAGGCAAAAGGAAAGTCACCAAGTGCTGACACCGAAAACACGATCCGGACGGGTTTCCAAAGCTCCAGCCTACGGGAGATCTGCTGCCGTAGCTGCTTCATGCTTCTGAAGATCACCCCAGACAAACATCTATATACATATATACACACGCACACACACAAGGCTTGGATGTAACCCTTGGCTTTCACTTCTAAAGGGTTCAACAACAACATCTTTTGCCTAAAGGCCAATTAACACGTTTAAAAGAGGCGGGGGGGGGGAAGTGAAAGTTAAGGGCAAGTGAGTCCTTGGTGCCCAAGGCAAAGCAAAAGGAGCTGCAGAAAGCAAACCCGAGCTCGGTGCTCTGTGCTGCCCTGGTCTATCTGCGCCGTACCCGCCTGCTCCTTCCAAAAAGCTTCACGTACCCGCACATGGCTCCTCAAGCGCAGACACCACAACGATCATCGCGATCCAATTCGATTTGCACATAAATTCACTAATTAAATCAGAACGGGCAAAAAGGTACCAAACCTGGAACCGCAGGTAGTGGCGCTCTGCCTGTCACCAACACGTCTCGGGGACAAGTTGCACCAGGGGAGGTTTAGATGGGACATTAGGAACAATTTCTTCCCCCAAGGGCTGTGGGGCACTGGAACAGGCTGCCCAGGGCAGTGCTGGTGTCACCATCCCTGGAGGGGTTTAAAAGACATTTAGATGAGGTTCTCAGGGACACGGGGCAGTGCTGAGTTGGGTTATGGTTGGACTCGATGATCCTGAGGGTCTCTTCCAACTGAAATGATTCTATGACATCGGGGGACACCAGGCACTTATGTGGGCAACCGGGCTGCGCTGCGATCTGCCCTGCTGTATCTCCAAACGCCCTGCTAGTTATTTAAAAGCTACAATAAAAGTCAGTAATGTTATTATACAAACATACCATCAGTTATCACATACACCTCATGCTACGGACACTTTGACAGGTTACTTTTCAGATGCGTGGGCACTGATATTACGGCCGCTCTCGCATCCGCACAGAGTACAGCTCACGTAAAACAGAATTCGCATAAGGAGAACTCATCTTACAGGTATTTTCTTATACACTTGCATTTGCCTTTTGTTCTGTATTTTTGCTTGTACCCATCAATAAAAACACATCCTACTTTGCTTATAAAGCATTCCCTTATTAAAAAGAGCTGATGTGAAGTTGTTTGAAAGGCAGAAACACCAAAAAGAAACAGCAGAGCTCTACCCACGCACTGAACTCCCACCGCACACCCAGCACAGAGGCATGACTCCGAATCCGCGAGTCCTACAGATGCATTTTGTCATATAAACTGAAAGCAAACCTCAGCCAGGTCCAGCGGTAATTGGAACAGAGGAGGCGACTTTGAAGGACGGGGACGCAATCCCAGGCTGCGCCACTCTCGCTCATCCTAAAGAACGGATGAGCTTTTCAGGTGGCCCGACGTGACAATTAAAGAGCTGCTGGCTAATCACTTTAAATGCTGTCCTCAGCTATGGGGGGAATCTGATGGGAGAATAGAATATATTGTTAGTTTACTATAAAAGTTACATTTGCATTAAAAAAAAAAAAAAAAAGTATTCCGATCGACTGTGCATAAGGTGAGGAAGCAGGAAACATAAGGAAAAATACAATTTGCAAACTTTGGGGTGAAAACGGCAATCTTACAAACACAGGACCAACTCTAGTAAGTTCCTTTTTCTACTGGCTTAAAAAGAGACTAAAAACGAGGGGCTTTTACCAAACCAAATCTTTAAGTGTATAAACACAGAAACGAGTTTTCCCACTAGCAAGCATTCGTACGCCATAGTCACCAAGCAACAACAGGCCAAGGAGCAAGTGCACTCACACAGTGCTCAAAATCCACTATTTCAATTAGACAGTCAGTCCCCAAACGGACGATAATCCACCACTCCTCAGAGACTGCAAAAATACCAGCACTTCTTTTAGCGCTCATGCGAGAGGAAGACGAGAAAACACTGTAAAATAAATGAAAGCTGGGCCGTCCCCCTTGCAAGCCAACAGAACAGCTGTTCTTTTTTTTTTTTTTATGAGTGCAAGAAATAATTTGCCATTTCACTGAGCTTTTAGCCGTTCGTCCCCACGTGCTGCATCGAGGCGGTTGGCATTTTTATACCATTTCACATACAGGAAACCAAAGGACAAGCAGCACAGCACAGGCAAAAGAAAGTTCCACCTTTCCAGCCCTCTGCTCTTATATGCCAGGCAGAAATAGGCTTTTTCTAATTATTATTTTTTTTTAATTTGACAGCAAACTTTCATTATATCCCTCTGCTTCCCAGGACGGTTGTTATCCAATAAACTCAGTGGGGGATGTATAGAAGGAAATAAAGAGGCAATCCCTTCTCCAGGAAGCCTGTAGCAGAACTTCCCGGCCCTCCAAACCATCCTACCCAGACCCCACGAGCCCAGACAAGGCTTTAAAGACGAGCTGACGACACCGAACGATTCTTGACAACCACGTCGGGGCGGATTAAAGCTCCATTTCACCCTGCACCCAACAGAAACCAAGAGCAGATACATGGGGAAGGGTGTAGGAACACAGATCAAGTACCCAGTGAAACCATCATGGAACGCGCTCTCCTACCCCAACGCAAGCGTGGGGACAACTTTTGTCGTCTTCCGTTCAAGGTGTAACTAAAGTTGTACTAAACACAACACAGCAAGTCAACATGGATCAATCACAACGGCATGGGACTGTCTATCAGGCTCTCCTCCCTATTCTTCCCCGTTCCCCACCCACCCTTAGTTGCTTCTCTCTACCGTGTGAGCCTTGGGACGCCAACCTCCTCGCCAAAAGGCAGGATTGGGTTTCCCAGAACAACATCTGGTCTCACCCAGAGCTTTCTTGAGCCAACAAAACACAATTAGTAATGTGGCGGGGGGAAATTTGAGAAAAGCAAACTGAAATGGGAAATGGGAAATGCTGGAGAGAGGAAGCTCCATAATAAAGAAATCTTTTTGAGTTAAAAGTGAAGTTAACCAAGGGACAAAGTTTGTAAAGTTTAAACTTTTAGCATTTTATATATTTAGAAGTTCTTTGAAGTGTTAAACCAACAAAGGAGAGATACCCATGAGGCAACTTTGATGGCACCTAGGACTTTGCAGATACAACCCAACGTGAATGTCCCCACTTAAAACCAGCACTAAAGCCCTGGACAGTCTTGGACCCGAGTCTTGGACTCCATCACATCTGCTGGCCTACAAGACAGCTCCTGTCCTTTGGTGTCCTGCCCAATACGCTGTGCCAACACAAGCGGCGGCACGAAACCCCGCGGAAATTCCTGCTGGTTTGGGTTTTGCAGGTCTGCTGCACAACGCAGGGTAGAAAGGGCAGCAGACGTGAAACAGAAATACAAACAATCCTCAATTCTACAAAGGATCCCAGGTTCAGCAAGTGAAGGCTCGTCCACAAAACTTCACCCTTACCCTTAGGTTCCCTAAGAAGACACACTCCTGATTAGCTATAGTTAAGGTACGCCAGTGAAATTTATTTTAATCAAAGAGCATTTCTTTTTTCTTGCTGCTGTTGCTTTTGCACACTCGTCTATTCGTCTGTCTTGCTATTTCAAATACCAAGTACAAACACACACTGCTGAGAACCAGGGAACTAACGCGAGTGATGATTACTTTGCCATAAAACCAGTTATCTACACGGTTTGTGGTAAAAAGAGAGAAGGTTTGGGGAACAAAAAAAAAAAAAGAGTGCAGCCAGATGTCAGAAGAAATACCACTCCTAAGCGGAATATTAACACGTCCACCTGGAAGAATCAATGAAGTGCATCAAGCAAAACCACTGCAGCTCACCACTGGAATATTTACAACCTTTTTGAGTGATCTTTAACGTTCTGACAGGCTCATTTCTTGCATTGCCACCTCCCAGAGCAAAAGGAAGACGAAGGCCAGCACGCTGCATCGCAGCCTACAGAAACCGCTCTGCCTCTGAGCCTCCGACGCGGGAAGCTTTTATTCCTAATACACACCATATGGGGAACGGGAGAAGGAAGGATTTGATCATTTCTGCCCCCTTGACCACACACCTCGAGACAGTAACGCAAAGCACGAGTGTGCGCTCGCACGGTTTCCCTTTCGGCAGCAAAGGCGCTTGGTTTGCTCAGCCAGCGTCTCATTTTCTCCCGCTCCCATTTCCAGCCTCGTGCCATCGGCTGCTGAGCCCTTCACACTTCACCCCCAGCCCTCCCACCTCTCTGTTTAATACATTTATGAACAGACGTACCGTTCCCCGCGCTACGTACCATTTGTCGGCTTATTGACACCAGCTCTTGACGGTGACGACCCAGAAGCAACTGCTCCTACCCCAAAAACGAAGCGTTAGCCAAGCCCACCTGCGCCACACACCGCTGCCTTTGCTGGGCGCCGTGGTGCCCAACCATTGCTTGGAACTTCTTGGCCAACAGTGGTTTTTGGTCCATGCCAAACCCAAGGTGCCCGCAGGCTCCAGCGTGTACGGGGGAGGCAGGGGATGTAGAACAACCCAAAGCCCGAGGCACAGGGGAGCTGTACACCTTCCAAAGAGAAACCAGAAAGCCTGAAAGACACATTTTCAGCTTACTTTTTCCTTTCGCACAGCTTTAATGGTAATGTAAAGCCACGAGAATCCTTCCTCTACGGCATTTAACGGTATCAACCACCGCTGTGCCTCTGAACAGTCAGAAGGTAAATCCTCGACCTCCTGAGCTCAGCAGCAAAATCCTCCGTGACTCCAGCAGTTCCCAGTTTTGGCCGCAGGGTATTGAATGTGAGCGCACAGGGAAGCAAAACCTAACTGCACCGCTATTTGCATAGGTTCCCTGTATGTAAACAAATCGACATAGCCACAATATTTGATTGTAGTTCTGCCTTCCGTGATCAACGAGTCAGAATTGCCTGTTTATACTTACTGGCAATATAAACCTGCGATCTATCAGCACCGTCTTTGCCCTGCAGAAGCCAGGAGAATGGCTACAAAAAGCATCAGGAAACAGCGATGGACAGCCCAGGATGGAACCGGGAGCATTAGTACGGCTCATAGACAGCAATGGGAAATACTCTATAATTATGAACTTTAAAATTGTATTTGAAAAGCAAATATGAGAACAGAATGAAGCTACTGAGGTTCAAGCTGATCAAGGGATTTAGAAAAATAATCTAGCTCTCATGCTATCAAATAAAAAAAAAAACAAACACAAAGGGGACCTGTTTTCATTTTTTCTGATAACAAGGCAGAGAGCAAGGTGGGAATCCTGCGACGCTGCGCGCCGTGAGGATCCCGTCGCCGCGGCAAAGAGCCTGAATGGGCCACTCCACAACCCCTGTGGAGCTGCAGCCTCCAGCTCCCACCCGGCTCACTACACCACGAAATCTCTCTGATATCCCAGCTATATCTGCGAGCGCACACTTTTTTTTTTTTTTTCCCCTCCTTACCACATGCTTCGAAGGTGATTTTCTGGTGCATGCTTGTTCTCCTTTATATTTCTTCCCAATATTCCCTGAAACTTTCCTCACGGGCACTCATTTCATCCAAGCCTTTCTGGTGCAGACCTACAAAGCAGCAGCAAACAGGATAAAAACCAGGGGAATTGCTGAAGGCGGCTGCACACAGCGCCAGGGGCACGCTCCTAAATTTCCAGGTAAGTACAACGAACACAGCACCTTAGACCACTGTAATTTTCATCAATTTTAAACTTCGTCCTCGAGCACCCTCGGTGATTAACCGAACAACGGAGCCTACGAGACGTGCTGGTTATTGACTGGGTAGAAATGAAGAACTAGAGACCGGTATGTCAGCTCACACCCCAGCACCAAGAGGCATATATTACCTTAAGGGCGAAAGTCACTCCCGTCTTCTGTTTTCCGTCTCCTCTTTGACATTCAAATCAAGACACAAAACCAGTCGTGCAGTCTGGTGATACAGAAAGGTCCCCGCTTCTCCTCCAACACTCGTTCTTCCCCCCAGCGCCGAGACCAGACCAGCATTCCCACACACAGCAGCTCAGCTCAGCCCACACTTGAGAGAGACCTTACAGATACTGAGCCTAACCCATGGAGCCTGACTTTATTGGCAGGGGATCAGCAGACCGTGGAGCCCTCGCACTACCCGTTTTCTTTTTCTACACCCAACCACCCTCGGCATTTTCAAAGCGATAAAACCATTTCGATACAGAACGCCTTTTGGGCACGTTCCTAAGATGCTGCAGGAGTTGGCAGCAGGTAAAGAATAGAATCATTTTGCTTGGAAGGGACCATGAAGACCATCGAGTCCAACCATACCCCACCCCCGGCACTGCCCCATGTCCTGAGAACCTCATGTCCGTCTGTCCAACCCTCCAGGGATGGTGACTCCAGCACTGCCCTGGGCAGCCTGTTCCAATGCCCAAAACCCCTTCCAGGAATCATTTTTTCCTAATATCCAATCTAAACCTCCCCTGGCGCAACTTGAAGCTGTTTCCTCTTGTTCTGTCACTTGCTACTCGGGAGAAGATTATAGGTAGGGAAGAGAGGAACGGGAAATGGAACGGCTGGAAAAGCACCAAAGTGACCAATTCATCAGCAAACAGGACAACGCGACTCACCAAGAAACAACCACCAAAGCAAAACCAGGCAGCCTTTAGGGTCACCTCCATTCTTACTGGTGGCTTTTATTCCTTCTATTCCTATTCAGTCATTACCAAGATTAAAAGTGGAGCTGATTTCAGACGCTCGGAAAATCCACAGCGGATTTTGGGGGACAGTCTCCTCGGCGTGGTTATGTGCCTTTTCAAAGCATAAGCTGAATGCAAAAGAAAAACAACAAAAAAAAAAGCCCCATAAAAGAGAGTTGTTTCTTCTGCATTTGGCTTAAGGCAAAAAAATATAGGAACGCAACAATTATCCTCGCATTTGCCCTCCACTAAAAAGAAAAGGGCTGTGATGGCAAGAAACAGCAAGTGGGTTCTTCAGGTGGAAGGGTGGACAAGACGGAAGGAGGTGTTGCCATCAGGATGCTGCTCTCCGTCACGGTCATCGGACATCGATAGGAGTGTTCATATAGCTGAAATCGAGCGCTTTATTTCAAAATCAGGGCGGTTTTTTTGCACCTTGGTGTATCTTTCGGAGGGCAGGCAGGAGGGGAAAGCCAGCAGGAGAACAACTCCTTGCCTTGTTTCTCATTCATCGTAACGACAGGAGCAAAGAAATTCCTCCTCACGTGCTGCAAGTCAAGGCAAACCCCAGCAAAACAAGAGTCCTCGACCAGTAGCACTTAACGAACATTCCCTGTGAACTTCACCCTTTTCTGTAGCCTCCTCTGGTCCCGCGCTGCTGCCCAACCTGTTCTGCCTACAAAAGACCAGGGCAGGGCCTGGAAGGGTTTGGACCAATTTTCCACCCAGCAGCAACACCCCGACGTGCTGATTCTGCCGCATTTATTATTGCTTGGACCTCGAGAAGCCCAAACCCCCGCAGGCTTCGCCCAGCCAACCCGCCCTGACTCCCCGGGAACGTCCCGAGCTCCACGCGTTCTGCAAGGGCAGGATCTCCGAGGGACGGGGGAGGAAAGGCGGCGTCTTTCTTTCGCGCCCATGGGTGGGAAGGCAGCTGGGAGGCACCCAAGCAGGCAAAAAAACGGGGTGCACATCATTCACCAAGCACTTTCGGGGCGGCTGAATCAGCAGCGGGTGGATGGGTGTTTACTGCTGACACAGACCTGCCGTAAATCACCACCTTGCTGGAGAAACTACTGCTGCAGGAGCTCCGGGGCGACTGAGTCATCCCCATCCCGACGCCACCTCCGTCCTCCGGCTTCAGGCTGCGCCCCTGGCCCAAAACCAGCTTTTAAGCCAAATCCTGCAGCCCTCGTTCAAAAGCCAAAACGCTTTATTTACACTCAGCAAGAATGCGCGTATGTTTTTTGACATACTGCTAAGAGTAACCGGCGCTTAAATTATTTGCTTAACAAAGGAGCCTATTTAACTACGAGAGTTACACCAAGTACGCAATGCTTTCTGACCCACATAGAAGCTAATAATGTGCATTTTATGGAACCACTTTGCATAGGCAACGCATCTTAATGGCCAACAGCACGCCGTGCAAAAATTAATAATTCAAAAGCCGTCGTCAGCGCTGTTATTTTTTGCTACAGGTAACTCACGAACCTCATCAAACTGCAGTATTGAATTTCTAACGACCTTCTGGAACGCTGTTCCCTTCGAGAGCCTTTTCTCAAAGGCACGGCGAGCTCAGAGAACGCCCTGCAACCGCGGGGGAAGAACGTGACGGCTACGCGGAGTCTGCGGGAGACGCCGGGCGAAAAATACCCTCAAAAAGACATCAGCCAGATCCTCCTTCGGCCGAAGAAGCGACTTTGACCCCACGAACCTCCCCTCTCTCCTCGACCGGGCTCCGCTCACCAATTTCTGCCCTAACGCCAGATTAATCCCACTCGATCCCGTCCCCACTCATCTAAGCAGCTCCAGCTTTTTTCTTTTTTTCCCTCCTCCTCTCAAATCAGCGGCTTTTAAACCATTTCTGCCGCAGCGCCCAAGCATTCGCTGCGGATGAAAAAAAGGCTCCGACGGGTACAGAAGTGTAAAGGCAAACACGAATTACATCACGAAGCCTGGGACTGTCATCGTCTTAGGGAAATTAGGTCCCCACTGCAACTCAGTGAAGAGTCAAGTGCATAATTTTCCATTACGCCTGTAAAAATCCCCAAATAAATGTACAACTAAATGTAGCTTCACAAGGCTGAGCATTTATTATTCTCCTAAACGCTGTTACTAAGCCTGAGGCCTCTTATTCCATTATTTATTCTTTTTTTTTTTTTTTAATTTTTTTTTTTTAGGAAACAGTCCCGCTCTTGCCAAAACGTTCACGATGCAGAACGCGAGTTATAGGAAAAATCCATCTGAGTCAGCTCCTGTCGTTGGGGAAGAACAACAAACAAAGGCCGTACTCCGGGGTGGCAATCGCCACCATCTGCCCATCAGCGCCGCGTCCCCCTTGGCCCGTCCGTCAGTCCGTCCGTCAGTCCGTCCGTCAGTCCGTCCGTCCGCGCCGGGGACCACAGCCGCTGCTGACGTCTTTGCTCGGGGCTTCGCGATCCGCTCCGGCACACGCGGACCGGCTCCTGCCCTTTCCAAAGCTTCCCCGGCAGATTTCTGCCCGCTGAAACGGGGCTGATTTGGGGCCGATTTACCTCTAGGCGAGCGCCTGCGCGTGTCGCTCACACAGCCCTTCCAAACAAAACGTTCGCGATAGCAAACTCCCCCAAAAACCCAGTTTGTTTGCTGCTTAATTAGCACCCTCTGCTGCAACGCTTGAGACAATAGAAAGCGCTCCCTTCCTCCCACAACCATCACGACTTTTTATTCTCAAAGATATAGCTTATCTGACATGACCGAGGCAGAACGGATATGGCTTCCTCTTATTTATTGTTTTTAAACAGAGGAAAACCAACAGAAATTATCTCAGAAGCTTGTCCGTTGGGAGGTTTTTATTTTCGTTTCAGTAGTGCTGGCCAGGCGCTTTTAAATGATAGGCTCCCACACCTGAAAACTAGGTAGTAATTTAAAAACAGAAATCATAAGGAAAAAACCAAACACAAACACGCAGCTACTCCCATAAGAAGTCCGCTAAAAATAACAAAGAATAGAAAAGCCTGGTTGCCTTTGCTCTCACCCGCTAAAAAAACAAGTCCCCGAAATGAGTTTCTCCCGTATTTCTGTGGTGGGCGAAGGGGAGAACGTCCAGATCTGCTTGCTTGGATTCCGTCTGGCTTATTCAGCAGCTTGGGTTCTGCTGTTTCGGATTCCTGCAAAAACAAAGGCTCGGAGGAGAAGGCTGAGCCTCCGGGCACCCCCCGACCACAGCTACCGCACTGGAAGGACAGGAACGGTCCCCAGTCCTTCGGCATCACCACCTGCGCCCCCAAACCACATCTTCCACCGTCCTATTTCGGAGAACGCCGGGTACATCCATCCCCAACAGCAGAGCGAGCTCCCACGCGTCCCGCCGGCACATTTGCGGCACGTGAGCTGCGTCCCCTGGAAGATGCAGCTGAGACGAACGGGCCTGGGGACCAAACCAAGCGGCAGGATGCAAACCAGGCATTGCCCGAAGAGAGGAACATCTCGGCCATCCCTCAAAGTCCAAGCTGAAACGGGCTTACAGCCCTTAAAAAACCAGCATTTATTTTGTTGACCAGCCGATTCCTCCCTCGGACTGTTTTCTCGCGCAAACACCCCATATTCACCGCTCTATCGAGCGGCGATTTAAAAGGGATTCTCCGAACAAATCGGCGAACTTCCATAAGCCTGTTTTCCCGGGAATGGCGCAGCAACATCAGCGCATCCTCTAGAAACCTGCCAAGCCCACAGAAAATGCTGCTGCCGTCACCAGAAAGGCGGCGAGAGCCCCTCGTTCCTTCCTCCGCGTCCTCCCGCCCGAACAACCTCCCTGCCCGCCACCCGAATCGCACAGGCTCCGCAAATCTAATTAGCCACGGGTCTGAAACACAGAGGTCCGTCTGTCAAACCTGCAGAATCACGTTAAAGTTGTTTTGCTTTTATTAACAAAAAAAAAAAACAACACAAAAACAACGAAACACCACTTGGGATGAGACGAGATAAAACTCCTAAGGAGAAAAGTCTGAAAGAATGAATGAAGAGCTGTCTTTGTGTGGGTAAACTCCTCCAGTGAGCAACCTGGATAAACTTCTTGTTTATTATAAAAGCGCAAGTTCACCGAGGCCCTTTCATGTCCTGATGTATGAAATGATTCCGGCCACGTATCATTTCACAGAGTCAAAGGGGTGAGGCTGCGGTATTTATAGATATGGCCAGGGGTAGAATTTTGGTGAGTGACGACACGGTTACAGCCTCCACCCCTAACACACCCCTTTGGGAAAATGCCCACCTGTATATATAGATCCTGGAAATTTCTTTTCCTATTAAATACATATGACAAGCGAACTTACTTTTTATCTTTTTCCAGACTTGATGGATAAAGTCTATTACTTTCTGTTAGAGACACAGTGTCAGGAAAAAAAAAACCCACCACCACACAACCAACCAAAACAAACTGAGGCCACTTCCATAGCAAGAGGAAGGACACTGATGCGATCCTGATGCTTCCGGACGTTTTCATTGCTTTGGTTTGTTGGGTTTTTTTTTTATTAGCAATAGCTTTCCACTCTCAAAAATGGGGCCTCAGTTTTACTAAGCACACACCACACATTAAGAGATGAATCTCTGCCAGCAACTCAAAACACAGACAGTGCTCCATAAAATAGAAGGAATGGTTTTCCCTAATTCAGATTAAAAACACTCAGGGCTCCTAATGGTTTAAAAATCTATTTCTCCAAACCTCTAACCCAGAGCCCTGCCTGTTCAGGACTGGACCAATACTGCAGTTAAACCACTTGGCACTGGCGTCTTTTCACTCCAGAATTACTTTCCTTTGAAGCAAGCGGCAGCAGACGCGCAGGCAAGGGATGCTGCTGAATTAACACGCTGTTGCAGAGATCTTATCCATATGCATGCGCTGTTGTTGGGTAGAGCATCGTTATGCAAGTGCCTCTCTTTTTAAAAAACAAACAGAAAATGCTTGTCTGGTCACTCTCTACTATTATCCCACCCATTAACCAGCGAGCTGAAATTCCACCCACTTTAATCACAAGTTTTGCAGGCTGAAGGGTGGAATAACAGTAGAAATGACAAGATGGGGATGTTCTTTTGCTTTAAAAATCATGAAAATTTCACCCACTTTTAATCAATAGGATTTCAGAAGCTGCCAAAATAATAATAAAAAATAAATTACCCACCTTCGAAGGGCTTCTTTTAACACACCAAACGTAGCTGCCACTACCACCAGTACCAAACCCCCACACAGACTCCTGGACCACCGGTAAAAAGAGCAAACACCGTAAGTCAATTCGCAGCAAAAGATCCTGCTTCCCTGCCACACGAAGGAAAAGTGCATTTTAAAATACAACTTCTAAACACGCACCTATTCCTGAAATGGTCCAGGATGGCATGTTGAAAGCCGATGTAAAGAATAATTCAGAGACAAAGCCGCTGTTTTTACTGCACGGTGCTGCACTTATTGGAATCTGTATTTCTTAACTTTGAGCTCTTCAACACAATTTTTCAACTCTGTTCCCCGCATCCTTGCCACATCCCCTAAAATGTTGCACCAGATACCCTGCAAAGATTTATTTTGGCGAGAACTTCAAACGCCACCGCTGGAGTCACTTCTTGGCATCCAGTGACTCTTCTATAGCCCGTCGTTCCGAACTAAGACTTACTGCAACATATGTATGGGATGTATAGCTGCAGAAATCGCATCACTTCTTGTATTTGAACTTTTTTTTTTGCATACAATCACCTAAATGCGACAGCTGTAACAGTACCTGTCTATGAAAGGTGACTGTAAATGGGGCTGGGAGCATACCTTGCTGCAAACATACAGCAGTTATCTTTATATATATATTCTAACACCTGTTAACATCCCCACACATAGTACTTTTCCATCTAAAAATCTAAAAAGGAAGATACTCTTCCAGAATTCATATAAAAATCACAAAGCAGGCACTTCAAATGGCAAGCTGTAAAACGAAGAAAATAAAACCCTTTCCAGAGCGCACGATTGTATCAGGAGTTCGCCGACACGGCACGTTGTGAATGCTAGTACCGTAAAGGTTTTCCAAGCAAATCAGACATTTTTCAGGGATGACAATCCATCGGCAGCTACTAAACACAACAGCTGCAACGGAACCGCCAGCCCAAAGATCTCCTTGAGCCGTGGCCGCAGGAGAACTCTGTAGTTCACTTTTCCTATGCACCTGTAAGCGGCCCCATCAGGAAAGATCTGAGCTAGACAGACCTCTAGTCTGATCAAGAATAACTGCTTTTATTCAGCCCACAATATCGACGACAACAAGATACCACCCTGTTAATAAATTGGAGCTGAAGTGAGACTAATACCGGCAAAAGAAATCATCTTAAAATTACTGATGGCGTGTCACATCCCGCACTGCCTCCTCTCTGAACAGCCCACGGTAAAACGGCCTGAACAGCACCACCGACTCCCTGAAGCGGGGTTCCGCGTACCCAAAACGTGTTTGCGGACGTCTGGTCACGAATACGCCGTACAGCACAAAGATCAGCCAGCAGCACGCTGGTAAGTGCGAGCGCCTGCAAAGTCCAATTGCATTTAGATTCCTGCTTATATAGGGAAATGAGTACAGTGATAATTTAAAAAAAAAAAAAAAAAATAAATTCTAGCATACTTTTGGCATGGATGTCCAAAATGTAGTGCTGTTCCATCATCTTCTGCTGAAAGACGGAAGAGCAGCACCCTCGGGGGTACGTTACCTTTCCCCGAAACGAGAGCAAGGCCGGCAGGGCTCGGGCTCCGACACCAACACCACGGCTGCGGCAGCCTGACCGCCGGGAGCCAGTTATTCCTCCTTTCCCCCAACACCTGCCGCCGTCACGCGCTCTAAAAAGAGCGGGCGTATCCTCCCGGACACGACTCCCGCCGCGGGCACCGCCGGGCTCTGCACAACGCCGTTTGCCAAGGCCTTCGCTTGTCAGCTCGATGACGTTTGCCCGCGCGTGCAGGCCGCACCCAGCGCACCACAGGAGCTCCGGGAGCACAGACGATCAATAGCGAGCGCGTTATAATCCCCGAGTTTACCAAAAAAAAAAAATGTGTTCGCTGTGTTACCGTGCCCCCTCATCGCGGTTTTGCCCAGCGTTCGCGAGGCGCTAACTGCAGCGCGGCTCTTCCATGTAAACAGTCGCCCTAATCCGCGTCGTTACGCGTATCGCTCGTTTACCCAAAGCTGAACGATCATTTCAACCTTTGTTAATCCGATTGCATAACAAACTACAGCAGCCTTAAACAACCAAGCTGCTCTCTCGGGCACGGATGAGTTGAAATCAGCACCCCATTTCTTTTAAAAAAAAAAAAAAAAAAAAAAAAAAAAGGATGATGGAGAAAGAAGAAAATAAAAGCACCTGGCCAGCGCTTCCAGAGCCGACAGCCGCACGAGGCACATCGCAGCACGCGGGCTTCGCGCCTGGCGCGCGAGGTGAAGCAAAATGTTTTCAACCGCTGAGCAGCACGGCGCAATTAAAGCGCGTTCCGCTGGGCCTTATTCACAGCTCCGGCGCAGGCCATTGGGCAAACTGTCCAGCGTGGATTTTCAAAACAAGTAATTGCGCGTATATAAACAAAGGCCACGATTTACGTGGCAGATCCCATAAAAGCTTATCTACCGCCTGACGTCGCACCCATAAATTACAACTTAAAGCGCCAGTGCCAAAGTGCTCCCGCCCTCCCACCTCGAAATATCAAATACTGCTCATCCACGCCTGCGCCTCTTGGAAATAAACACACATGAAGCACCTCCCGAGACACAGTAGCGTTGAAAGATTCTTCAGACAATGAGATCTACGGTTATGATTGCATTGCATCATCACAAACTCTTAAACAAATCGAGCCGCCTCGTCATGCGACGCTTAATATAAGGTTAAACAACATGGAGCAGTATCGGTGCCCTCGTACCAAAGGGCAAATACCTCCAGCCCCCACACACGGGGCATCTTCAGAAACATGCAGCCTTGCGGCTATTGTCAAACACCGAGTTAGAAAAGCAAAACCAAAACACGCATATTTCTTTGAACAGGCTCAGGACCAGAATTCTGCCATTGAAATCCAGGCAACCAGGGCATGGGGAAGGCGAAGGGCGGGCAAACCGAGGAAGGTGTTTTAGCATCTCTCAGTTTTAGTTCAGCCCTGCACGACCAGCTCACGGGAAAACAAGAGGCGGTAGCGGGGGCTGATACGAAACCGCCTACTGACCGCAGGCAGCCTTCTACAGCACACGACAAAATTCGTCCCCGACTGACACCTTCACGGCAGAAGTTACAGACCAGACAGGCATCGCCAAATGACTCTCTAGCCAACACGTATCTGAATACTTTGCGGAGGAGAGCGAGCTACGTATCTCTGCTCCCGGCGCAAATATCTGCTCCTCCGAGCCCGCAGTCGCCCACGAATCGGTGACAATTATCCCAGCGCCCCTACGATGTGCCTGAGGACTGGCAGGCCCTGCGCTAGCCAAGAAAGAGGCTCCGCCGAGTCTGTCCGCGCCAGCCGGCTCTGCGCTGCCTCCGCCGCGCTCCAGCCCGCACCGAATGCCCCATTTCCGCGCGTTATTACGGAGCTGACATCACGCATCGGTGCAAGCACAGTCTGACATCTACAGTTAACTCGGCGGCGGTGTAAGTGCCGCCTGGCTTACGGGCATTTGGTGTTGCAACAGCCTTGCTGCTGGACCCTTGAAAGAGAAGATATATCTATATATCTATATCTATATAGATATATCTATATATCTATATCTATATAGATATATCTATATATAGATATATAGATATAGATATATAGATATATAGATAGATATATCTATATATCTATTTCTATATAGATATAGGTATATAGATAGATATATCTATATATCTATATATCTATATATCGATAGATAGATAGATAGATAGATAGATAGATAGATAGATAGATAGATAGATATACACGTATAAAATCTGCTACGGAAAGCCTTGCAGTGACTTCTTTCTTCTGCACGAAGCCAGCAGAGCGACGTCCCTCCTGCAAACGGAGGGAAATGCAGCGAGAGACCCCCCCAGCTTCACCCCAGCTGGGGGCCACGGCCAAGGCGAGCACCCCAAGAAGCAAACAGATGCCGCTCGACCCCCAGGACGGGAAAACCTCGCCCGCCCTGCAACCATTTGGCCTCCAAACCACGACCCCCGGCCCCGCCAGCCCCGGGGTCTGGCAGCGCTTGGCGAACCGCGGAAAGCGCCCGCTGCCCGTACAAAGCCCGGCGGGGGCATGAATAAAACATCGCCCGGAGCAGGCGCGGGGTGGGACGGGGGGGGCGCGGATCGGGAGACGGAGAAATAAGGGAATAAAAGGGCTGCGCGGCGGCCCCGCGGTGCCGGGGGGGGCACCCACACGGAGCCCGGCCCGGAGCGCCGCCCGCCCAGCCCCGGGCCTCCCCGCCGGGGGAAGCGGCGCCCCCGGCCCCGCGGCTGCTCCCCCGCCGCCCCCGCGGGACGCTCACCTCCCGAGCCGCCGCCCGGAGCGGCTCCTCCGCCGCGGAGAATCCGCGCTGGGCCCGGGCTGGAGAGGACGGGGAAGGCGCGGGGGGGAGCGGGCGGCTCCAACTAAAGTGTGCGAGAGCGGCGGCGGCGGCGGCCGGGAGCGGAGCGGCCTCTCGGCGAGCCGGGGCGGGGAAGGGGCGGCGGGGAGCGGCCGGCCGTCACGGCGGGGAGGCGGGGAGAGGCCGCGGGGAGGAGCCGCGAAGCTCCGCCCGCCCTGCGCGCCGCCGGGGCCGAGCGCTCCGCCCGCCCGGGGGCTGCGGGGGACCGCGGTTCGATCCCGCGCCGCTCCCGGATCCCTCCCGCACCGCTCCCGCACCGCTCCCGCATCTCTCTCGCATCTCTCTCGCATCTCTCCCGCATCTCTCCCGCATCTCTCCCGCACCGCTCCCGCACCGCTCCCACACTGCTCCCGCATCTGTCTCGCATCACTCCCGCATCTCTCTCGCATCTCTCCCGCATCCCTCCCGCACCGCTCCCGCATCTCTCCCGCACCGCTCCCGCATCTCTCCCACATCTCTCTCGCATCGCTCCCGCATCTCTCCCGCATCACTCCCGCATCTCTCCCGCATCTCTCCTGCACCGCTCCTGCATCACTCTTGCATCGCTCCCACATCTCTCCCGCATCTCTCCCACACCGCTCCCGCATCTCTCCCGCATCCCTCCCGCACCGCTCCCGCATCTCTCCCACATCTCCCCCGCATCTCCCCCGCATCTCTCCCGCACCTCTCCCGCATCGCTCCCGCACTGCTCCCGCATCGCTCCCCCGGGCCGAGGGGCTGTTGCGGGGGAACGGGGCCGCAGGGCAGGTGCGAAACAGGTTGGGAGAGCGATGGAGCCGTTTGAAAACAATGCCGTCTCATAACTGCCCGTGAAGCGGCTGTAAACCCGCATTAAAAAATGTGCCCTTCCCAATGCTTTGTTTTGGCATCGTGTCGTTTTTATAGTCGTTCTGGAAATCTGTAAAAATAAAATCTGCCCACTGGCCAATTTGTCTTTTCCCATGGACTGCTGGGATTTTTACAAAGATAAAATTATTATTATAAGAAAAAGAAGAAACACGCAAAACTGCTGGAGAAAGGTGGTGAGTTTGTGCCTTTTCAAAATCTGAAATTTCACACTATGAGAGGTTATTTCTTGGCTTGATTTGCGCCTTATTTCTATTTTGATGGATCCGTCTGATTAGAGCATGATTTTTACCCAGGCTGATGTACATTGTTTCCACTGTGGATGCAATCGTAGTGGGATTGTGGACTTCTATCACGCTCGTACTCACATTATACTGCCATAGTCACTGACATTTGCAGAAGAGCATTTTTAGTACCATAACACAAAACACACAGGGAGAGATAAAAGCGTTACAGCTGCTGTGCGTGTAGAACAAGCCTTGAAGATGCAAAGTGTAAAAAGGGAGCACCGAAAACAAGAAGCCTCTTAAAAGAGCGGATAAAACTGGTGTAGAAATATCAATTTGGCCCATTTATTTAAAAAAAAAAAAAAATTTGGCTTTCATCAGGCTGCCGCCGTGAAAGCGTGTGTACCACGCGTGTTGCCTAAGTTAGATCAATGAAGCGATGCTTTTAGGGATCTCTCTGCCTTCTTGTCTCTAAAAATGGGAATACAATTCACTCATCTGTGCCAAAGGTATACGTGTTGTACCCGTGTCCTACTTGTTGTTGGTAAAAAATTAACTGTTACCCTAATCAGGGAGTTATTATCAGCACAACTGTCTGTGTTCCAAGCCTGAAAATTATTGCAAATGCCTAAGTTATCCTGTTTTATTTTCTAAAAGGTACCGGTGATTTCCTGGTATTTTAATGAAGTTCTACATCTCAGAAATGGGAGAAACTAGAGAAGTCATGGCTCGGCTTACAGATAAATAAGTGAAATTGTTGCACATTTTTCCCGATTAATTCAGAAGAAGAACCAAAACGCTGCACAAACTGCTGCCAGGAACAGTTTAAAGACTCTGATTAATTGGTATCATCTAGACCCTGCCTGGGGGATGCTAACGTACACTCCACAATGACAAATTCATGTTCCCTTTAAGAATAATAGTTCCAAAACGTTGAACTATTTCCTAAACGTGCTGATATTCAAAGGTCTTTGTAAATATAACCTCTCGATCACCTGGATTCTCCATGTCCTGTAAAATTTGAAGATGTCACGTACCAAAAATTTTTACAAGTGGGCGAACTTGCTGAGGTGGGTTTGATGCTGTAAATCAACAAGCTGCTCTTTGAGCTGTTCTGCTGCTTGACAAGCGATACAGGAACAGACGCGTAAACTTCCCGGCTTCTTTTTAATGGTGCTTTAACATCAAAGTCTAGCTTTACATATTGAAATTATTACAAATTAGTGGATGTTTGTTTTGCACAGTCTGGCCCTGCTCGTTGCATTCACTATCATCATTAAAATGGAAATGGTGTTAATCTGCAATAAAGAAAAATAATGGATCACAAATTCTCAGAGTATTTAGAAAATGCATCTTAACCGATAAATAATTACCTTAGAATAAGTAATGTCCTTGGAAACATGAACTGCTCTCATTCACCTCACTGAGCCTGTTCAGAGTGCAAAAAGGAGGCTGAAATATCGAAAAAGAGTCTGCATTACTCAAAGCCGCATAATTCTCCTGGATTTCCTTTTTCACTCTTTCGTCATCACAGAACAGGGCCTACATTAAAAACCCAGGACAGAAAGCAAGGCCAGGTGTAGGAGAAACCTACAGACACCCCTGGGAATTTTCGGAAAATCTTTACTGATCCCAGTTCTATATCCAGTATTTGTTTAGTTACTCTTCGGATTAAATTATTCTCTTTATAGCTGGGCTTGCAGTTAGGCAAGATAAGACAAAACAGGTAGATAAGCCCTCAGATAAGCCACGCACATCTTGGATGCTGTATCAACAGGACCAAAAGATCCTTGTCAGTACATCTAATTCTGAGGTCCTAATCCCAGAGTAATGACTGTGCAAAACTGTCTATTAATTTCAGTCAAAGGCAGAGAGAGGGAAAAACAAGCAGCAACTTTAGTTTTCAGTTGTTGAACAATTTTGATGCAACACAGATACTGCTGAAGTTAATACACTGAGTTTCTTAGCCTAAAATATATTTTGCGCTGGGACTGGAGTTATAGACCATGTGCCTATACTATAATAGGATAAACCGACCACGATGAACTTGATTTGCGTTCCTGGAGGCACCGTTTGTCAGAAACCCCCACCACTTGCTATACGATTTCTCTAACAAAGCAACGTACAATCTGAATAGACAGGAAATTAGTGACAACCAAGGACCGGATACTATGGTCTGCTCGGGTTCATCAGCAAAAATATTCCTTTTTTCACGGTGCAGAATTGGATCCAAAGCACACGCTGAGTTATGCGCGTTACTGCATTAGGAGCAAAAAACCAAGAACATTTTCGTCTTTCCAGAGCCCGCCTGGAACGGGAAGGGTTTTTGGGAAGCCACCCCTCACACAGGGCACTTTATGTTGCATTTTGCTGTCTGGGTCTTTGGGAAAGGGTTGGGCTGGTGCCATGGGAGGTAAGAGTTGCTGCGTAATGGTTCCTCGGCAGGATGGTCGTGGTACAATAATAGCAGTTTACTTGTTATGGTAACGTCTTAACTGCTGATGTTGAATCTGGAGACTACAACATTAGGAGATAAGCATTGTTAAATTTTAAGTAAATCAGACTTTCACAGGACCATAAAAATGCTGTTTGCAAGAACATAAGCAAAAAAATGGTAGCTATAACCATAATGAAGCATTAGGGGATATTCTGTGTATTTTAATGCACCAGAAAAAAAAAAAATATATATCCCAAGTTCATAACTAGCTGAAGGACGGCTTCGAACAGTAAAGGCTGGCATGAGTGAAGCCATCATTTGTGTTCTACCCAGGCCATTTATCAGCAATGGGGCAAGGGACTGTGCACCATGCGCACGGTTAAACCTGACCACGACTTTTATTACATCAGGGTCTCAGGCCTCAACATCTCAGATGTGCAAACAACGATTCAATAAAGTGACCTGAAACACAGAGTGGGCCTGGGAAGCAAAGCTACGAGCCATGGCTAAGAGGCCATGTTTTAGCTGCTAACACAGCATCCTTCTTTTCATGGACTAGAAGTGGGTATTAAAAATATGTATATATACATAGATTTGTCTGCATCACTTTTCATACCAGAAAGAAGAGCACACTGACCTGAGAATGCTGCTGTCCATGTGGGATTGAAGGTCTAGTTCGTTGTGCAACATTACGTGTTCTTCCCTTTTAATTTCCAAGCTGAGGAAATAAAGAAAAAAAAAATTCTTTGTCATTGTGCTGCTATTGTGGCGGAGAACTTAATTGCATTCAAATCAAGGCAAAGTTATGATTCCCTTAGAAATTGTAACTTGGTCCAAAAAACTGAGCTCTCTTGGAGCAGTTGTTGCTACGCACCTTTACAGAAAACATTAAACTGACGGAAAGTGTATATTATAGTTGATAAGGGAACTATTACTTTGAGTTTCACAACTTGTATGGGTACGTGATTAATCACGAACGCATTTTTATCGTGATTTTTGCGTATAGGCTGTGATATGGAGCTGTAGGGCAGGATTTGTCTGCCTTACCCCAGGCACCTCAGAGTTAGATGTCTGTGCTCCAGCAAGTCACCCGTGGCTCCTTTTAAAGTCAGTGGAGAGAAATAAGGACCTTCGGAGCCTGATTTCTCTTAGGATGAAAGGGATGTCCTCCTGGGGGCTTGTGTTTTGCTGGGATAACCAGCACGAGCACAGGCACCTAACTTCTGGTGTCTAAACCGTGTGAGCTGAATCCATCCCCAGGGGCCAATGTTGTCTTCATGAAGGCGACCGTTCCATCGTCATTTTAGGGAGCTTTCCCTCAATAAACATGTGAAATGTTTTACCTTTCTTGCTCACCTACTTCAATAGCGTCTATGTGTTCATCCTCCTCCAGAACTGTCACTAGTTAAGCCAGAGATAAGTGGAAATCCTACCACTTCAGCAGTAATTACTCAAGAAAAAAAGTGTTTTCAGTTAATTATCCAAACGAACTCACTTGCTCCCTAGGCGGCTCAAAGTTTCTCTTTTGGAGGAAGAAGAAAAAAGTTAGTAGAAAGAAAGATGTTCCTTCCAAAAAGGCAGGAAGGATATTGCCGGGAGTCTTAATCATCTCTCTAGCTTAGAGGAGCTGGAATAGCAATAGGGGGAATCAACAGGCAGGGATCCGGGACTACACTTGGAAAAAATCTACGAGAAAGTCATAATAGTCGTTCTCGGTGCTTAAAAATTGAGCATCGCTGAGGAGTTCACTCTAGGTAAGTTTAGTTTGGTTTGAGGCCAAATCAGAATTAGTGTTTCCATTGGACTGTGTTAAAATATGACACATGGTTTGGGTGTTATTTACGCATGTTTAAGCAGAATGGAAAAATGGGCTTTCCATCATTGTGAGTTAATGTCCAAACAATGGGGACTGTTTTGGCTCTAAAAATCCAGATTCAATGTCCAGCTCAAAAATTTATACACCCCAGTGAGACGCTGTGGTTGGGCTCATCTTTGATTAAAACCGGCGTAAATGCACTCTGGCCTCTTGCAAACCACTGAAGGCCGGTACCAAAAAGTGGTTCTGCGCTATTTGCTTTCAATAAAATTCAATTACATTCCAAAGACCTCTTCTCACCAGGTTCTTCTGTTGCTGAGCAGCAGGGACAGGTGAGGATAAAGCCAAGGCAGGTCTACAGGCTGATGTGGGACAGGCCCAGTCTTCTCTGTCCCTGTTTCGTTATAATCTGTCTCAGAAGGACTACACGGAAGAGGTGCTGGTGTCCCTCGTTTTCATGCAGGATGCCAAGTAGATCTCCTGCCCTCCCCATCACATCAAAAGTCCGCATTTGGACCTCCGCGAGGAGGAGAGATGCAAGTCTGCCTGTGTGGGGGAACTAACTAAATGGCAAAAAGCGGCGTATACTCACAAAAATGTCCGTCACCAGTGGCCACGGGGAATGGAAGGGAATCTGACCTTAGGAAACGTAAAAAGAGAGGGACATTTCTTCCACAGTCAAAGCCTGTGACAGTGGATGTTCTTGAAGTTTTGCAAAACCACCTCAGCTTCCCAAGGGGAGACCTTATTGTGGCCTCTCAGTGCTTAAAAGAGGCTGGCGAGAAAGAAGGGGATAGACCTTTTAGAAGGGTGTGTTAGAACAGAACAAGGGGTGATGGGTTTAAACTGAAGGAGGGAGATTCAGGCCGGACATGAGGAAGGAATTGTTGGCCCTGAGGGTGGTGAGAGCCTGGCCCAGGTTGGCCAGAGAGGTGGTGGCTGAACCATCCCTGGAGACATCCCAGGCCAGGCTGGACGGGGCTCTGAGCAACCGGAGCTGGTGCAGATGGCCCTGCTCAGGGCAGGGATTGGACTGGATGAGTTTTGAACGTCCTTTCAACTCAAACTGTTCTATGATTCCTTAAATCACCGAGCCACCGCACAGCCAGGAGTCAGGCACATGACTATGTGGTATTAATACCCACCCAGGTGATCAAGCTAAATATACAGATAACACAGCCTTTTCCGAGCGGGGAATAAGAGATGAAAGCCTTACCGGCAGCGATAGGGGAGAAGAAAGGAAAGCTGCAACCTTTCTGTGTCTGCTGCTGGTGGGATGGGGTGCTCCGGGCTCCAAACCACAGAGGCATCTCCCCTGAGGTGAGTACTGCCCTGGGAGTCTGAAGAACCTACAAGCCAACTTAAACACTAACCTACCTCCCAGCGTTGTAGCGGTGTAAATTCTTACAACGTACTACGCCTGAGACGGTGCAAACGTCTGTTAGTGGGTCAGTTGTTTTGTGGACGTGTCTGTGTAGGGGTAGGTGCTCTTCAGAGAAGGGAGAGGGAAGGAACTGCCAGTGTCTGGAGTCTGATGTGGCGCAGAGGTCCAGGTGTGATGCTAAAGAAAAGCTGGGTCGAGCCCGATTGAAAAAAAAAAGAAAGCGCTTTAAAGATGCTCAAACAGAGGTGTAGCTCTGGAGCTCAACAAACCTTGCTTCTCGTTGCCTGTGCAACGGTGGAGGGACATTTCACAATTTTGCACAGCTGGGATAAAGAAATACAAAATGTTGTTACCTCCCTTGGTTGCCGTGGGCCTGTGCTTTCCCCCGTGAGCTGCTGTCAGCAGCTAAAAGGTGTGCAGCAAGCCCGAACCTCCAGCTTTCGCTATTTGTGACTTCTACTGTTGACCGGGAAGGGGAAGGCGGACTGAGGTCCATCTGGCAAAGCCTTTCGAAAATGAAAGAACATTGTGCCACCGGCTGTGTTCGAAACCTTTCTCATTGTCCCTGTGCATCTCCATAAGTCCTTTCCCCAAATATGTTTGAGTGGTCTGAAAAATCTGGTTAAATCCGGAAATTAAGGACTGGCTGAAAACAACGTGTCTGAAGGTATCCGTCAGCAGATGTCTTCTTTAAACTGATGCAATTCACAGCAGGTTTGAGGTGTCTGGATGAGCAGGATCAGATGTTTTATTAGTTTGTTGAGTGTGGTGAAGGTGGAGGACAAAGGCTGACGTACTCGTACTCCCCAGCGGACACCAAGACTTGTGGCTTTAGCTGCAGGTGAGGCAGTTAGTGAACATTAAACCAGAGTAACTAAGAGACTGAGCAGATCCCAGTTTTCAAGAGGGAGAGGATGACTGTTTTTCTGTTCTCTGTTTCAATGAGGACCGAATCAGGCTCCTAAATGTCCTAACACACATCCCGATAACCGGGGAACGAGAATATTCAACTCATCTTCGCAACCACCTGCGCTCCTGTACTTCCTTTCAGAAAACAGCGACCTCCATTAATCTTCTTCTATTTAACTGGGTTAAATCTAAATCTATTTTTTCTATACTGTGACTGGAAGGGAGACCGATCGCCATACATAACTCATGATATATTTGTATGTATACAACTAAAGAAGTACTGGAGGAGGTTGACCCTCACCCAACTCCATGGTGTTGGACTGGGAGCAGTTTAGCCCAATAACTTCCGAGGCTATGTGGGAGCATCCCCATCCCTGCCGTGCACCGAACGTTGTGTTTCTGTGGTTCGAAATGGGGTTAGGGCTTCTTCGAATGCGACCGACCATTTGCAAAACACAAGGAGCCTGCTCTTTGCTGGGCCCCGTGGGGACTGGAGGTGAGGACCAGTTTTGGGGTCCCACCTGGTTGTGCACTGGGCTTGTTTGGGCACGGCACCAGCTTCAGCCACTCAGTTTCTCAATCCTCAGTGAAACGGGAATAAATACTTCTTGGTTCCTCACCCGAATGGTACAGGGTTTTATTTTGCTGCATTTGAACAGCACTTTGAAGATACAAATCCCCAGCGTTACGATTTGTTTGAACATGCAAGCCCTGCTAGTAAAGTCCCGTATAAAAGCCCAGCTCTCATCTCAGCCACAATGGTATTAAGAATAATGCAAATGATTCAGAAATGCGAGTGGTTCAGAGCCCATAAAAGATACCAGGTGTAAGCAAAAACAACAAAAAACCCTCTGTGTACTACAAAGCAGTATCACAAAAGACTCTCATAACAATATACGCCGAATACTGTTTGTATTGTAGGAGAAGTGTTCAGTGTCCTCTCTGGCAGAAAATCGTATGTAAATCACAAAATCTTTTCCAAGATGCTCCATAAAAACATAAACCTTGTGGGCTAGGAGATGAGTTGGAGGCTGTTACCTAATCTGCCCTGGAGCAGGCCAGGAAAGTAGATCTGCTGCTGAAAGAGAAACAATTTTCCAAGATTTATAGCCTGTAAATATTTTACGTACCCTCCAAAGAAGGTGTTTATACTTGTAGGAAAGAATCCGTACAAAGCGTGTGTGGGGTTGGGTCCTCTTTGGTTTGGCATGACTGTGAAAATAAATGAAAGCATCCCTGGAAACCAAGAGAGTTCAAGTGCCTTTTGGTGGCATCCCACCCGTCACAGGGAGGTACCGTGAGGTTTCCCTGGTGTGTCTGACCTGCAATGTTCTCACATGCCCGCGACCGCCCGGAGAGCTTCTCAGAGCTTACCTCTGAGCTGAGAAAACGCAGATGAACCACGAATACGGAGCATTTCGATATCTTTTTCAATTCACAAGCTAGTGTCCAGCACAGGCTGCAAGCTGTCCCCGCTTTTAGCTTTCTTATAATTGGGTCTAATGTGGCTGAGATTTAGCACGTCGTCTGCAAACGCTCTGCACGCTCCGAGCGATGCACGAGGGTGATGAACGGGGTGGTGTTGATATGTGCGTTCTCCAGGGCTCATTAGAGGCAGCACTAATATTTACTTGTTTGCATTTCAAACGAAACGGAGTCTATTTAATAACATCAGCAATTCGGTCAATATTGGCACAGTCCAGGTGCCAAGCGGGGAGCTGGGTGATGTTTTCGTTCACGCCGGCGCGCTCTACAGCGCTGCGGTTTTTATCGGGAGGTGGTGTTTTCCGTCACTGTGGTGTCACCAGAGCAGGTAGGAGGATTATCTGCTAAAATCTCAGTTTGGTTCCTGAACCAGGTGCCAAAAGTGCCTCCAACCTTTACTCCTGCTGACCGCTGCCCCTGTCCCAGAAACCGGTTTGCCCATACTTGGTCTGTTAAGCATCTTCTCTTCCTCCTTCTGTTCTATCTGCTCAGGTTGAGCTTCACAAATCCTCAGCTCCATGTGGGAAACATCAATTTTTGCCCCTCACCTGCTCCATCTATGGAGCAGCTGATATTTTTTTCATCAGCATCTGCTTGGTGTGACTACAACTTTCCATTCCTAACATGTAGTTAGCTGGGAAGAGAAACGCAATATATTTCTCCATTCATCGATACCCTTGCGAAAGCACACTATGGATTATGTTGTTCACATAGTTTTCTGGGGCATTCATCACAGAATTTTGCAGACAGAAGTGGAATTGTTCCTAAAAGAGCTCTGAGGAAGGGGAGTGTGCTGATTCGCACGTTAGGGATGGAAAAGCTGAGGCAGGGGAGCAAGATGACTTGCTCAAGGAGTCTGCAGAGGAAGAGGGGGAAGGGAAATCCCATCTGCCAAAGAGGGAATTAATCCAGACTACAGGAAGCATGGGAGATGACTCAGCTGCAGATGATAAGAAGGCTGGAAGGCAAGTGAAAGCTGGCCTGAAACCTGGATGGATGCGAGAGAACTATATTTTCTGAAATTACTCCCAAGAAAGTACCTGTGCAAATGCAGCTGAAAGGACTAATCCGTCAGAAAATAAGGGGGCTGTGAAGTACAAGGTCATCTCTACTTGGCTGGAGCGCAGTGCTGGGCAGGGATGCTGAATTCCAGCCTCTGAGCAAAACATCCTCTCTTGGATCAATAGTTCTGTTCACAGCAGAGGTTGCAAGACGGGGTCACAAGAAAGAAGTCATTATTTTGCTACTGAAAATTCGCAGTTTCTAGCTGGTAACCATTGCTGTTTTCTGCCTGTTGAATGTAACTGTGCTTAAGCTTGTCCTACTTTATGTATTTTAATATTTTTTAGCTTTAAAAGTGATGGCAAAATAGTCCTCCGGCATGCTCCTAAGAGCTTTTATAATTCAGGTTTTTTGCACGGTGATATGATGGCAGAGATTTAGGTGCTGAGAACTACAGAAGCACCTAGCCTATCCATATGAATTTAATAAAGTTAATCTACACCGCACCAAGTACGTAATTCAACTGAGGCAGTTTTTCACTCGTCGAGTAATTTCCAAGCAAATAATTTTCGATAAGATGATTTCAACTCTTAACTCCAAGCTTTGTGTTCTACGACCAAAGCAGACTTCTACCTCTGCATCATCTGGTGGTCCCACTCAGTTCTTTAGATAATGCACACGTTGGTGTCAGTAGTGAAAAAACTATGTCTAAAACCAAGAATAAAGTGTGTCTTAGTGACAGGACGAAAATCCCCCATCAGCAATGACTCAACTCAGCAACTTTTATCTCGCTGGGATCATGTTTTCATGGTGCTCTTAATAAAGAAATATTGTACTGTCAGAGTAAAACTCCAGGTTGTGTCTTCCAACGTGGAAGTTACCGCGTCTTCATTTAGCCACTGATGGGGCAAATATGTTGGTGCAGAGAAGTACAGCTCAGGGAAATATGAGCCAATGTGTTTTCCCCGGGGACATTTCAAATAGCTCCTATTTCTGCGTGGGCAGAGATGGCTTCACAGCAGCTTTTCCGAATCACAGAGGGCAAAGCAGAAGGCGAGTGTAAATCATCAGGACGTGGGAACTCAGTCATCTGAGTTTGGAAAGCATCTGTGGCTCATTTTCGGTCAGGATTTGCAGGGAAGGCTGGTGGATTGACTCGAAGAACTTCCTTGTCGACCTTGCAGCAGATCTAAACTAGGTTGGTTTTGTGCCGTACGTTTTTAGAGCTCGTATTGGTACACATTGCGATGTGCTGCGGGTGCTTTATCTTCTGCTGAGAGTGAAGAGGAGGAACATTTGCCTCCCCCGTCTTCGTGACGCTGCACCTCTTCTGATCCAGCCCAGACGCCTCCTGAGTGCACTCAGATATTGTCCCACGTGTGCCCTGGCCTCTCTCGTCACCGCTGCCCACAGCGCGGATGGAAATGTGCTATCATAGGATCATTTTGGTTGGAAGGGACCATCAAGACCATCGAGTCCGACCATAACCCACCCCTGGCACTGCCCCGTGTCCTGAGAACCTCATGTCCGTCTGTCCAACCCTCCAGGGATGGTGACTCCAGCACTGCCCTGGGCAGCCTGTTCCAATGCCCCACAGCCCTAAACATCTAAATAAACACGGTATTTCTACTTGATGTGAAGCAACTGTCCTTTTTAGTATTCACAGCTTCCTGACGGAGGCATCTACTGATTTTATTAACAAAAATAACCCTCCCCTTTTGGAGTCAGTTTTCATTTGCCTCAGCGCAGCCACAAAATTCCCATTGGATGCCAGTGGCAAGTGAAGGAAACTTCTAGAAATAAAGGCCCAATAAAACGTAAGTAGAATGTAGCTCTAAAGCGTGGAGTATTTTAGAGGAAAGGCATCCCTCAAAGCAGTTCAGTGTACGGTGAACACGATGCCCAAAGCTGGCAAGTGCCCAAACCAGCTTCAGCATTTAGATAACTGAGCATCCCTCTTGGAAACCTGATGTTGGGGAAACTGATGCTCTGCAAAGAGAAAAAAAAAATGTTTGCTAAGGCAAGATGGACTGGCAGACATACATATTTTAAGACCAGAAGAAAGAATCTCTTCAGAAAACTACATGTTGAACGAGCTTTATGGCTTTATCGTGCAAAAAGAGTCTTGAGCGATGTTATAAATGTCCCCGTGTATTTGCGGTCCCTCGCTACGTGTTAATTGCAAGTCTGTCACCAAAACTACGTGTTTTAATAGAGTTCAGTTCCTTTAGTCCTTCAGACAACACAAAGGAAAGGGCCCCAGCGAGACTTTTATCCCAACGTGTTGTTAGCAGCACCCTGACCGTGGCTTACAAGCAATTAAAATAAAATTTAGGCCTGAGCGTGATGCAACCCTGTGCTTCCCTATGTATAGGTGAGCTGTAATTCCTCTCTCTTTGCGCTGCCCTTCATGTCCAAGCCAAATGGCAAATTTAGGATAGGCAGGTGATGGAAGTTCATTAGAGCGATGGTGCAGACAGTAATCTTATTGCCTCATTTAAATCTCCGCATGAGAAAGCTGGTTTGCCTTGGCTCTGCTTACAGTCAGCGGAGCCTAATTCACGTGTGGTCCAGTCCGGCTAAGCTGTGATCTCTGCCGAAGCTTTTTTTGGTTGTTTTTAGCATGTCCTAAGGCTCCGAAGCTAGGTGCATGAAACCAGGCAGCGTGAAGGACCTCCCCGAGGGAAATAGGTGCCTTCCATCAAAAAAACACCCCTATATCACCAGCCTCTCACAAGCGTGGCCAGGTGGGCTCCAAATCTGGCTGCCAGCTAGGATGATATATAGAATCATATAATTCTGTCGCTTTTTAATCCAGGGCTGCAGAAATTCCGTGCTGGGAAGAAAAGAAAGGCGGCGAGTAAAGATTTCAACAAGAAAATCAGAGCTGGGAAGGAAGCTGGTCAAAGCAGAAGGACGCTAGGTAAATTCAAAATACACATAGCCTAACTATTAAGGTGTAAAGGAGTAAAGTCCTCTGGGGAAAATGAGAGGAGATTTATAAATCTTCCCTTGATACACAGAAAAGAACTGGTATATTAGGAGGATTATATTTGAAGCAGCTTAATGGTACTTAAGGATGTGCCAGCTTAATCACATTCATTAACAACTCTTTGTGACAGGTAAAGTCACATAGATGGAGAACCAGGGAAGAGACCAGATTTTATGCTCAAACTCCAAAAAGAAGCAGAGAATAATAAAACCACTGTGGAAAGAGAAGAAACTTGGGACATAAACAAACCTTTATACTGGCTATACGGGATCTTTGTCTTTGGTCTGGTTTGTGTGTATTTAATTGTTTCATTTTCAAACTTCCTATCTGATAACGTGCAAAGGAATATGTATTCGAGACAGCTGCCTCATTGGAGTACAGATTTGTTTTGTAGAAAGCCGGATGTTTTCAACAGCGTGTAAGAATGCCGTGGCTAAAAAGCATTAAAATAGCTACAGCCTGTGGTGCATGTTAATGCAGAGGCAGGCGCATATATATATATAATAACTGCAATTCCTTCCAGTGGGCTGGTAATTATTGCTTGGTTTTCTTAGTTAAATGGATAATGTGCTATGCTAAAGATATGTTTTTGTATCTTTCCCAATTTTTGCTTTCCCCATTGAAAAACTGCAGGATAATCTACTCGATTTTCAATAAGACTTTCAGATGTTTTCTGAAATTTGAATCCTCCTCGCTGCCCTCCTTCCATATCACTTTGGAAGGTGGCATGAGTAATTTTTAAAATGTTGTTTTAAAAATCTCATAGAAACAATAGGTATTTCTGATTTAACTCTCAAATTCAAAATAACTGCTCATTTACAAACTTCCAGGTGCCTCCCAGTGCAGAAATATGGGTTCCTATGAGACAATAAGCTGCTGGTCTTCAACATCACGGACCAACATTTCAGAAGTGTTGAGTTTTGTTAGCGGAGGAATCTTTCAAATTATAGGTGCCAAAGATAGTATTTTTCTGATTTATGCTGTATAGATAGAAATGTATCGCTCAAGTGTGAGAACAGGGAAGAGCTGAAGCATCCCCCGTGTAAGGCAAAGATACAAATAATTTGCATTATTTTCTGTTCTCTCAGGATATTGAAGAAGACAATATTGTGGCAAGCACCAACTCATTGCACGGATGCGACAATCAGGAGCTTACCAAAAGCCTCTTGGAGACGTGTTTAGTATTGTTGATTCTTGTGATCACGTCAAGTTACTCATCTTTTCTCAATTCCAATGGCTCTCCTTCTGGAGACAGCCCGTCTCTCCGCTCACATCTGATGGGTACCGCATTAGCATCATCACCTTTCCCACAAGGAAGGGAAGGTACGGTAGATTAGACGAAGCATCTGAAGGATGCTGCTGCAGCGTCACTTGTCAGCAGCGAGGGCCGGTCTAGCGACCGCAATTAAAAAAGAAAAAAAATCAAAGATTTGGGAGAGAAAGAGAGCTGCAAGCCAAGAGCATCACTGAGCCACAGCTCCCTTTTTGCACGTGGCTCTACGGTACCAGCGCAACCCCCAGTCTTGTTAAAAACCGAGATCTGTGTCTCCAGATTAAAGACACGCAGATGGTGAGATGTGCCGTGACGTGAGGAGTGTGCTCTGTCGCTCACGGGGACATCAGCTGAACTCGTTTCTCCTTCGTTTCGCAGGAGATCGGTGGAAGGGAAGCAGCAGCGAGTTGCTGGGGCTGGGTGCAGGACGTGTCCCGGGGGGCAGAGCTTTTTGGGGTATGGATGCTGGGCATGTTCTCTTCACATCCCTGGCATCGACTTGCATTACGTTCTTATTAAATGCACTGACCCCTGAAAAGACAACCCTGCTGATCACAACTGCTCCTGCCGCAGCCGCTTAACTCTTTGGTCTTGGATCCGCAGCAGCTGTCTGGAAGTTTTCTGTCACTGTATCGTTTTCTGGAATTGATTTTTTTAAATATACTGGGCTTCCATAAAATGACAGCAGGCTTTTGAGCAAGGCCATCAAGAAATTAAAATGAGACATAGCCTTGGCAGTTTCTAGGACACAAATAAGGTATTTAGACAATTGAGTAGATTAGAGAGAAATATAATTTTGTTTGCAGTGGAAAAATGCTAAGGAGGAAATTTTGAGGGCTGAGCAAACCATATCAGAAATGACAATAGCTTCTAGATCCAGGCAGGGCTGAATTTTTTTCATTTTGATTGTACATGTCTTTCGGATAAAAATTCGAACCGTATAGAAGAAAATAATTTTCTACTATGAGGATGGAGAAATACTGGCATAGGTTGCCCAGAGAGGTTTTAAAACCTTCGTCTTTGGAGACATCAAAAACTTGGGTGGACATGGTCCCAAGCAACCTGCTGTAACTGGACCTGCTGAGGAGGTTGGAGCAGAGGACCTCCAGAGGTCCCTTCCAACCTACGTGTTTCTGTGCCGACAGTAATGTGTTTTTTTTCCTTTTGCATGTAAAATACTAGTAGAGGTGGATCTGTACAATGTTTGGTGACGTGTTGACATAATTTAAGGTCTCAGCAAGATCCCTTTGTGTATTATCTTTAATATAGTCTTAAAATAAGAGAAAATACTGCTATTCTGGTTCAATATCCTTGACCGGAGCAGCTCATGTACAACCACAGCCGGGTAACCGTGACTCCGATTTCAGCCCCGGGTTAAATTCTGCAATGCAGACCTGCCAGGAGGTGACACGAATTTGTTTAGGGGGATGTCATAATATCACGTAGAGCAAATACGTGGACGCACGGTGTCAGAGGGACCCCGTGGGGCATCGCGGGTGACGTGCACCTGCAGCACGTGGATGAGCACTGAACCCCGCTCAGCATCGCCGTGCGGGACGGGATGGGAAGAAGGATGTGTTCCCCTCGCTCAGAACAATGAGAGGCCTTTTTTTTTTTTTTTTTAATCTAGTCGAAATATAATTACGGAGATTGGAATTTGGCTGCGAAACCTGGGCTAGCCTGTCTACAAAGGTGGAGTGAGCCAAGTTATTGAACCTTGGTCCTTGGAAGTGCCTTTGGGTTTTTACACCATGAGATTCTGAGGCTGCCCCATCTCTTTTTGAAGGATGACTTAACGATGAAGCTGGAAAGTTATGTGATTTTTTAAAAGACTTTATCTACTTCTGCTTACATTCCTGTTAAGCCTAAAGTCAAACTGCTTCTCCGGGAGTGACAGCTCCAATGTGAGTGAAGGGCCAAATGAAAACTATGTGGAGATCTTATTTGACAAGGCCACTTCAGACAAAAGAAATGTTAAACAAATAGTCTTACACAATGGGAAATGGTGAACTTCTGCTGAACCTTGCTGATGGCTGGGTGCCAAAGGAAAGTTTGAAGCTACCCGCATGTTCTCTTTTGGAAAGCTCTCTGGTCTGAATGTCCGGTGTTTGTATGCCATTTTAAATGGAAAATGAAGAGTATTTAATTATCTTTCCAGGGTATGACAGCTGATAGAAATTAAAATGTCTGCCTGGAACTCCCATGCTTCACAGAGTGAAAATCCTGCATGCTGGTAATTACTCAGATGATATAAACCGAGGCCATATTAAGCTGTACGCAAAACATAGGTGAGACGAGGTGATTTTGCAATGTAACGGTAGTATCAAAGCAAATTAAAATAGGAGCCCTGCCTGTCAGGAAGACTCTAATGTCCAACCACCTTGTCATTACCTTCTGATACCCCAGATTTTTTCCCTTTTTGGCCATTACAGAAAAGCCGCAGTCTAATATTTTAAAAATTCTGTTCATTACTATGTGCAGTAACTGCAAAGAACAAATTACTAAAGGGATCGATCTCATAAAGTAAAACTAATTATTTGAAATGGAAAGCTGCCATCACAACCTCATGACACCAACTGAAGTTGCAGAAAATGCGACTTACTCTTTTAGGCAAAAGAAAGACAGAGCCTGGGCCAAGTTGTTTTAAGGTATGTACTCGTCATTATCCTTTTAATTCAAGATGGGTCTGAGCTTCAAATGTGAGATTAAAAGGCAAGTGTCCCGAGAGGCTGGAAGGTGCTCAGGTGCAGTTTGCATCCCACCCCAGCCCCGATTTTGATAAGAACGTTTCATTCTCCTGCTAGAAGAAGGATGGACACCTCCAGAGGCTCGGAGCTTTGAGTCAAGGATGCTTCTAGCCGTAGTTTGAGAAGTTCACACATTTGTTGGATTGCTGGAGTTGCAACTTCTTTATCTCCATCCCTCTTCTGTGATGCCTACAAAATGCTTGGCCATAACTAGAGCTCATTCAGATGATAAGGTCTTCAGAGTGAGTCCTTCTCATTAAATCCTCCTTCACAGAGTTTATTTGACCCCAAGGAGTTGTAAAAATAAACTGTAAAGCAGCTCAGCCTTTCGCATGGGCCAGGCTGCGGTGAGTGGCAGGTATTTTAACACAAGCTATTCCTGAATCCACAGACTTGCAAGATAATCCCCCACCCCTTGTACTGCAGCTGACACCAGCTGAACACTTCCCAGCGCCACGACATATTCAGGGCTGTTTTCAGGAACAAATTATAAACATTTCTAGCTACAGGCTCAATACCACTTGGTTTGCCAAGCGCAGTCTCTTCCCTTGGTCTGCCAAGCGCAGCTGAATGCGAGATGTATTTCTGCTGAAGCAGGAAGACCCGTGAACAACTCGCCCAGCTTTCCGTCCGTATTCTCTGCAAAACCATGGATCCATGGCAGAAAAATTACTGCAGGAGCTAAGCTAGGCACCGTTTTTCTGCACAAGAGCCCGTTACTTAAGTGTTGTTCAACTCTGGTTAAAAAGCATGGGCTCTTCCACTCCCTGTCCTCTCTGCCATTTACGGTGCTAAACATGGTCGGCCAAAAGTAAAAAGCTTTGAGGCTGTTTTCTAGCTGCTAGCTTTAAATTTAGTCGAATTAAAATACTGCTTCCCAGGCACCCTCTCCGTTATAAAGTTTGTATCTGCCACATCAGTCCTACCTGCTCCAGCCCATTAGCTCCAGCGCTGCTGAGAAGGTTTAGGGTAGGAGAAGGTCCAGCTTGGCTCTTGGTGTCATGAGACTCGTTCTTTGGCTTCAGGATGGTCTGACACTGTGTGAGGTGGGCAAGGAATCTCCAAGCATAATATTTTTCTTCTGGTTAGTAATCAGAGAGCCCAAAATTATATCAGAATCACTGAAGTCACAGATTTAAGTTAGCCAACTTTCTAATCTTCTCCCAAAAAGTGTGGGAGGGGAAAGCTTAAAATTAAAAGAAGGCTGGATGGGGCTCTGAGCAACCTGATCTGGGTGAAGATGTCCCTGCTCATGACAGGGGTTGGACTAAATGAGCTTCAACCCAACCCTTCAACCCAAACCGTTCCATTATTCTATGAATTCCTACCAGAAAACCCGATAAAACCCCACTCTGTTTCACGAAGCCTAGTTTCCTGCGGGCTGTCTTACATTACCATGTCTCCTGCACTGCCATGGCCCATAGCCCAGCAAACCTCTTCCAATATATGACCAGAGCCCCTCCAGATGCTCAGCTCTCTGCAAAACAGCTTCAGCTCCCCTCATCTCCTCAACCTCTCCTTTCTCCAGCTCCTCTCCCTTGTCACCCATGGCCCTCACAGCAATCGCATATCTCTTCTCTCCCTTTGGTGCCCACCCAGGCAGAAGCAGCACCAGCCATTCTGTGGAGCTCCGTGCCCGTGAATTAGTTGGTGAGTACATCCATGTTGAGAACATCCATGGTGAGAACATCCATGGTGAATACATCCATGGTGAGAACATCCATAGTGAGAACATCCATGGTGAGAACATCCATGGTGAGAACATCCATGGTGAATACATCCATGGTGAGAACATCCATAGTGAGAACATCCATAGTGAGAACATCCATGGTGAGAACATCCATGGTGAGAACATCCATGGTGAATACATCCATGGTGAGAACATCCATGGTGAATACATCCATGGTGAGAACATCTATGGTGAGAACATCCATGGTGAGAACATCCATGGCCAGCAGCATCTGCTGAACACTGTATCTAGGATGCAATTTCCCCCTGCCTTTCCCTCTGCAGCAGCATCCGTAACATCACTTTTCTCTACGTGCTTCTCAATTCTCATGAAATTTAAAGGACTTCAATTTTTCAGAGACCTTTACTGCGGCTTGCTAGCTAGCTTGGGTTAAAGCTGACCGTGGTCTGATCCCAACAACCTCGTTTCCACAGGAAACCAGACTAAAAAAGCTGTTTCTCACTGGCACTTGGAAGCTGCCAGTTTGATGAGCTGCCAGAGCCAAAAGAAAAAAGACAAAAGCAGAGCTCGCTGCGCTTCCTCCTGCAATTTCTTTCCCATGGAGCCCAAAGGTGAACGGCCAGGCCGTGGATCTCCCTGCAAACAAGGTGTTGGCAGCAGTGCCAGGAGATGTCCATGGAGATTAAGTGTCTGGGAACAACAGGCTCTGGCTGCTCGTTACATCGATCTGGTACCGACTGGTCCCTAAATGAAGAGGAGTCACCAAAAGTGAGCCACAGGCCACTTGGCTGATTTTCATTAGCAGCTCTAAAAAGTCACCTACTCCAAAGTTGGACAAGGCACATCACTACTTTATTTCAGCTTCAGCTCCCTTGCAAGTTCCTCCAGCTTCTGAACAGAACCCTTGTTTTTAATCTTGAGAGGAGCACTTAATGCCAAGCCAACGCAATCGCCTGCTTTTTCCTCGGCGACTGATCCTGTTTCTCTGTTTTCGGCGCAGGATTGAACGGCTGATGTGCGGCAGAGCTGCCAATCCCTGCACGTGCCGGCCGGCGTGAACCCCCGCCAAGCTGGGGGCCGGCACCGTCACCCTCCTGTGGACAAGGACCTGAAGTCCCTGCCGTTAGAGCCACAGCTCTCTCGGATTTGAGTACCGCTCTGCCCCGGCCCTGGCTCTCTGGGGAGACCCCGCGCCCCCCGCGGCAGCTCTGGCGGAGCCCTCGGTGACTCGAGCGGCAGCTGTGAACCACGAGCACCTCTGTCCATCAGACGCGCAGGATCTCAAGACGATCCACAGAAATCTGGGGAACCAGCAGCCACCTCTGAGAAACCCGCTGTGTGAAACCCGCGGATTACTATTGCAACAGCACATCATCAGCAGGGTAAAACTAACCCGTCTCACGACGGTCTAATCCCAGCTCACGTTCCCTATTAGTGGGTGAACAATCCAACGCTTGGTGAATTCTGCTTCACAATGGTAGGAAGAGCCGGCATCGAAGGATCAAAAAGCGACGTCGCTATGAACGCTCGGCCGCCACAAGCCAGTTATCCCTGTGGTAACTTTTCTGACACCTCCTGCTTAAAACCCAAAAAGCCAGAAGGATCGTGAGGCCCCGCTTTCACGACAGCGGCGGTGGTGGCAGCCGTGGATTCCCCATGGCCTGGACTGTAAGGTCACCCCTTGCCTTCCTGGGGTCTCTGTCTCACTCCACTGCAAGAGGACGAGGTCCCACAGGACAGTTTCCATCCTCACACAGACCTCGGGCTGACACAGAGCAGATCCATCCCGCGTACCGCACAAAATGCCACATGCAAGGGCAAAGCCACCAATTTTTAAACCGTGTAATGTCCACGATGGAGCTGAGAGCCTGGCCCCACAAAGACTTGCCCTGGCACTGCCTGGGGACAAGAACCCGTGGCACAGAGGAGGTCCTTGACCAGCTGCTGGCAGCAGGATTTGGGAGCATTCCCCGCTTTTGCCGTGCACCAGTTTTTCACGATGCCCGCCTGAGGCAGTGAAGTCACAACAGCGTTTTTTCGACATGCAAACCAGAACAAGTCAATAACTGTGCCCAGAACCCTGGGGAGATCGATTTCTCAATGTCTACATAAGTCTGCGAAATGCCAAGGTCTCAACACGTCCTTATCGAAAGCTGGGACAGTGTATGAAAGCACGATGGAAACGGCTGGAGAACCAGCGTGTTGTCAGACCCCAGTACAAAATGTGACTGAAGATATTTCAGTACGACCCAGTATGCTCTAGCAACTCTGTCTGCAGGAAACTTCATCAGAAGAGGTGTTCCAGGAGCAGCATGGAGAAAAAGAGTGTCCCACTATTAATTTGCATCTGCCCGAATGCACAGATTTCCGCAATTGTTCTTATCAACCAAAAACTCGCTCGGCAGGAGAGATTTTTAACTGCAGCGATTAATTTATTAAAGCTACGCGTCACGTGAACCAACACAATGAAGAAGGATGCATGTGCCGAGGTGGCTTTTTACCTTTTCCTTTTACCACGTGGAAGTGCCTAAACCAACCGGGAAGACAGAAATCTCGATTTGACATGACAGTCCCCCAAAACCCATGGCTGTGCTACCCTCTCCCCCACCCCGGCTGGGCAGCATTTGCTGATGCAACCAGGAGCTGGGTTGTGCATCTCGACAGGGCTGGTGGTGCTGGGACCTGTCAGGAGAGAGATTTTCTCCTGAATTATTCAGAGCTGTCAACTAGAAACCAGCCTAGGGTGAGATGAGACCACGGCATTCATTTCGGTTTAGTTTAGACGGAGGACAAATTAGGGGTAAATGAATTTTGATTGTCCATGCACAAGAGCAGCTCCTCTGGTACTTCGAGACTTTCAACTTTATCATCCGCTGATGCCCTCTCGTCAAAAAAGAACTTGACAAATTAGTTGCCAAAGGTCTCATCACACCATAATACAGATATTACTGATCACCAAAGTCTGTGTGCACAAAAAATGCTTTGCAATTCACATCCTATTCTTTCCTTCGCTAGGTTTTGAGTCCGTTCGGGGTGGACAAATTGCGTGGTCAAAAAATTACACTTGGTGGGTTTCACGGCTTAGCCAGAAAAATCTGTGCTGAAAACATGGCACTTAGTCTGTGCGGTTGTCCCGGTAAGCAATAATCATAAAAAAGCTCTGGGGGAAGTAGCTGGCTTGATTTTTATCTTGGTTTTCTAAATTATGCATCTAAGTCATGTTTCCAAATTTTACCTTCCATAGAGAAAGGCAGAACTTGAACTGGCTATTCCCTCTCCAGCTGCTTTGGCCACAAAAGTTTCCACTTGCGGAACAAATTCCTTCCAAGTGCCACCGAGCAGCCTCAAACTCAACAGCCTCGTCTGCGGCCCCACGGGGGAACCACAGAATCAACTGGAATGATTTTACGATTCTGTGCGGACGTGTGACAAGTGCCATTTTCTAGGGGAGCCTCTGAGTCACTCCCAGATCTCACATCTCTCACGGTCTCTGGAAACAAACGGCGAGTGTTTTTCTCCTGATGTTTTTTAGCATTCACATGCCAGGAACTGACAGGAAAGACTGAGCACGCTGTTTTCATTTTTTTCCCGCTGGACGCAGTGCATGGAAGCCCAGGGCGGTGCCAGCGCGGTGATGGTGACAACTGGAGCCGCGAGGAGCCATGGACGTGGCCAGACCCCCCCAGCCCTGCCAGCACCACTTGTCATCCTGACCTTATGTTCCAGTCCCAGGGCAAAAAGGGCCTATTTTTTCCTTTCTGTTAATTTTAAAGAGATAAATATAGCCATCGGAGTGACCTCCTCCTCCCGTGGAAATCTTTTAAGTTTAAAGCTGGAAATGTGAAATTTAGCAGTGGCTCTTTTTTTATTTATAGGCTGCTCATTGTTTTGCTTAGCGTGAGGTTGTGCTGTGCCCCTTCAAACACAGCTCATTAGCACAAGGTCAGCTAGCTTTGCAAAACAATGACGCGAGTCTTTACTTTGATAAAAACCAATTTTCTAAAAAAGAAAAAAAAAAAACAACAACACAGCGGCAAATGTAGAGTGTTCAATGTTGAAATGTGATTGAATATAGGTAGTTCTGGCCCCATTGAACTCACTGAGGCTCAGGTATGGATTTCACCATTTCAGGGCTCCGCGTTTATCACCCAGGACATGAGGCACGGGCAACAACAAGAGATGCTCATCTATAAGGAAGAAAAGATATTTCCCATAACAGCAGCTCTGAGGAGGACCCGAACAAGCAGCACTGAACAGAAACAGGCTGCGATACAAAACCGGCTTAAAATTGAGACACTTCCTAGAACTGTCCAAAGCTTTTTTATCCTCCCCATGGTGAGTGCAGTACTGATAGGACACGTGCTCGTTAGTCTGCAGGAGGTCATTGTAATGAGAAATAATGGATGTGACAGCAACCCCGAGGTGACTCGGTGACTCTGAAGCTGCTTCCCAGTTTTCCCATATCTGGCTTTAGTCCCCTCCAATTCCTGCCTTCTGTCACACACAGAAGAACGAAAATAAAAAACGATTAGGACATTATGAAAAAAAATATAGAAAATTAAACTATAATAAACTAGGCTGCTGTTTAGAAAAGATTGCTTAAGGGTCAGGGAAAAGTGTACAGTTGTGGGGCCTCCTTGGAGGGCAGAGCTTTTTTCCAAACCTCAGCCAAAAAAGCTGTGAAAGCATGTCCACGTGTTACAGAAAGATGTTGGAAACTCCTTTCAAGAAAGTTTTCTGCTCATCTGCTTTCAGATGAAGCGACCAGGTCACAAAACAGTCGAGGCTGGAGACCTCCCCAGGTGGCTCTGGAGATGTCTAATCCAACTCTCCTGCTCGATGAAGGACCAGCTGAAGCAGGTTGCCCAGGGCTGTGTCCAAACACTGCTTCAATTTCTCTTGGGATGGAGACTCCACAACCTCTCCTGACAACCCATTGCCTTGTTCATCCATCCTCACAGCAAGCAACTTTTTCTTACTTTTAGGTGGAATTTCATATATTCCAGTCTGTCCTGGGAAAGGCCTGGCTCTATCCTTACCCCTTTCATAGGTCGGACTGAGATGGGTAAGACATCCTCACTGAGGATGAACCTGAAGGTTGGACTTGAGGAGGATTTATGTAAAGACCCAAAGTTCCGTTTTCTAAAATGGGAACTGTGCCTGTCCTTTTGCTTTTGGTATACAGTTGCTGCTGGTTCGGTTAACTGAAAAGGCAGCTTTGCTACCTTTGTTGCTGCTGGAGAGCACAGTGATGTCCCGAAGCTTTAGATCTCATCGGTAGCTCCGCAAGAGCCCTGATCACCGTCTTTTACACCAGAGGGAAGCACAAAAGCCTGTTTGCCGGATCGTCTGAAATAATAGTAGTAAACGCCTGCAGAGACAGCGCTGAGCGTGGGCAGCGACGTGGGAGGAGAGCGAGAATCTTGTGGAGGGTACAAGCCGGAGGACTGATGCTGAGCTCAAATACCTGGTCATGCAAAGCTCAAAGCAAGTGCCTGCTTCCATACAGCATCCTGCTGCCTCTGGAGAGGGACAGCGTCTCCATCCATCACCTTCTGAGATACGGCTGTGCAGGGCGGACGGACGCTCCTGGTGAAGGAGGTCGGACCAGCCGGGTGCTGCTTATTTGGGTTTGGTGCTTTCACACAGAGCAGCTGGGTGGGAAAAAGGAAAGGGACCCATGAAGATCAGTTTGGGTGGATTTTGCATGGATCAGCGTGTTCAGGGTAGCAGCCCTAATTATTCTGGACTTTCACTTCCCTGGAAAGAAAACCATTTGGTTCTGAGCTAGCTTGACTAGTGCTTCATGTCCTGGGTGGTTTTTTTTTCTTTGACATGAGAGGCGGTTCTGTACTTATAAGTGACAGGCCTTGTTATAAACATAGATTGAAGTTCCATATGTTCTGGAAAATGTTCCCTCAGCTACGGCGCACACAGAGCACGGTACACGATTCCTGCTAGACCACTCGCAGAAATGCTCATTTGAGCCATCACGACACCGAGCTTCGAGCAAAGGCTGGAGGGTTTGGTTCAGGCACTGGGACCATATCTTCCAGCTGGGTGTAGCAAGGTCCACCTTCCCGGAGCCGACTGGCAGTCTGGCGTCTTGCAGATGCAGCTTCTTAGTTGGCTTATCTTTGAAAGAGCCTCCACAATGAGCCATCATTACTAAACAGACAAAGAAAACGGGATGCTCGTGGTGAAACAGGGTGTAAGACAGTCAATATGATGCAGCTCTTCCAGAAGAGCTCTTTGGTAAGAAGTTCAAAGCCATAATGTCCTCAGAGATTGTTCTCCCTGTGAAATTAAGGGCTGAGCCAAGTGGTTGCGGGCAGAAAACCTCTCTGTAGGTAAATGTGCTCTGCTTATGCTGACAGGGTGGGCCCTGGAAGGATGCTGGCTAAAGCAGAACTCGAGCTCAGGTACTTGGTTTCAAGTGCCTGCCTTTGAACTCTGGTTTTGTGGGACCACTGGGTGCCGTAAGTACGAGCAAACAGGTTACAGAGCCTGGGAGTTAAATGGAGTCAGATCATCACTTTGATTTCCACAAGGGGAAAAGATTTCAGGGCCGTACCCAGTTTTATGTAGTTTTAGAACCTTGATAAAATACATTCTGGGAGTGGAGTTGGGTTTGCTCAGCTTTTGTTTTGAGTCAAATTCCAAAGCAATTGAAAAGTCTTTCCCCCTATCTACATTTAAGGCTGAATGTACTTTTTTTTTTTCCTAAAAATACCTTGTATTTTTCAAATAAATTAATTTCTTATTTTTTGCATTAACACTGGAAAACAATTGAGCAGTGTCATTGTCTGGTACAACCACCCACCCCCTGCAATTTGAATCTGTTGGCTCTAGATGGATACCACAGGTCCTTTTAAAGTACACGGCATGCTGTGATATCCTGAAAGTTCCGATAGGTTTGAGATTGCTGTTCTTGTCCTCTGGAGACAGGAACTAAGCACAAAATGTACCAGCTTGGGATGTACCCAAGTAGATCTGTATCAGAAAAACATGTTACTTGCTTCTATGACAACATTGGAGACATACAAGAAATAAGCCACTGTGCAACCCACGCATTGAAGAGATGATGCTGCCTCCTCTCCTGGAATGACCATAAAGCTTTCTCATCAAATCCAGCTTAATGTTCCACATTTGCATGACTAAGATGTCTTTGTGCGGAGCACCATCGAGTCTGCCCTAACTTCTGCTGCAAACTGACATTTCCCACCCTGACCCTTAACAGAGAATCCTGAGTTGGCTGCAGCTGTGGTTCCTCCAAGCTGAATTTTAAGAGCCCTCAAGCGTAGAGAAGCTGGGAGGAATGACCTACCGGCTGAGGAAGGCTGTTGGCAGCCCTGTCTTATGCTGTCCCAGTTACATGGGGAACAAAACAATCTCCCACTTTACAAAGAAGAATATTATTCATCAATGGCCTGGTGCTCCAGAGTTTAAATACTACCTCCGCCAAATGTGGTCCTAAAAGCAAGGCACAACTGCTTGGCTCCTGCACCTGGAATACAGGGTAGAGTTTTGGGGTTTTTCTTTTTTCCTCATCAGGGTGTTTTGAAGATAAACTGGCTTGCTTGAACCCCATGTACTGTAAAAACAGCATAAAAGTGAGAAGAGCATGAGGCAGGACTTCTGTGTCCATGGAAAGCTTTGATTTGAGTCTGGCTTAGTGCAAAAAGTGCTTGCGATTTTTCTGACCTCAGCAGGTGATCCCAGTGTCAGGTCAGTAAGGAAAACCACAACTTTTGCCTTAACAACATGGACACCAGGATCCCTAGACCCACCAGTCAGCTTGGGGTTTCCCACCGTGAGGGCCTCACAGAAGAGGTGACTAGCTGAAATGGCAGGAGATGAGGTTCCTCTGGTACGAGCCAGCAGCTGAATGTCCCCACACTGACCACCCGTACCCGAACGAGGTGGCAGGGCCAGGTAACCACAGCAGGAGACTCCCAACAGCCCCACGATCATGCAAAGCAGCCGGTCCAGGCTAAGGTCACAGAATTACAGGGTGGTTGGGATCGGAAGGAACCTCTGGAGATCATCCAGTCCAACCCACATGCTAAGGCAGGTTCAACCTAAAGCAGATCGCACAGGATCGCATCCAGGTGGGTTTGAATGTCTCCAGAGAAGGAGACTCCACAACCTGTCTGGGCAGCCTGGTCCAGGGCTCTGGCACCTCACAGCAAAGAAGTTTTTCCTCTTGTTTAGATGGAACCTCCTGTGTTTCAGTCTGTGCCCGTTGCCCCTCATCCTGTCATTAGACACCACTGAAAAGAGTCTGGTCCCATCCTCTTGACACCCACCCTTGAGATATTTATCAGCATCGATAAGATCCCCTCTCAGCTTCTCCAGGCTGAACAGCCCCAGCTCTCTCTGTCTTTCCTCATAGGAAAGATGCTCCAGACGCCTCATTACCTTTGTAGCCCACGCAGGAAGGACAGACAACAAGACAGAAGAGCGGAAACCAGCAGCTCAACCATGGCCTGGGGGCTCCTGGGCAGTTACAGAGCCCAGATGTGCGTGGTCAGGGTCCATTTAACATCCTCAGTCCCACCTGGGGAGGGCTAGGGCTGTGGCAGCCCTGCACAGGGAGCCTCAGCAGGAATTACAGGTAGCGTCCCATAAGAAACACTGTGCTTTTCTGGTGGGGACCTGTCTTGTTAGTTCAAAGCCCTAGAAGCCGTCTGCTGCCCTGAAGGTGACTGCAAGCGTGTGGCTTCCTGGGGCTGATCCTCGTTATCCTCGGCTGCATCGCTCCGGGAGCTCTGAAGATGAGGTTTGAAGGTAGCGTGCTTCATCAGGTTTCTGCTGAAGTGGAGGTTTAGTTTGTTGTCGGTGTACATCTTCTCCGTAGTTCTCTCTTTCTAACTCCGCTTGAGCCAGTGGGAGAAGCTTCCTTATTAATGGCAGCTTGTAACTGTGAGCTTGGCATCTGGTGGGTCAGAGGAGATGAAATCATTTGTGTTCCTGTCTGCACAAGGCTGGAAGTGATGCAGAGGAGGCAGCTTTAATTAAAACCAGCCGCCATAGCTCATAAACCAGCCCTATCAACGTGCAGGCGTGGTACGCGATGCTCTGGAGGGCGGTGGGGAAGGGAGATGGCCCACGGCATGAATTGTGTTATAACGTATTATATTGTATAATAACGACGCACAGGTAAGGAGTGGTTGTTTCTGCTGCAAAGGATCTGTCTGAAGTGGTGCAGAAGTGTTATATTATACATATGTATATATATACAGAAATCACTATGCCACGATTGTGCTGACGGATAGTACCCAATGCTGTGAGCCAATATATGTAAATCGCTCTTTTAAAAAGCGAAGTACCGTATTTAAAGCAAAGCTTTTGGCTTTCTGTGTGCTTTGGGCTAAGCCAGGCTGAAGGTCTATATTCTGCTCCTGACCCTGGGTTTGCATCGCTGGGATCCGACCTGATGCTCAGCAGAGTTCAAACTGGGAATAGGCCTTTGCTTTTCATTACAAGTTCGAATTTGCTGAAAATAGCTAGATGTATTATTCATTAATATCTTCTGTAGAAGTCACAGAGCAGCTTTTCCTCGGCTGCATTCAGTGAAACAGATTTCCACGTAGTACGGATGTAGGGTTGAAAGGCTTGTGTGAAACTTCTGTTAGCTATGCGCAAAGAAACTCTTGACAGTCTCAATCCACAAGAGACTACAGAATTACTGAGTTCGCTGCCTCCAAGAATTTGACAATCATGAGTCAGGTCTCAGTCATAACTTCTTTTTTTTTTTTTTTTTTTTAAATACAAAGAAACCTCAGGGTCTTTATTTGCTTACTGGCCTCTGAACATTGAGTTCTTGTTCTCAAACACTCAGGCTCTCGTAGTTGGGGAAAGAAATCTACTTCTAAATAAAAAGCCAGATTCTCTTGCAATAGCAGCCTTATAGAAGCTGATCTTTAACTGCAGGTTTCGGAACTTTTTTGGGACGACCCGAACACTCCTACAGTCTAACGCTACCACCTAACAGGGACCTTCTCCATATGGACTTGTGTGTAGTGCAGGTTATCAGCACCGACATTAGGAACTGGTAGCTGGTTTTAAAATCCTGAGCTTTCCAAAGCACATCGGATGGAATAGCTGCACGAAAGTCTCCGAATAATGGCCGTGAAAAAGGACGTTTCTTGCCTCCTGCCTGTTGAGGAGAAGCCAGACCTCGCGTGGTCCGTGCCAGCAACGCGGCTGGCAAAGCACAGAGGCGCCCTCTGCCTTGGGATGACACCAAGCAGTTATTTTAATCCTAGCCCTGAACTGCCGCCAAGCTTTATTTTAAAATATATATAAAGGAAAGCAAGCATGCAAGTCATGGGAAACTTCCGGGTACATTTTAGCCATGTGAATAATGCCGCATGTGTTTTCGTCTGTCCTCTGTTCCTCTGGTCCCCAAGCCGGATACTTTGGCCCGATCTCTTTGTTCTGCCAGCAGCGTGGTGGTGAGCACATCGAGTGCTGGATCCGCGGCAGAAGGGAAAAGCAGGTGCCAGCACGCACAGAGGACTCAAAACTTCAAACGTCATAAAGTTTCTTAACGGAAAGTTAGCAGAAAGTTTCTTTACAGCAACTTGTGTCCTTCCCTTCACACTGGAAGATAACATAAGCTAAAGAAGTTTTTCAAAATTCACCTGTTTCTGTGAAATGCTGCCCTTAAAGGTCCTTAATTGTGGAATATTTTGGTTTGCAAAGTGCCTTCTGGAGAAGATACATTGCACTTGTCCAGACCTGATGTTGGATCAAATTCGTCAGCTGCCACAGTTGCATTTAATCATCCAACACTTCACTTGTTTTAATGTGAATCTCACTTGCTATTGAGCATTTTGTTTCAAAGCCGATCTCTTGAAACCAGGTCTGGTTTGTGAGGAAACGGCGTGTGTTTAATCCAATGACCCGTGGGAGCTGATCTTCCTCCTGTGCTCACCTGGGCTTGGAGGGCAGTACCTGTGGCTCAGGTTTCACCAAAAACATTCAACACCATTTTGCTGACAGCATTTTCACCCTAACAGTTAATCTCTCCTGCTGGCAACCGCTACTGTTTATCCATCCAAACCGAATGTCCCTTCCTGGAGCGTGTCCCTGCCAGCAGAACCTGGCGGGATGGGGACAGCTGGCTCTGAAACACTGCGTTACAGCTAAATCTCTGTGCCATTGGGCCCAGCTACCCTGTGCAGCAGCCACGTTTGCAAAGACCAGGAGCTGCATTTGCCTTCTGCCAGAAGGAAGATGAGAGAAAACGGCCTCGAGTTGCGCCAGGGGAGGTTGGGGTTGGATCTGGGGAACAATTTCTTCCCCAAAGGGCTGTGGGGCATTGGAACAGGCTGCCCAGGGCAGTGCTGGAGTCACCATCCCTGGAGGGTTGGACGGAGATGAGGTTCTCAGGGACGTGGGGCAGTGCCAGGGGTGGGTTATGGTTGGACTCGATGGTCTTCATGGTCCCTTCCAACCAAAATGATCCTACGATTCTAAAGCCCCCCCAGCATTCAGCTGTAGTGTTCCTCAGAGCTGGAACAGCTTTGGGAAGAGGAGCAGGATTAGTGCCTGCGGGAAGCTTTCATCTGGAAAGTCAAGTGCTGACTCGAGCAGCCGTAATGACTTTGTGCACTGACCTCCCGTCGCTGATGGCGGCGGCTGTTCAACGCGGCTGAGGTGCTCCTTCAAACGGGAGATGTTCCCTTCCTGCTCAGGGCAAGTATGAGAAGAGATGGAGAAAGGACAAAGAGGGGAGGAGAAAGAACGGATGCTCTGTTAGCCTGTCCTGAAGTGCTAAGGGGCTTACAATAAAATTGTATGAGCTACAGAAGGACTTGGCAGGTTCAGGTAAGACACATCACCTGGGATGAAAGCTGTCCCAGCTCTCATTTGGTGCAGTGGTGGTTGGACTTTTGGGTATCCAGAGTTTTTGAGCTGCTGTAGTCCAACGCAGGCTGAGTCACTAGTTCTTGAGTCTTAAAAGCCTTTCCTCCGTCACCTCTGCTCATGTCCCTGGCTGCTTCACAGGTGTCTTCAGGACCTTTGGGGTGACGTGGGACATCTGTGCTTCTTAAGTTCCTCTCCAGTGTAGTTACAGTTGATTTCTGGTTCTGAGGTGGGGTTTGCTTTTTGTTTTATGGTTTTGGGTCCAGCAAAGGAACCCAATTTCGAATTTCTTCAATAAGATAGTTTCTTCAAGAAGATGACCATCATTAAGATGGTTTCAGAGGTTCCTTGCTCACTTCTCATGGCTCATCTGGCCAATATTTGACTTGTGGTGCTTGAGACTCCCTGCTCAACCCCCAACAGGAGCAGCTTTTATGCAACACATCATACAGAACAGTTTTGATACTACTCAAGAGGTGGGTGGGTTCTTTTTCCTCTCGACACTTGTGAGATATCAAATGCTCCAGGGGTGTTTAAAATGGCACGGATCTGTGTGTGCAATGTGTTTCTTAAAACATCACTACTCTGAGCTCATTTACTTCCCTAAACGAAGAGTTTAGACTCTCTCAAGTGGGAAGGCAATCCTTTTCCATAGGTGTATACGAGCGAGGAAGAAACAAAATTATGTGTTGCAACATTACCCTGCTGACATTAAGAAAACAAAAGTGTTATTTTTACCATCTCCTCAGGATTATATTTCCAAGATCTCCTCACTTCCAGCACCAAAAGACCCTAACTTCTTCCAGCGTAAAATAGCAATTGTAATTTGTGACAGCCCTGTGTACTCCAGTGATGTAGCAAAACGGATCGCGCCTCCTCCCAGCCAGTGAGAAGAATGGCTGTTAGTTTTACCCAATGCAAGGTGCAATTCCAATAAAGCTCTAAATCTTCCAAACATCAAGCTGCAGGGAAGATGGCAGAGGTGCCACGCTCGTGGAAATCGCACTTAGAGGAGATTCTGTCGGGGGCTTTGGAAATTTGCTGTGGTCGTGCTCCATCCCTTCCCCCGTCAGGCTTGGTCCATCAGCATGAGATTTGGAGACAAGGGAGGTTGACGCTACTTCCCTTCATGGAATTACAGTCCATTACTGTTTCTGATGGTCAACAAGTCATATTGCTTTTATTCAGGCTTTTAAAAACTCTGCGTATCTCTAGGTTTGGTGTGTGCAGTGTTCTCTGTACATATGTTTCTATTTTCTCTTCACAGCCTCTTTCTGGCTTTGACCTTTGAAGGGCCATAAAATGAATCCGTGTTTATAAGAGTGCTGAGCCGTTGTGGAAACACCTGGGTTTCGTCACTTTTTTTTTTAGGGACCTTCAGCAAGTTGCTCGGTTTCTTTTGACCTTCCTTTCTTCCTTGGCTTAAACGCTTGGCGAACTTTGAAAAAATACACTGTAGGAGACTCAATAGTACTGTAAATTGTGGATGAAAAATGGGAATCGCTTAGTGGTAATAGATTATTAGCATAGTGGGAATTATATCAAACATATAAATGTATATAAAATTGGGTTTTTTCATTCTTGCAGAACTTTAAAATTACTCCTAAGATTAATAAGTGCTGGCTGGCTGTGTATGGGGGGCCATGGAGACTTGCGTGGCATTTCTTTAAATTTCCTTGGAGATCATTGACCGTTCATGAGGCGTGAAGTCCCGAATCAAATACTTCTAGTGATAAACAGCACGTTTGTCTCGATGCATTTGTGACCGATGCCATCATGCTATTCTTCTGCTAAAGATAAATCCGGAGTAGGGCAAAGCAATGATATCATATCCCAGTTCAGGACCTGGAGAACAGGTGGAGAAGGGCAGAGGACAGCCTGTTCTGCCGAGGAGGACTTGCTGCATCCCTGCTCTTGGACAGGGCTTGCACAGCCTGGTGACATGCATTATATTAATAAATGTCCACAACAGGTCCGCCTAGGCTGCTGGCTTTACTAGTTGTAAACACGTCTCCAAATTCACGTGGCGTGCAAGCTTGGATATCCCTTAAGCGGTTCTTTCAGATTGGGAAATACGATGTTTATTATGTGACAGTGTCACGTCGGATGCTGAGTGTTCATTATTGGAGCTTTGCTTTGCTGGCACAGAAATTAGAGATGCCTGACAACAGTCTCAGCTTTATTTCTACCTGCTGGGCATAAATTATTTCAGAACCCATGTTTGTGCAAAGGAATGCCGTGCTGCCTTCATTTGGTGTAAAAGCCATGCTGGATGTCCCAGCAGCACGGCCATCCTGGAGGGACTGAAAACACGAGCCACTTGTTGCCTCGGCCTCCAAAATTCAGGCTGAAGAGACGGTTGCGTGTATTAAAGATGCTGATTAGGCCTCCAAATAAATTGTCTTATGCAAATGGTGAACAGCATCGGTAATTACTAATACATAGAAAGCTGTGTGGGTGTCAATATGGATTTCAAAGAGCCATTTGAGGGAAATGTTTGATTCCTGGTGGAATCGTTTCCCCTGTAGACATTTGGTGTAAGGACTCTGCTTGTTGAGAGGCTCCCAATGAGGTTTTTAATGCCAATATTGATTAGGGATGTAGAAGGTGTATTTAATGTATGCATTAAGAGGTGTTTTATCTATGATACCCTACAAAGAGTCAAACAATTGTTTCCTACCTGTGATCAAACAAAATATTAGAGCAACACAATACTAAAATCTTAATATGAACCCAGTGCTTAATTAAATTTTCTTCAAACAGACTCTAAATTACAAAGACATCTACCTTTTCATGGACTAGAATTTGTAACTATTGCATTATTTTATTCTCACTTGTCTATATGCACCTTGTGTCCTGTTACGTTGTGTGCAAAAACAGTCCCCTCTGGTGCAAAATTCTTGCTTGTAAGCAAGTGAATGAAAGGACCATTAACAGCAAACCATCCTGTGGGTATTTAGCTAGAGAACATTTGCAATATTCAACTAAAAAAAGCGAACAGGTTGGAAAATCCTCTGAAAACTGTATGACTTTGTCTTTACTGGTGTCAGTCATCTCTCGAGTTGATAAATCAAACTCTTGGCAGCTGAAGTGTCTCATCAGGAGTATCACTAGATAAGGTATGAGGTTGTTCTTTGTCAGAAGCTTGATGTATGTGCGTGGTGGGAATAAACCAATGACTTTGGGCTTGTTAAGAAGACCCCTCTGCAGGGCCAGATCCACCTATTTTCGTTTCTGTGCTTGGTTACGTGATTTCCCCTTGAGAACTTTTCTTCTGAATATTGTTCATAAATATTTCCAAGAAACCAACCAACTATTGTTTGGCTTCTGTCTTTTTTTTTTAAAATTTTCTGGACAGTTTTTCAGCAGGGAACATTGCTGCTGTCGGTCTTTTCAGCAGGTTGGGAGGGAGGGGATTATTGTTTCTGGGTCTGGGCAGTTTGTTTGGATGGCTGTTGACTTTGTTGTTGTCTTTCCCCTCCAATTTTGGGAGTCTGGGGAGGTGGGTGGTTCCCTGTTTTTGGTTTTTTGACCGTTTGTGGATTATTTATACAGATAAGCTTTTGTGGGGGTGAAGTTTTCCTTGGGTTTTGGTGTTTGTTTGTAGGGTTTGTTATATGTCAGGGATCTTCTGTTGTTGTTCAGCTTCCGTCATTCTGAAGTTCAGCTTGTTCCTGGTAGCTTCCAAGTGGCTTCTGCGGTTGATAGCTTCTCTAGCTGTTGCCTGACAGTCTGATTTACAACGTGTACTCTGCCCTTCAGTCTCAGGCTGCCCATTGCTCAGGGAGAATGGGGCTCAGCCTCGCTTTGCTCCTTGGGAAAGTCATGGAGCAAGTCCATGTTTCTTCTGGAAGAAGGTGGGGAATGGCGACAGCCAACGTGTCCTTGCAAGTGGTTAATTATACGTGATCAAACTGATTGCCTTCTGAGAAGAGATGACTGAACCTGTGGATGAGGGAAAGCAGGGATGTCACTTACCTTGACTCTAGCTGGGTTTTTGATGCCATTTCTCCCAGCTTTCTGTGTCCAAGTTGGGATGTTACGGTCTGGATGGGTGGACCACTAGATGTGTGGGGAAAACTGGCTGGATCACTGGGTCAAAGCATAGTGGTTAGTGGTTTGTACTCTACCTGAAGGCTAGTTACAAGTGGATTTACTCAGGAATCCCTCCTGGGACCTGTCCTGCTCCTGTTGACCAGAGACATCCCGAGGTCCCTTTTGACCCGAATAATTGTGTTCTTCAATCGAGCTGGTGTCGATGAGGTGTCAACGTCGCGCACACAGTGCAGACTGCCTGTTTCAGACGATTATTCTTGCGCAGAGGTCTAGTTGCTTTTCAGCTGGATGGAGACAGACTTTGATTCAGCAGCCAGCTCTGTCGTGGTGAGGAGGGCCGTGACGGTGGAAGATGTGCTCATGGACCATTTGTGCAGCAACACCCTTGCTCATTCCTAAAATCTATTCAGTGCCCACAAAGTGCATACACACTTCACAGCGCTTTTTCACTAAGCCATAAAAGCAGAATTCTGAAGTCTTGAGCCTAAGCAGGAGCAACAACCAGGAGTACACAGCCCTCTCAATAGATTTCCTCCTCTTATTCACAACAGAAAACAGAGGAGCTTCTGCTTTGGTGTGCAGGGATGAAGGGAAAGCAGTATTCAGGTGATTTTGAAGCGCTGGTGTCCCATTGAGAAAAGCCAGGGGAGAATTCGGATCAACCCTGAAGCTGAATTGCTGCTTTCAAGCAAACTGCTTGGAAGGTCTAAGCAGTGAGTCCACAACCAGGTCATCTGAGACTTGTGTTAGAACTATTCCTTGAAATTTTTTTATTTTTTAAATTTTTTTTTAGGCCCTACATAATTTTTTTATATGGCTCCACGGTATCCAAATAGCGCCTCTGAGGTTTATTTCCTGAAATGCTGATCCTATAGGGCATTGAAGAAAGAAAACAAAACAAAAAAGCCCGAACACGTTTCTCCATTTGCTCTACATTGCTATAGGTACCTGCTGGTCACGCTGGGTATTTTGTCTACCTGCCTTAGCCAGTTCCCAAAAAAAGCCACCCCCAGAAAGTGTTTTTTCCCTAAAACATCCCTTCGAATAGGTTTCTTCCTGTTTTCTCTCTCTGCCCTCCTGAATGTAATGGGGGTCTCTAGTGGCTTTTTAAGTGGGTTTTTTAAAGGTTGAAAAAAGTTTACAACTAGTTGAAAAAATGGTGAAAACTTGAGTTTTCTGGATTTTTAGTTGAGCAAAATCTATATTTGGAAGCTAAAATATTAGGGTAGGGTTTTTTTCCTCATCCCTTTTCATTCCCACTTCATTCACCAAGGGGCACAAGAGACAGGGTGCTTTCCCCTGCCTTGCTTGCTTCGCCCTCCATCTTCCCAAATCCACCCTGAAGATTCGGAAGGTGAAGATCTAGAAGGTGAAAATCAGGACTGAAAGAGTACAGCTCTTGCAAGTCTGAAAGACGCAGTACCACCTTTCTTGCCGCACCTTCGTCCTCGAACTTGCCAGTGCAGGAAAACCTGTCCTAGCCTTCTCAACAAAAACCCTGACCTGGATGTACCAGGCTTATTTAAGCCTGAGCTGCCCTGAAGCTGGTTTAGCAACTCTAAGGCCGCAATTCCCCATTGAACTCTCTTGCTAGGTGGAGTCTGGTTTGAGTTTCCTGACAGCTTGGAAAGCGTAGACTCCTGAAGTCTATATTACAACTGGTCACAGGCTCTAACAGGAACTTTCTGGGCAAAAAAGGATTTTTTTTTTTTTTCCTAAGTTGATAAAAACAGTTTTATTCATGTTTATCTGTCATAAAATGGATAAATGTGACACAGCGGGTCTGCTGGGTTTAGGTAAATCAAGGTTCCTATCTATCCATGCTTCGGTTTTCCTCCTTTACAGCTTTCAACTCCCTTAGACTTGCCTTAGATGGTTTATTTTCTGACTGCTTCATTTAAGATATCTGAAGGCTGACGTGGAGGTGTTTGATTCCCCCCATTTGGGTTCTCTGCATGGGCAATGAGCAGAATTTAAACTTTAACATGTGCCTTGGTTCTTCATCTTAATGAAGCCTTCCTCGTGTCCAGCCCTTGGGACGATGGTGAAGTTTTCTGTAACTGCAGCATTCTGAGACCTGCCAGTGACGGACACGGAGCGAAAGGAAGTGCTCATGTTTGTGGTTTGGCTTTTTCACTATTGAAATAGCTTTTTTGGTTGTAAATGGTAAAAATGAAGGAATACTGTTTCATTCACATCCTTCTGGACCAATCGCCAAAGCAAACTGAGGGTGCTCTCCCATCACAAGCAGCAGGTCTTACTGAACGGAATTGTAGAATCGTGTTGGCTGGAAGAGACCTTCAGGATCATCGAGTCCAGCCGTTAACCCAACCCTGGCACTAACCCGTGTCCCTCAGAACCCCATCTGCGCGGGGATGAACCTCTGTGTCCTCGCTCTGGGAGAACAGACCTTACGTCACGAAGAGGAAGGTTTGCAATGAGCAACTCGCTGCTTCTGCCCCATGGGGCAAAGAAGGGCCAAGGGAGCAAATCTTTCTTCCCAAGGTGGCTCTACCTGCCCCTGACCAGCTGTGATGGCCTCAGGAACTTTGTTAATTGAAGAAGCTGCTCAGCAGCACCATGGCATTAAAACTCACCTAAATTTAAAATTTAGCATTAGCAAGAAATCCCTTCATTCCTAAAGGGGTGGGGGGAAGCCTGGGGTGATGCTGGAGAGCAGAGAAGGTGGCACTGTTACATTAAAGCTGGTTTGTTTGTTTTTCTTGTATTACGTAGATGTTGAAGGCTTTACATTAAACCTGGTGTATTGCAACACTTGACAGATACTTGATTTTGCCTATAAACTTCATAAATCCAAATATGAAGCCAGTATGACTCGGGAGAGTCCCCAGAACTTAGACCAAAGCAGGGTTTGAAAACAAATTTATCAGGGATTTAAAAGATGAGGCTCTGGGCTTGTGTAGGGCAAGGAGCTCAAGCTCCGCTCCTGCCTTGCAAGCTGGGCCCCTTCGCTTAGCCACACTGAGATCTCCCAGATCTCCCAGCTGGGAAGAGACACTCACTTTTCACTTCTCTGGTATTTATCAAGTAATTTTTTTGCTGCCTTGAAATATGTTTAAAAAAAAAAAAAAAAAGGTAAAAATGAGCAGGCAGTTATTTCAACACCTACACGAAAAAAAATGTAGAAATGTTGTAAGCTGATTTCACTCCTTTCTCCTTAAAGGGAAATAAATGGTCTGTGGTATAAATATGCAATTGAAAGTAGTAACAATTAGAGAGTCTCAAGAAGCGAAATAGGAGTTTGCTGTGAGGTAGAGCTGTTTCCCTTTTGTCGGTGCTTCTAATTTGAAATTCTTTGATGTCAGGATCTAATCTTAATAGTTGATGCTCAACTTCTGGTTTTGTCATGCAAGTGAAATGTCACGGGCCAGACCCTGGAGGAAACTCAGATCCATGTCAGGCCTTTGATCTACGCCAGTGATGCGAAAATATCCAGGTCTGTAAACCCCTGTCTCATAGAATTATTTTGGTTGGAAGAGCCCCTCAAGATTGAGTCCAACCATAACCCACCCCTGGCACCGCCCCATGTCCTGAGAACCTCATGTCCATCTGTCCAACCCCTCCAGGGATGGTGACTCCAGCACTGCCCTGGGCAGCCTGTTCCAATGCCCCACAGCCCTTTGGGGAAGAAATTGTTCCCCAGATCCAACCCCAACCTCCCCTGGTGCAACTTGAGGCCGTTTCCTCTGGTCCTGGCGCTTGTTCCTGGGGAGCAGAGACCAACACCCTCCATGCCATGCTTTTCTCGCTGATGATTCAGAGCATGCCAATGCAGAGGTCACCGCAACCTATACATTTCCATTCATTCCTCCCATGCCTTGCTGTTGGAGCCAGCTGCTACTTCTGCACCAGTCCCTGTGCTGAGGTGCAGCCATTTGGGACGGGCAGAAGTAACAGCGAACGGAGGTTTCAGGCCCCCGTGCTCCTCAACTAGATCGGCAGACGCCTCATTCTTTGTGCCCACAGCGAGCTTCAATCACAAAACCAAAGTGCTTTAAAAACAGTGCATTTTCTCCCTGCTCCGCATTATTTTTGACACATCCTTGTCATATCTCTAGTCTATTTTTGACATATTCTCGGTACAAACCAGAAGGTTAGGGGCTGGCTGGAGAGGAAGCAGCAGCCAGGCTCTGTTTTGAGGAGTGTTTTCCATTCAGGGATCAAAGCTCTGTGCAAAGCATGAAGGTGCCCAGAATTTTTAATCATTCTCTCCCTTCTACAATAAGCAATTATATTGGGCAAAACCCACGTTCTTGTTCCCACAATACATTGCTTCCCCTCTGCAGCAGAGTCTTGAGCAGTGCTAAAGAATTGCTGTTATCAGGCTTGTGTCTAGACACTATTGTGGTTTTTTTTGTATTAGTAGTCGTACACTCAGATCCTTTCTAATAATAACCTTCAAAGTGTGCCTCAGGTACTGGCTGTGTATGGATGACACTGGACATGTGTATAACTTTGCACACAAGTGGTTGCATGAATAGGCACCAGATAGCCTGGATCCCTCTTCACCTGGGAAAACCCCGCACGAATTTTACTTACCTCCGAGCAGTGCATGTTAAGTTGAGCTTAGAAGGGATTAGGCGTTGGAGTGCAGTTGGCTTCTCAAACAGCTATTTCAGCGTCCCCGTCCCCTGCGCTGCAGGCACATGAATTCTGACTCAACCCTTTTAGCAACCCATGTGTCCGTGTCTGTTATCATCATCATCTTTTCTTAATTTTTGCTATAGCATCTGTGTTCGTCCCTCGATGAGATGGCAACCTCCTTGGGGCAGGGAATGCAGTTCACCCAGAAGAGTTTAATTACCCCAAACGCCCTTTTCATTGTTCTCCACGGGATTTTGGCTTCCGTGGCTCATGTTGGATGAAGCTGTGGCTCAGGGGAATGGCTCTACCAACAGATCCCGTGTCTGCGTTGAAGGCAGCACCTGCAGCAGTGCTGAGCTCCGGTGCGGCTCCTCACCAGCAACAGGACTGCAGATGCTGTCCTAGAATCATAGAATGTCCTGAGTTGGAAGGACCCACAAGGACCATCGAGCAGAGCTCCTGACCCTGCCTCGGACAACCTCAAAAATTCACACCATGCGTCTGAGGACATTGTCTAATTGCTTTCTGAATGCTGTCAGTCTCGGGGCTGTGACCACCTCCCTGGAGAGTCTGTTTCAGTGCTCCAGCATCCTCTGGGTGAAGAACCTTTTCCTAAAGTCCATCCCAAATCTCCCCTGGTATATCTTCCCGCAGTTCCTTTCAGGTCCTGCACCTTCTGGGAAGTACGAAGAGGGTCAGTGATGTGATGGTGGATGGAGAGGATACAGCAAAGCAAGCCAGCAGTGAACAGGTCGCCACAATGCTCCTGGTTGCCAACGGAGCTGAGGTGTGCTGCCAACGCTCCCTGCTCGGCCTGTCTTCTTGGGTATTGACAACACAACGCTGAAGGTCCTTCTGGGCACGCAGAGTAGACGTGGGAACAAAGCAACTTTACATGCTCCTGTTTCCTCTGGTTGTCTTCATTTCTACTTGTAGGGTGGCCAATCTTCACAAACAAACGTAGGAGGCAAGCTCCTCGAGCTGGGTCACACAAGGTGACCCCGAGCCTGGGTAACGACCCTACAAACAGACGTCTGTCCTCGTGTCTGCTGCCGGGAGCTGGGAACGAGCTCGTTCCCAGGGCTGTAGCCTGGGTGGGGGTGACAGATGACAGCGGGAACCCTCTGCCCCGAGCAAACCCCAAGGCAGGACGCTGACTAATCTTTCTGGTGTGCTGGGAGAGACCCGGTTAAACCAGGACATCTGGGCATGTCAGTGATTCCTCCAGCCATGCTGGACTTGAGCCCTGTCCCTTCTCCAGCATTCCTGGGGACTTTGCCTTGGAGAAATTATGATCCAAGCTCTTGTTTAGAAGCTTAGAAGTGTATATATCTCCTGCTGTCTTGTTCTCTAGAGGGCTGTGTTTACCTGGCCATGAGGTGGGTGGGAAAGCTTGGGAGGTTTTTCCTACCGTAGGTTGAAAGCCAATTGAGAAGAATTGAATTTTTATTCAGGGCAGCGCCCTGTCTTCTGTGTGGCATCAGACCAGCGAGTATGAGCAGGCAACACAATCCGAGGCACGAGGGATGTCTGGAAATGAGGGCCCAACCCTTGACACCACCACCCATCTGCTTTTTGATAGAGGCCTCATGCATCGCAGCCTGTAAAATGCAGAACTGCCCGTCTGAGGGGTGATTTTACTCATACTCGCATACTCTACTACTACTACTCGCTCCAAGAGCACTTGCAGTGTTTTCTCTGACTCTTCACAATTCCCGTGTTCGTCTCCTCCGGGCCTGTAGCTGAAGGCACAGCAACATCTCCTGGAACCGGGCAGCTACTGCAAGCTCAGTCGTCAAAGTGTTGTCCTTAAATCCTGATCGATTCACTCAATTCGAGAGGCTCTGGATTTGTTCCCAGTGTGCAGGTACCAGGGGCGGTGCAGGGGTAGCTCATGTCCAGAACATCTCCCCACCTTCGTGAGGAGCAGGGATGTTCCCAGCTGTCGGGAACCGCCCAGTCATCATCCAGATGTCCCTGGGGGAAGTTCGTCACACCTAATGAGTCAGACCACCCTGTTAGGTGATGCTTTTAAGGGTAAACCCTGGCACGGCTGGTCAGCACCTGAGAGAAGCTAAAGCCTTTGCTTGTTTGTGTCATGGTGTGGCTGCACCCATCCCACGTTGGTCACTGGTGATTTTTATGTGCGGTAAATGGTCCAACAAACCCACTGACAAACCTCATTTCCCCCACCCCTGACCTTATCAGAGAAGCTGCGTTGGCCATGACAGCTGTTGCCGAAGATGTATATATTAAAATAAATACCAGAAACTGGAGATTTCCCTTGTTGAATTAGACCAGCACTCCTCCTGCTCTAATATCCTTTCACCTGCAATGACTACGATGAGGTATCTCCAAAATAAAGGTGTCCAGTGGCAGCATCTCTGGGCAACACGTACGGAACTTCCCACCAATCCCAAATTAATTAGGGAATAAGTAAATTCCTGAAGCAGGAGTTGCCAAGTCTTCACACCACCTTTGCTATTTAGTGTGCAGTCTTGTTGGACAACTTGGCCAACGTAGGCATGAGAGGGGCCTTATTTAAACACAGCTTTGGTTTTTTTGGAGAGAGGCGTCTTTCCCCTGGTTCTAACAATTAACCAACAGGATCACGTTGCAGAAAACTATTAGAAGTGGGAAAAGGAGGGCGAGGATGGACATGAATGCAGATTTGTGTGTGTGTGTGGTGCCACATAAAGGCACTGCTTGTACCACAGCAAGCCCAGCAGCATTTGCAGCCAAATTATTTGTTTAACTGCTGTCCTCATTGCATCTTGATGTGCTAATTAGTATTTTAAGTGCTTCTAAAATAGCTTGGATGTATTCCTTCAGCTTTCACACGTCTCTATCGCTATTGCCGTTCCTTCCTCCTGCCCTGTGCCATCACCTAAGGAGCATCGTTTTTGCTTCCAGATGGATTGAATTCTCCAAAGCAGGAGGGAAACACAATCTTCTTTGCTCATTCATGTACGAAGTGCTCTTATTTGCATGAAAAGAGATCAGGCTGTGGAGCAGCACTCCCTAAAGGCTGTGGAGAAGGGAACCTATGCTGGCAGGCAGGGAATAATGAGGCATAAATGTAGATAAGCTGAATTTTTCTTTTTTTTTGTTCCGCAGCTATGCTGGGTTTTCATCCTGCTCTGTGCAGCTGATATGCGGAAATCGTGGGCTGGGATCACTGCTGGCGGTCGCAGTTGGATTTCAGCGGGCGATTGCCTTGGCGACGTACGCCGCAATCGGCACGACGCAGAGGAGGAGGCCCCGCATGGCTGGATTCAAAAAACACGCACGGATTTCTGAATGAGCACAGCGACTGGTGGGTTGTCGTGTGTCGGGCTGCTAAAGCTGGCGCTGCAGTAACGCTGGCAGGCGAGAAGGGTACGGCGATGGGTGGCACCTGTTGGACCTCAACGTCAGCCCAGGAATTTGTGAAAATGCCCCTGCAAGAAGATGAACTTTGAATTACACTGACAAGCAACCTTAGAGAAAGCTTTTTATTTGCAAGTAGCATCTGGCGGTTGTACAAAGGACTGAAAAACCACCCTTATTTCATAGATCGCCTCTTAGTTTTTTGAATGTGCCTTTCTGTAAGTACACAGACAGTAACTGTTAAAAACCATTTTCAGCAGTGTCAGTTTTCAAAGCACACAGCCACCTCAGTTGCTATTTATGAAATATGTTGCACATTTTTGTACGTGCACTGTTCTGGATATTGAGCACAAAGAAGTACTTCCCAACCGTTTTATGAGAACAAAAAGCCCTTTCCCTGGCTGTTTACAGATGACTTGCAAAGAATAAGTGAGAGGTTTGAGCGTGGCTGAACTGAGCAGCTGCTGAGAATTCAAATAACTGGTCTCCAACCCTGCTTTTTCCACACGTTCTGCTTTGGAAGATGCAGAAGTGAGACGTGTCACGGGCTCATGCTGTCCGTCAGAGCAGTGCTGAGAAGGAAAACTTGTCTCATTTCCACCTTCCCACCTTGCCCTTTGGAAGTCGGTTCTTTAAGTGTTATCATCGCTGAGAGCTTTTCAGTGTTTAGGTTCCAGCCGTGATCCCGTGGGCTTTGATGAGCATATTTTTTTTCTTTTTGAGCTGAAAGGGAGCTGTGTGAACAATGAAATGAAGATTATCGCTTGCATCTGTATGCTGTGTGCGCTGGGGTGTGTCAATCCATGTGGTGAATAATGCACATATCAGTACCTTTGATTTTTCCAAGCACTGATTTTCATCTCTTGTGTATCCTCAGTGGGGCAAAGTCTGACTTTCCAAATTTTTGAGGCTCTCCAGATGTATCTTCTGTAGCAATAAAGTACTGTGATGAAGAACACGGGATTTCTTCCGAAGCCAGGCTGGCCCTAAATCCCTGTGTTACCAACATCTGCATCCTGAAGAGGTGAAAATAAAAAATCACCTGTAAAGTGTCCTGTCTGTCCCCTGTCATCAGAACTAATAGGCTAATGCCCCCATTAAGCCATTCAAGGCCATAAAAAGAGGTGTTAAATCACAAAAAGTTACACTTCACTATAAGCAGCATTTCTTGTAAGCTTGTTTTACTAGTTTGTTGATGAATTGGGAATGTCTCATGTCCTGTTCAGAAGCCATTTGGGACACTTCTTTCTTTGCAGGTGGGGTTACTGAGCCCAGAGGAATATTTGGCTGGGAGTTTACACCAGACAAACTGAGTATTCAAATGCTGTTTAAAACAAAACAAAATCAAAGTAAAAATGTACCCTTTGCTGCAGTGGCAATGGCACCCTGAAGGGAGGGTGACTCAACGGCGGCTGCTTTCGCTAACACGTGGCTGTGCATCGGTCTCTTGAGGTAAAATAAACATCTTTGCTGCCAGATATAAGCCATCATTTAGGTTTTTTCACTGTAGCTTGCTCTGGGGTGTCAGAGCTCCCACTGAAATGTCCACCAGAGAAAAAGGAAAGGACAAGTGGCAGTTGTACTCTACTGCGGTGACATAACAAGGGAGAGACGTAACAAAAATCTTCAATTTGCATCTTTACTGGAAGAGGTATTTTGAAAAACAACTGGATTCACTCTACATCAGCTCCTAGCTTTACCCATGAATTTCTTAGGAGGCAGAAGGTGACTAAATTGGGTCCAACCCGATGTCATCTGGGGGGAACAGGGTACCACATCAATCTGTGTCCTGCACAAAACAGGAACATCTTGGGGACAGATCCGAAGCGAGGGTTGCTCTGCCTTTTACAGATGGCTTGGGGGATGTGTCTCCTTTCTGTGGTCCACAGGCACAGTAAATAACCCAAACTTAGGTTGTTACAAAACCCCTCAGAAGCTGAGACAAGATAAACATGTTTTAGACTGAAAGGTCAAGTGGTGGTGAAATAACCCTGGGGTCAGGCTCATCAGGACAACTTAAGCTTGTTTGTGGGTAGAATTAACTGGGCTGTGGGTAGGCAAAACCTTTGCTGTTGGTTGCATTTAGTTGGAGGACTTTTCTGTAATTTAGTACCACTGAAAGGAGGATTTCTGACCCGGAAACGTGCTAGCGCTCCTGTCCGTTTTCTTGGAGCAAAACCAGGGAGTCTGTGCTCCCGTGCACAGCAGTTTGTGTTTACAGCATATGCGTGGTCACTACTGTGACCGGGCTTCTTCAGGAAGGCGTGCGCGTGTTCGGTGTGGGATTTTGGAGCCGATGGCTGGGCTAGACTGAACTAAAAACTGCTCACATGGTGTACGCTCATGTCATCCCTTCTTTGGATCAGAAGACTGATTGCAAAAGTACGTAATAACGAATTAATGGAGACCTAAGGGGACTCGGAAGTCAACTGTGTGACAGCAGCGGTCTGCTTGCCCGTTTTTCTGACAGTTTCCCTGTCAGGCCTTGTTACAGAGTCACTTCCAAGTCTGAGGGATGACAACATGGATTAGCACATCCAAGCTAGACAGCACTGTAAACAAACATCTTTGATCTGCTAAGTATCCCCTTTTGGAGCCATTTCCACCCTGATGGCTGCAGGGGTCTGCTGGAGGCCTCGCGCTTGCTGCTGTCTTCTGCAGAAGGACCAACATCCAGTGGTGGCATAGAATCAGTCACAGGATGGTTTGGGTTGGAGGGACCTCCCCAGCTCCCCCAGTGCCCCCCCTGCCCTGAGCAGGGACATCTGCACCAGCTCCGGTTGCTCAGAGCCCCGTCCAGCCTGGCCTGGGATGTCTCCAGGGATGGTTCAGCCACCACCTCTCTGGCCAACCTGGGCCAGGCTCTCACCACCCTCAGGGCCAACAATTCCTTCCTCATGCCCGGCCTGAATCTCCCTCCTTTAGTTTAAAACCATCACCCCTTGTCCTGTCTCAACAGGCCCTGCTAAAAGTCTGTCCCCATCTTTCTTATCGGCCCCTTTTCAGTCGGAAAGGCCGCACTAAGGTCTCCTGGGGGCTTCTCTTCTCCAGCTGAACGCCCCAGGTCTCTCGGCCTGTCCTCCAGCAGGGCTGGTCCAGCCCTCCGCCACCCAGAGATGAGATGGGGATGGGCCAGTTTGAGCTGTTATCCTAGGATTGTCATCTCCACTGGGTTTCTGCTCATGCCCTTGCAGCCCACAAGCTGTACAGCCGGAGATAAGCAGCTTGGAAGTGCTCTATGGCTCGTGTCTTCCCAGCCATGAAGACATGAATAACTCATAATGCACTACAGCACACTCATTGTCAAAGGTCGTAGAGTCCATTGGAGTCAGAGGAAGGTGCTCTACGGGCTTGAAACACCATCAGATTGCGTCCGTGCTCCCTCTGCAGTCAATAGGAGCTGGTAATTCGGCGCTGGTCGGCAAGAGCTCAGCACCCGCAGCTCTGTGAATAGAGAGCGGGAGGACGAAGCCGTACGTGCATTCGTGTTTGTTAACGCAATTTGCCTGCTGACTTTCACCGCGTCTCGTGTTTCCGCTGCGACCTGACGGGTATTTGCAGGCTCGTGAGCTGCAATAGGAGTAATTCTCTGGGACCTTTCCGACACCCAGCTCTGTACAGGTGATGCTGGCGTCTCCCTGCGTGCTGGCAACCATCGTGGTGGAAATGCCACATTCATTAAAGGGCTGGATTTGACTCTCGTGTCAAGGTCTCACAGCCTCCCCCACCCCTAGTGCAGATATGCCAATACCGTCTTGTAAAAACAAAGTCATCCAGACGATGTCTGACGCTTGCCCATGATAATGCTTCTCGATACTGCTATCCACAGTGCCTCAGCGGGGCTGGAACACCGCAGAAGATTCATTTCAACCCACTTGAACAATCAGGCTTGTTCCAGCACCGACAGTAATAGTCGTTTTTCTGGATAGAATTGACATTATAAATGAGTTGTTGGTTAATTTGCTGCCTTCTTAACATCATTGATCCTATAGCTACGTCCTTAAGCAGCAGGGCCTGAATATAAACTACCCAGCAGTAGGATGATAACTCCATTTGGATGCAGAGCACAGACTTCTTCTCACCAGACTTTTAATCCCAGCAAGAGTTTTCAGGGTTACTCATGCAAAAACAGCTTGTCTGCTCGAGTGAGCGTACGAGGGCTGTTCGTCAACATCGCGCAGAGAGCGCGAGTGTTCGTCATCGTGAGCTGGGGAGCAGGCTGAGAAAAATCCGCCTTTTTGGAGCCGTACAAACCCATCTCACAGGGAATGGCTCGCGCAGCTTCGAGCGATGCGAATGAGCCCCAGCGTCGGCCCCATCTCCCGTCGGCAGCGCTGGCTCGGCTTGCTCAGACCCCAAAGATGCTCAGATTTGCTGCTTTTGATAAAGTCACCCAGCAAATTTAAGGCCGGTTTAGTATTTTAAGGAGTTTTGACTCTTGTAGCAGGACTGCGCAGGTGAGGCGTGAGGATGTTGCTTAATGAGTTTCAGTCTCTCTTTAAAAGGCTCTCCTGCAAAGTTTGGGCAGCTCTATTCTATTACACCTGTCGCCTTTCCCATCCCAGCCTTATGCAAATGCCACCTATCCATGCGCAGGCATTGTAGGGAGCTGCTTTTAGCAAAGCTTCTGGGCAAAACAACACAGAAAGTGGGTAAAAAGCGCAGGAATATCCCTCACAGGGAGAGCAGCCATGCAAAAAATATGGAGCACGAAGAGGAAAACTGAACGGTGAGAAACAAGCCAAGAGCCCACGTTGGGAAAGCTGCAGCAGCAGATAGCAGAGCTATAACATAGTCATGTTTTTTTCCCTTAAAGAATTTGCCTTGCTCTCCAAGGGAGAGCATAAAGGCCTTTTCTCACCTTACTATGACAAGTTACAAATGGAGGTTAAGAAGAAGATTACGAAACCTGGCCTCTCGTGTCCACTTGAGGAATAAAAAACCCCTTCAAAACCGAATTATTTCATGTAAGTAGGACAGTCCGACCTTTATTCTTTCCCAGAGGCTTGGTTAAACAAATTGTTTTCTCTGGGTGAAAAAATGAATTTTAACAGTAAATTCTGCCAGCCAAAAATCACTTCCAGTGGACAAGCCACTGAGCAGCCATAGCGAAACATCCACAGATACCCAAGTACAGGGGTTTTTTGCTTATTAGAAGTCTGCTTTTGATATAAATAGCCCCCTCTCTCATCTCTCCCTGTGTGTTTTTAGGCACACCCCCACACAGATATATGTATGAATATCGGACTATTTATTCTTCAAACTTAAAGCAGCTTTTGAATCACACTATGAGACGTAAATACTCACCTCACAGGCTGAAATATCAGGTCTGCTCCCACCAGCGTGGATGTGAATACTGAAATACACCTGCCCTGGAGCTGGCGCTGAACCTATCAGATGGCAAGCAAGGAACATATAGATCTTGGTCCTATACATTTCCAAGTCACTCTAGCTAAGTCATATTTCCTTGGGAGCTGAGAAGTGGGAGAATAAGGTTTCTACTCCAGAGCACCAGGCCTTTAATTACGCAAAGAACAGGAGCCAGCTTCCTCCTGGTTTTCCCAATAAGTGTTTTCACCCAGAGATTACAGCCAGCAGAATCTGACACCCGGCTCCCTTGGCACAAAGGGGCTTTTTATATTTTTTTTTGCCAACACAGACTCCTGCCATGGAAATTTGTGCTTATCCGAGGATCCAGCCCAGTGGATCCAGTTGCCGTGTCAGCAGATTAACACCTACAAAAGCCCAGCGACCCCGGGCAGACATTCAGCATCTCCCAAAGCCTGTGAGCCGGATCCTAAGGATGCTCGTTTGTCCTCTTCATCCCACGTGGGAAAAGTTGGCTCGAGCCCCGTTTTGCTCCAGTCCCTCCGGCTCCGGGAGCTGGAAAGGCATCGAGCAAACCCTATTCTTCCTCCTCCTGAGCTGGGTGTTGCTGGCGGCTGTTTTCCTGAAGAACAAACTGGTTTTGTGCCTGCGAGTGATACCTGGGCAGCAGGTACTGCAGAAACCATCAGAAATTCAGCGGGGTCTCTAATACCGGCTTGGCAGCCTCAGAATAACTTTCGCTGTCTGGTAATTAGACAAAAACACGGTCTTGTTTTCCTCCTTTGCAACCTGGTTGTAGCAGGGCAGCTGGTGATTGAGGAGACGGGACCTTATCCAGGGAGAATGGGGACACAGCTGCCTCCAGACACAGTTTCATATCCAGAGGGCTGCATTTAGCTGAAATCAGATCTATTAAAAATGTCTTTTAAGTTCTTATGGATACAGTGAATCACTGCACTTGCATGAAATGCGTAGAAAACGTCTTCAGAGACTTTGGGAGAAGGAAACCCTGATTGTAGAAACTTGGGTGGAGGCTTTGGAAATGGCCTCAGTGTTGGGTTAATGCTGCTAATTGAAGTGAGCGCCGAAGCTAATTCAGACTTCAAGGGGAGCAGTTACCCCAAGGGTAAATCTTGAAGATAACTAGGATACTTTCTCCATATTTCAATGTTTACACGGAGGAAAGACTTCATAGCTGTGTATTTACTGTGACTATGCAAGAGGGAGAGTGGCATCTGAAGAAACATATGCAGGCTTTCTTCTCCAAAGAGAAAATTGGATCGAGACAAAAATGACCTAAATAAACATTGGAAGATCATAGGAAACTATTTCTTGGAGGCAGAGAGGAGGAATATATATATATATGCAGATAAGGGTTGTGTGCGAAAGTTGAGTATTGTTCTTTGGGGAATTTCAGTGCATCAAAGGAGTCTGATATCAGTTGGAGTAACATCAGAAGAAACGTTGTCTGAGGAGAAGAAGTAGAGGGAGTAGAAGAAATTTATCTGGACAGGGGAAGGCACATCGGAGTCTCCAGTGTCAAATTCTGAGGTGGTTTCTGGTTATTCCGTGTTTTGCTCACCGGGCTCAAGAGAGCGCGACTTCTCTCTGCTTGAATGCTTGTGAGTGATGGAGAGATGGATGAGTAGACTTCGTGGTGGGGCCAGGAAATTTGACAATAATTTATTGGGTCTGTATGGGCTCAGTCTTCTATTACAAGCATAGACTAAGGTAACTGTGCTTATATCTGCTCTATCCCTATATTAGAAAGGCCTGTGCTGGTTGTCACTCAGGCACGATGACAGACCCCTGTGCACAAAAACCCAGTTTTGGGGAGAAATGAGAGTATTGATACGGCTTCTCCAGCCAGCACTGGGGAGAGGTGCAAAGCTCTGGGCTGTAAATCCACGTCGCGGATCGGGACGCCTTCTACCTTTCTGCATCCAAGAGCACGTAGGGTCTATTTTAAGGTTCTAAATTAATATTTTAGCTGCTTTGCGGCTGAAACATGAGGGTTTGCAGACGTCTTTAACTGTCAAGGTACCAGGTGGTATCTGCAGGCTCTTGGCTTGAGATCCGAATGGGAGGACAGCCCCGAGCATGGAAAACCCAAACGCGGCTACATCCGATAAGGGAATTGGTTATCCGCCACGAGCCAGGTGGTCGTGGGGATACTGGGAAACACTGAAAATGGGGCGTTTGTTCGCCCTGTGGTCGGCCTGTGTATGTATCCTGTGCCCTGCAAGGAATATGAGGCAACAGAAACAATCATAAAGCCAGAGGAGAACCGAGGAAGGAAAAAACCATTGAAGCAAATAAGTGATGGAATTTGAGAATGCTGCGGGAGGATGTACACCACAGGGCACCGATCTCAGGGTGCAGTTGAAAAGGATATCGTAACATGGCAGTTTCGGGGCAGGATTTAGGGTTTATTGTAAAGAGGAAAGGAAAATCCAGGGCAGAATTTGCTTGCCCCTCCCCACCTTCATTTTTTTACTGCAGGTAAGCCAAACTACAAGAGGGAACGTGCAGCTTCTAAACCTATTGCAAACCATCCATGAACTGCTGGAAGCTGGTGATGCCCTTGTGGCCGAATCGAGCAGAAAGAGGATGGTATGTGGAGCAAACTGCTGGCCCTCATGAGAAAATTCCCTTGTAAAAAGAGCGTAAGAACTACACGCAGCTTCACAACAGCGCCGAGTTAAATACATCACCTTCAGAGGCACCAGTGCACTTTCTATGTGGATGAATTTGCAAGTTACAGAGAGCAAATTAGCTTTTCAAAATAGACTGGTGCGCCTCAGTTCAGATCGGGTGCTTCTCCCCTTGGGCTGGATGCTAATGGTGCGTCAGGCGGTGGCTTGTCCGTCTGTCCTGGCCCCATCGGTCCAAGAACGCTCAGAGGAATCGCTGAGTTGTGTTTTTAGCTTCAGGTTCCTCCGGTTCTTGTGCCAGCACCGCTCTGTTCACATATTTTGGGTGAGTCACTCGCTCATGGGGGCTGAATTGCCCTGCTGTGGGCCAGCAGTTTGGCTTCAAAGAAAAATGGAGACAACGAGCAAATTCTGCCCTGCATGGAATTTTCTTTCTTTATGGCAATAACCCCAACCGCAAAACTCCGTCCCCATGCTGATGTGCTATGCTATCCTTTTCAATCACTGTCTGAAGGCAGCGTCTGCTGGCACACATCCTCGAGTTGTGCCAGGGAAGGTTCAGATTTGGTATTAGGAACAATTTCTTCCCCAAAGGGCTGTTGTGCATCGGAACAGGCTGCCCAGGGCAGTGCTGGAGTCACCATCCCTGGAGGGGCTGGACAGACGGACATGAGGTTCTCAGGGATGGGGCAGTGCCAGAGGTGGGTTATGGGTGGACTCGATGACCTTAAGTGACCTTAAGGGTCTCTTCCAAACAAAATGATTCTATGATTCTATTCTATGATTCTTCAGATATTCAGGGAAAAAAAAAAAAAAAAGTTTGGCTAGCAAGGGGGTTTGAGTGGCCCAAAATGGCCATTTTTTGTGCAACTTCAGCTCCTGCTTGGCCAACCCAAGTCGCTGAGCATCGCTCTAAAAATGTCCCTCTCTTTCTTCAATTTTATCACTTGCACTGGTATAGTGAATATTTTGGAATATTTAGGAATACTTCTGACAGAGGGACAAGGTTCTGCCAGAGCGGCCTACAAGAAAGATGGGGACAGACTTTTTAGCGGACCTTATTGCGACAGGACAAGGGGTGATGGTTTTAAACTAAAGCAGGGAGATTCAGGCTGGACATGGGCAAGAAATTGTTGGCCCTGAGGGTGGTGAGAGCCTGGCCCAGGTTGGCCAGAGAGGTGGTGGCTGAACCATCCCTGGAGACATCCCAGGCCAGGCTGGACGGGGCTCTGAGCAACCGGAGCTGGTGCAGATGTCCCTGCTCAGGGCAGGGGGGGCACTGGGGGAGCTGGGGAGGTCCTTCCAACCCAAACTGTTCTGTGATTCTATGATTAAAAGAGGAGGGGAGTGGGTTGTGCATTGGCATCACACTAGCAGAACTACAGGCACCAGGTGGACCAGCACCGGCGCTGGGACCAGCACCGGTGTGCCAAGCTGTGCCCAGGGCAGGAGAAATCACCGCAACCTCTGCTCAGCAGCACGGGTGCCGCCATCCACACACACAGCAAAAAACACAGCTCCTGCCTCCTGGCGCTCGCACAGATCGGAGGCAGCTCGGCCTCTTTCCCAGGAAATGGCATTTACGAAAACAGAAAGCTGGAAATGCCGCCACACAGCAGCTAAATATAGATATCCCCACCGGCAGAGGAGCCCTGGCAGGGCCATGGTGAAAACCACGGCAGTGAGAGGATTCCCGGCTCCTGCCAGGACGAGGGGGGATGCAGGGCTGCAGGGACACAGGGATGCAGGGACGCAGGGACACAGGGATGCAGAGATGCAGGGACGCAGGGATGCAGAGATGCAGGGACGCAGGGATGCAGGGATGCAGGGACGCAGGGATGCAGGGATGCAGGGACGCAGGGATGCAGGGACGCAGGGATGCAGGGACACAGGGATGCAGAGATGCAGGGATGCAGGGACGCAGGGACACAGGGACATGCTGATGCAGGGATGCAGGGACACAGAGATGCAGGGATGCAGGGACACAGAGATGCAGGGATGCGGGGACACAGGGATGCAGGGATGCAGGGACACACTGATGCAGGGATGCAGGGACACAGGGATGCAGGGACACACTGATGCAGGGATGCAGGGACGCAGGGATGCAGGGATGCAGGGACACAGGGACGCAGGGATGCAGGGACACACTGATGCAGGGATGCAGGGACACACTGATGCAGGGATGCAGGGACGCAGGGACGCAGGGATGCAGGGACGCAGGGATGCAGGGATGCAGAGATGCAGGGATGCAGGGAGAGGTGGCAGAGAATGGCCTGGGAGGACGTGGGCTGTGAGCGTGAGATGCATCAGCAAGGGAGGTGCTTGGAGACGGAACCCTGGCTCAGGGTGAAAAATGAACTATGAAATGTCCCAGCTTTCCATTAAAATAACATTTTCTTCCCTAATGCTTTATACGATGTGATTAGAAGCACTAGTTGTTGCTTTTTTTTCCCCCAAGACCAACATTTGTAGTAAAATATTAACCTTTTGCCAAGTTAGGCGTTTCTTTTTGCTGGCCCTGATGTGGAGCAGCATCACCACATCCCAGAGGAAGGGTTTCTTGGGCTTCATGCAGTAACTGCTGCTCGATGCCGGGAGCACATCGGGATTTGCCCGGGGCCAGGACGCTGCCGGGTCTGCCTACCGGGAACACCAGCTACAGGTTGCTTGTCCATAGGGCTGATAATTTTGCCATCCTTGGAGATGCCAGGCAGTCCCCCCGCAAAAAAAACCCCTACACTATTACAGTTGTATTTTTGCCCAAATGCTGATTTGGCGGGCTAATTCCCCGCAAGGCACAGAAGCCGAGGAGGATGGATGCAGCGTGAAACCCGAAAATGCCGGTGGTGGGGCTGGGAGTCCCCACGTTTGGGAGTGATGTCTCCTCGAGTAAGATCCACCTCGGGATCCGTGTGTCCATCCCAAGAGGGAATTTGGGTCTGTTATAGGAAGTTTTAGGGTTGCAAAGTCTGGCACAGGGAGATCCCAGAATTCAGGCTGCCTGTGCAACCTGGGCTGGATCTTATCATCCTGTGCTTGATCTTCTTGCAGATAAGTGTTAAAACAGTCTTTTATTATACGTGTCAATACTATTTTTTTCCCTTCAGTAAATGGGAGTCAATCTATAGTCCTCCTCATCCTTCTCATCAGCATGTTACTTTATCAGTTATTAATCAGAGAGCGTCAGGACACGGCACTGAATACAGAACTCTTACCTTCGGGGTGTTTCACCGAAATGATGCACAAGCATTAGTGAGCTGTAAGCATTGTAATCCTATATAATTACATGAGGAAATTAGGCAAGGGTGATGCTGCTCCCTTTTGCAGCTAGAGATCTGAGGAACGGAGATTAAGGCCATAAGTGTCTATTAATTTCCAGTGCTCAGTTTCAGATAAGGAAAGCTTAACTTTTTAATTTAATTTGATTTGATTGCTCATGCCTAGCAAGTCAACTGCACTTCACTGGTTCAACCTGCTGTGGAAGCAATAACTAAACCAAAAACTCTCCACACCTTGAAGTAATCCGCATTTTAGAGGGTTGAACTGGGATCTAAAGAGAAGGGATCTGTTCACGGCTAGTACGTCCTCCCACAGCTTTGGGGTACAACGTGGTTCTTCTCCTGAAAAGTCAAGAGTCCTTAAGTCCACTTTGAAATAAATTCATCACGATGATAAAGCCCCGCACCTCCTTTTTTTTTTTTTTTTTTTTTCATCTCAGAGACAAATCATGTGCATTAAGCGATGTAAAGATAGCTATAGGTCAAGGTCTCCGCTTGGGGCTTGGTGCAGCTCCCAACACTTGGTGTTTCTGGGATGGGGAGTTGGGCTCTGGCTGAACAATTGGCACCTCAGCTCAGCAAACTGGCAAAACCAGCTTTCTTTTTCTTTTTCTTTCTTTTTTTCCTCAGAGGATTGTTTTTCTGCCAATATACTCAAATCTTGCTGGGTTTTCAAGACCGTTCCAGCTCTGGTGGTTTTCTGTCGGATTTTCTGTACCCTTCTCAGATTGTGGCTGCTCAGTTTTGCTTGGCTCCGTTATTGCTTCTGGTCCAAAAGATCCCCTGTCCATGTCAAATCACCTTATAATGTCCCAGTGGGGTAAATTCCACTTTTTCCCCCCTTTTCTTTCCATAAAACTTGCCCGATATAATGAGCACGTGAGGGCACGGGACACGAGCGACAGGCAAGGCCAAGGACGGAGCAGAAGGAAAACAAAATATCCCAAACCCCAGCCCCAGCCCAATAAACTGTAATTTCAGACATCTTCAGCTGGATTCTACTTCTCAGCCTTGGCCTCACCTCTTTTGGTGATGTGCGTTGCTTTGATATACATCTCCATACATCTCTACGTGTGTGTGTATATATATATATATATACATATATATACATATATATAAACCCTGCTCCTTAATACCTCCCACAGCACAAGCTGCTTTGCTTTTCCCAGAGTTTCCAGATGGTGCTGAAATCTTCAGAGCTTTGGGGGGGGTTATTTGTTTATTTTTAGATAACTTCCCACACTTGGACCCTCACCACGATGCCTCAGCCTTTCCATTTACCAAACAGCCTCACTTTTAGCTCGGTTTCGTCCCCGCCGCCGGCCCCCTTCCCGGGTGGGTTTGCGATGAATCGTCGTGGTTTATTATTAGTGTCGGTGCTGAAGTTCGCTTTCTAAATCTCTGTTGTTCTTCCCCTTCCCAAAATAATCTGCAATTTCCTCTGCGTTGCGATCTCAGTTACTAGCTTACCTCCGCGCTGGATTGAGACTGAGTTTCCCAATGCGGCTTGGCTGTTAAAAAATAGAGAGAACCGCTAATCCCGTGTGCTGCTGGAAGAGTCCTGCGTGCATACATATCATACATATATTTCTCGTCTTTTTTAGGCTCCTTCTTTTCTGTTTGTTTGCATGTTTTCTCAAAATTCTGTGATTTTGTGGAACGGGAAAGAAATCTTGCTTTAACACATGCCAACGAAATCAATGTCGCTGAAGCCCGCAATAGAAGCACAGCACAATGCAAACGCCCTTCCTCCAGCCCGGTTCTCCCTTCTGCCAACCCACTAGAACAAAATGATTTGACTAAATAATAAATGCAGAAAAGTCCGGTCCCCGCAGACTCACAACAAAGGCGAGAAAAATGCGAGGCTAATTATTATCTTCCTTTCTTCGCACAGGTCTTTCTGTGAGGCTCTAGCAATTAGAGACGATGCTGGGGAACAAGCTCGACAGGAATTAGTCTCACTTGGGGAAATTACCACCCAGAGGTTTTCAGGATTTTTGCGCTGCTGTGTAAATTCCCTTTGCTCAGCTTAAATTCTTTTAAACAGATGCATCACTTTGACACCACATTTTAATAGTCGATTTAAAAAAAAAAAAGAAATATAAATATATATATATACACACACACACTTTTAAAATGTTTCCAGCTAGCTCTGATCCCAGCCTGTGTTTCTCCTGGTGGTCTTGCAACCAAATTCCTGGGGGCAGATGCTCTCCCGACCCTCTCTCAGCTCCCCCAGCAAACCTCCCTTGCCGGTCACACAGAGCTCCAAGCCAGCCGGACAAGCCAAGCGGGTAAATCTCTTGCCTGATTATTCACAGACTCCACTCATTTCCCTTCCTGTGAAAACAAACCCATCGTCCCAACATGAAAGGAGGTTGTAGCACGGAGGGTGTTGGGCTCTGCTCCCCACGAACAAGCGCCAGGACCAGAGGAAACGGCCTCGAGTTGCGCCAGGGGAGGTTGAGGTTGGATCTGGGGAACAATTTCTTCCCGGAAAGAGTTATTAACCATTGGAACAGGCTGCCCAGGGCAGTGCTGGAGTCACCATCCCTGGAGGGGCTGGACAGACGGACATGACGTTCCTAGGGACGTGGTTTAGTGCCAGGGTTGGGTTAATGGTTGGACTCTGTTTTGAGGGTCTCTTCCAACCGAAATGATTCTGTGATTCTAACACGACATCCCTGCCGCAGGAAGCACCCTGCATGCAGGAACTGGTTTTTCCTGCTCCTACCAGGGTGGGGGTCGGTTTATGTGCCCTGCAAGTCCCCATCTCCTCCTCCAGCCACGGGGGGGGCCAGCTGAGCGTTGGCCGACGTGATGTTCCTTGCTACGGTGTTGTCCAACGCCTGTGCTTAGATTTCCACGAGTATTTGCTTCGGTCAAATGGTGAGGAAGCCTTTGAGCATGTTCAGCTCTCTCCCGGGGGCACCCAGCCCTACCCAGCCTGGTAGTGGTACCCGGATGCCCAACATGGCCCGAGGTGTCCTCGAGATGTGGCAGGGTCCTTACGCAGTGCTGGCACCTCCTGGATTACATAGCTCTGCTGGAAATATTTTGCCGCCGAGAGGTCCTAGAAATCGCATTTGTCTTTTCATGGCCATGTTATTTGGTGGCATTTCACTGATACGTCCAAAACCTGGTTTCCATCGCCCCAACCAGCAAACCAAAGTTTCCAGCACAAAGTTTGTACCTGGATGTGCAACACGGGGGTATTTCCCTCCAGTTCTCGGTGCCATTTGCTCCTTCTCACATAATTTTCTTTCCCTCTTTCAGATTTTTTGCTGCTTTGACACTTAATTAGCTTTGTGCTTGTGTTTAGTCTAACACCATCAATTAAAATAGTGATCAATAACAGACCAAACATTAACCCTTGAACACACCCCTGAGCAACCTCCTTCCACCCCGATACATCCCTTGATTCGCACAACTCATTATTTCTTTCCTCAACAGTTTCTCATCTATCCCACTATCTCATCTCCGTTTTGCCAGTAATTACGATCTCCCTCTGTTTTGATAATTTTGCTTTAGCAATAGCTTGGTCAGAGCATCAGCTCAGCCCATCCCTTCTGAGGACAGGGATGATTCTAAATGCCTGTAGAGTAGCAACCTGCTTCTCAGGCAAACAAGCAATATCTTTTAAATGCCAGAGTTCAAGTGATTTAATACTTTCCTTCTACTTTCAATTTTGGTTTTTTTCAGTAAATGAAATTTTCCTGGGAGAATGACTGCTTTCTCTTTCGCCCTACTCTTCTCTGCAGAATGTACCATATTTTTAAGCACAGCAAGTATTTCTAGTCTCGCTCGGCCACTTCTTTTGTATGACACTGTATTATTTATGTCACCTTAGCTTCTTTTATATTAAATATGACCTTTTATGGTTAGTTTCCAGCTGGATTTTTCCCCCTAGACATTTATTCTAAGCTTTCAAAAAACGCCTGTATGAATCTAGGAGATTCTATGCAGGAGGTGGGTAGCGGGGATTGCCATCGTGCTGGGGTCAACTTCTTAAACACCGCGGATATAATTTTATATCTTATATGGGGGAATTAGATGGGAAAGAGTGAGGACTGGGGCAGGTTTGGAGAAACTCGCCGTGCAACAATCAGTGTCCTGAACACCCTACCAGCCTAATTAAGTCATGTAGTGCTATTAATAAGCAGAGGGGCTTAACCAAGCCTCTGGGGAATGCCAAAATCATGTTCTCTTTCACTCCGTTACTTAAAAAAGTCCATTGCGATGTAAAAATCACACCCACCAAGCGGTGGTATCATAAAACGGTCAGATCAGAGCAGCTTGCAGAAGGGATGCTCACCTGTCGTGACAAGGGGGACATCAGGGTAACCATCTCCCGAGCTGGCTGTCCTGGGCTATACTGGGCTTGGCTGGGCTATACTGGGCTTGGCTGAGCTGTGCTGGGTGGTGCTGTACTTGGCTGTACTGGGCTGTACTGGGCTGCACTGGGCTGCACTGGGCTGCACTGGGCTGTACGGGGAGCACACCAGCAAGGGAGGATGAGGAGGACGGGGGGGCTCAGGTCCACAGGAGGATTCTGTACCCCCTGCCTGTGGAAAGACAAACACCTTCGGATGCTTTTAGTTTCCATGATTTGCAACGAGTCCCTCGGCGAGAATCCAAAATTACTGCAGCAGAGTCACTTGCAGACCCCTAAATCAAGGAGAGTAACTGAGTTATTGTGGCCTGTGTAGCTCAGGGCACAGAATTTCACCTCGCGAGACAGCATCGCGCTAGGGAAGGGACGTGAAGCCCGTCCCCCACCAAGGATGATGTGTGTGTGCCCCCCAACCTCCAGGCAGGAGGGGGGCGCAGCGCAGCCCCCACAGCCCTCCGGACAGTTGTTTCAGGAGGTGTCCCTGCTCATGGCAGGGGGTGGACTAGACGACCTTTGAAGGTCCCTTCCAACCTAACATATTCTCTGTTTCCGTGATTCTACGATGCAGGACTGAACCAGCATCTCTCAGCCCAGCTCTGGCTTTCAGACCGAACCCCCATCTCCTCACCCTCCACGCCGGCTGGCATTTCTGTGGTGTCATTTCAGCATTCGAGAAGGGAGGATATCGCCATCGCAGGGTTTGTTTCTTTTTCTCTCTCCTCTTGTTTGTGAGAAGCAGGCGGTGGAGTTAGAGTTTTGCAAAGCTCGGGCTTTCACAGAAGCGAAAGGCTCCCGCTCAGCAGCCTGTAAGCGCCCTCTGGTGCGAACGCAGCCGGCTCTGCCCTGCAGATTTATCCAGCAAACAGCCCGAATGGGTGTTAATTTGGGTGTTTCGGGTGATGGAAAAGGTGGGCAACAGCCACCCTGCACCATGAAGGGAGAGCAGGTTGGGCATCGGCATGATGCTCGTGAGACCTTGCTGAGGATTGGACCGGGATTTTTGGTGGGAAATGGGATTGGTCTGGTGGAATCGAGACGCCCAGTGGATAAGCACAGAGAAGGGCATAGATGGCTTTTTAGAGACCATCTCGGCATCCCAGCAGAAGATATGGTGGTAGCAGGAAGGTTGGAAATAAAGGGGAGCTTCCAGGTAGCATGAAAAGATAAATTTGAGGGTAATTAAGGGATGGGGTGCTCCCCAGGGAAGTAGTCATGGCCCCAAGAGTGACATTATTCAAGAAGCGTTTGGACAACGTCCTCAGACACATGGTGTGAATTTTGGGGGTGTCTTGTGCAGGGACAGGAGTTGGACTCGATGATCCTTGTGGGTCCCTTCCAGCTCAGGACATTCTGTGATTCTGTGATATGAAACGTGGGCCAGGAGGGCAGTGAGAAAGGGAGACAAGAAAAAAAAAGCCATGACAAAGATGAGAAGAGCTGCTCAGGTTGGGCAAACTGAGCTTGATGGCTCCGAGGAGACCTTATTGCAGCCTTTCCGTACCTAAAGGGGCCCATAAGAAAGATGGGGACAGACTTTTGAGCAGGAACTGCTGCAACAGGACAAGGGTGATGGTTTTAAACTAAAAGAGGGGAGATTCAGGCTGGACATGAAGAAGAAATTGTTGGCCCTGAGGGTGGTGAGAGCCTGGCCCAGGTTGGCCAGAGAGGTGGTGGATGAACCATCCCTGGAGACATCCCAGGCCAGGCTGGACGGGGCTCTGAGCAACCGGAGCTGGTGCAGATGTCCCTGCTCATGGCAGGGGGGGCACTGGGGGAGCTGGGAAGGTCCTTTCCAATCCAAAATATTCTGTGATTCCATGATTCTAAGGAAGGGCTGACGTGTTCAACGCTACTGCTGCAGCCTTGCAAAGCGTGATTTATCAGCGGGATGATTAAAATGAAAGTAGATTAAGGAAAGTGGAGGTGAAAGGCTATTGGGTTTGAGTCAGTAGGGCCTGAATTTATCTCAGTTTATTTGCTTTGGCTAATGACTTAAGGAAGTTTTAATCTCTTGGGTTATAAGGGAGGACTGAAACATCCCCAGGGGACTGGGGCAGATTAACAGTAAAGCCCATTTATGTAAAGCAGGACCTACAGGCTTGTTGGTCGAGTTCAGAATCCTGAGAACTACTAGGACATCTACATTAAACATCTAATTCCTATGGACCTGTAGTACTCATAGGATGATTAATAAATTCATACAGACTCTTTATTAGAACAAAAAAACCGACTGAAATTAAACAAAAAAGCTTAGTTGGGTTGCTGACCCAGAAAAGAGAAAGATTAAGATCGCTTGGCTTTAGTGATGTTACTGAAACGTCAATGTTGTGTCCAAGCAAAAGATGCTGTGGAAAACCTCGCCCAGCTTGAGAACGGGTGACAAGAGGAGACTCTGTCGTTCTTCTAGTAATTTCTGAAGAACAGAACAAGGCTTCCTGCTTCTTGACCAGTGTTTTTTCTGCATAAAATGTTCTGTGTGCGTTGCAAACAGTCAGGCTGAATATAGGACAGTTCGGGTGACGGTGCCAGTAGCGCTTGAAGGGAACAGAGTTTGCATAAACCAAAGGGGACGCGTGTTTATGTAACTGGGCGTCGAGTCTCGCCCTTGAATCCTTGCCAAAATATCACTTTGCTTCTCTGTCATTCTTGACTCAGTGGGGAAGCTTCAACGCAAATATCTCTCCGAAGAGAGAAAAGACTTGAAACAATAATCTACCGGACAAAGATATTCTTAAGGTTTTACAAAGATACTTTCTGTCGGTCAAGGGTGAGCAGTAAAAGAAATCAAGCTGTGCATGACAAATAAAACTTGAGAAAAAAAATTCAAAAGATGGCAAGATGTAGCCTGTAAAATCTCCCAGACTGAAATAAGAGGTGAATTTGGAAAGGTGTCACAGCTCACGCTTCCACAGAGTCCTCACAAACATGTAAAGCAGAGGTAGGCTCAGCACCAAGACGCTGTGGATTGAGGAATTTCAATGCGTTACCACGCCGGACACTTCGTCTCTCTCCATCTTTATTCAGTGCCTGGAAGAGCAGAAGTTCTGCTCTATGTGCTGCTGACTTGACAGCGAGAAATATTAATACTTCAGAAATATTAATACTCCAGTGGAATGTAAAGGGCCAGCATGGCTGGCTCCCCACTTATTTAACATACCCTTGTTTACATTGCAATACATGTGGGACAAACTGTGCAGTGATATTATTTATTATTCTTTTTTTTTTCCCCTCAGAAATAAAGAACCAGCACAACCCAACGAGGATGGAAAAAGGCCCGTATAATAATAATTTCTCAGCAGGACACGCGGCAGAAGTCAAAGCCTCCGAACGCGGTCTCTCCAGCTCCTGAAGTAAGCATTTTTCAGTATATAGAACAGGAGGTTCACGTTATGTGCCGCTTTCGGTGCCTAGAAAAAACAAAACAAAGGAGAAAAGCCAAGCTAGCATCAGCCGTGCAGCAAACTGCAAAATGGCAGCATTTCCCGGAAATTGAAGCAAATGCAAAAGAATTTGCTTCCGGGGTTAAGCGTGTGTCGCTTAAGTATAAATTCTGCAATATGGAGCATTTGTTACAGCCTTCTTCACATATTTCGCAGCACACACTGGGGCTGAGGCATTTAACAACTTATAATAAGGACAATTTACCTGGCAGTATGTAGCCCAGCAAAGTGCAAGATTTACTTTATGGAATAAGCAGTAGAGTATATGACATTTCAATGTTAAGGTCAAACCCAGCATGGCAGGAGGCAGCACACAGTTACCCTTTTAAGGCCGTATGGCATCGGACCAAAATAAAATTATGTTTTTCCTCCATGAGGGGAGCAAGACTGAGAATGAGAGAATTTTTCTTTGCCTTTCTCCATGACCGAAGCCCACAGACCCACGGTCTTGCCTTGCTGTACAGGAAAAAAAAAGCAACCAAAAAAGCATCCGAACGTACATGGCCTTACATAGGGCTTGTCCGGTTCCTCCAGTAACTCGGTGTTCACATCCACGGAGTATGGACAGTAAAGCTTAAAGAGTCTTTCATTTCCAACTTGGTTTTTTGGATTCCCTCCCATTCTTATACCCAAGCACAAGAAAAAAAGAAAAAAAAAAAAAAAAAAAAAGAGCTCTTGTGCTTCAAATTTTGAACGTGTGGTCCCTGGCCACACAAATGTCATGTGGACATTTTTGTATTCAAGAAACTGTTTCTGGGATGGTATTTGATTGCCAAGAAACTCTAAGTTTAACCTGAAGAAGATTTCTGTGTGAAAGCCATGGAAAATTCCCGTAGAAGAAACTAAAAGTCAGTTTTTTTCCTCTTAATTTGCTCCTAGCTGAAGCACCTCTTGGGCAGCCAGTTTAAGGAGCAGAACTATGTCCAGTGTTAAGGACAGAGTTAAGACAAAGACACTCTGTAAGCTACTTTAACCAATATTTACAATATGGGTAAGGATGTGTTTATTGTGTTATGTACTTAAACAGATACAAAGACCACCTTTGGAAACATCTCACAAGTACATTTATTAGTCAGGAATAATCTGTCTCAAAGCGTGACCCATTTCATATTTCAAATAGCATTTCATTACAGCACAGCTGCATGAGCCTTTCTTCTCCCTGACCAGATGTTTGATATGCAGAAGGCAGACTTCAGCACACTACTTATGCACATGCATAAGTTCCTCGATTTGTTTACCTTCGAGGACAGTAGCTGAAGAAAAGTCCGTTTGTCTTAATCATTTGAAAAGCTTCTTTCTTTTCTTTCTCCACTGTTTATCATCCACATCTTCAGCATCGGCAGGAGGATCTGGTATCACGAGGCCGTCGGTCACTTTATAGTAGACCACTGTGGAATCTGTCTCAACTATGGCCAAGGTAACCGACAGCGGGGTGTCGGGATTGTCCGGTGGGAGAGACGCTTTTGTCAGGATTTCTCTTATTCTAGAAGAGGAAACAGTCGGTTAGAAAGGAGTCCAGAACCACCTAACAATGGCACAAAGGTAGAAGTGTAGCATTGCTATTTTTATTCAGCCTGGTTTTGTTTTGCATATTTGTCTTCACTGAAGAAAGTATAATATAAAAAAAAAATACCAAGTCCAAAAATTCAAATCTGCTAAAAATCCAAAAGTATAGAATCAAGCAACAAAATCAAATAACAAATAATTTAATAAAAACAAAGTCAGTTATATCCATCTCTGTTGGAAATGGCTCAACACACGCTTCTAAGGTTTGCTTAGGTGTACGACTGTGCACATGCCTCAACCATCCTTCCACTACCACAATCATAGCATGGCAATCCCTAATGGCCTTGTTTTCATCAGATTAAAAAAAAAAAAAAAATCTCTCTAATTGAATAACACATGGTGTCCAATTAGAAAACAAAATAATTAAAGCTTGTTCCATTTGTAGAGATAAATCCTCCAGGCTCCGCGCTGCGGTCCTCTGCCAGGCTGTGATGACCCAGGAACCAACGCCAGGTTTCTCTACCTCCCCGTCTAGACTAGAAGCCACAAGACTAATGTTCTTCAAGACAGTTGGCATAAATAACATCTTCCTTAAAAATTCAAGACAAAGTTACGTAATTTTTCCTTTTCGGCTTATTTGAAGAATAACATGCCAGTTACTTTTCAGTTCAGAGCTGAGCACAACATTAATTTCTGGAGTCTTTGCGTTACTGTTCTGAGTGGGGAGCAAGTTGTGAAGCAGCGCAGAGCGCAGAGCAGTAACACTCCCCGTAGCAGTGTTTCACGGGGAGCTTTCTCCTTCACCCAAACCTCAGGTGCAAGAGGCCTCATCTGGGATTGCCTGGCCAGGTTACAGCCTGCGGAGAGGTCAGCTGTGCAGTGGCAAAAATCACCCCTCGCTTCATGTGCCCCCGAGATCTCACCCATCAGAGAGCGTCAATTTCTGAAGCCGGGCACTGTAGTTGAAAATAAGGCTCTTTGTAAATGCATCAGCTTTCAAACTTTAATCATCATCTTCCTTCCAAAGCTCTTTGATCCCTTAAAAAAAGCCAAATGGGAAGTGGCAGAGAATAAGCAGCAGCCTGGAAAGCGTACGCTATTAAGACCATGACCCTCTTAAGTATCCATCTGTGTCCTGAGCTGGTCATAATTCAGCTCGGCTGAACTCAGTAGTGCCTTTTCTTTTGCTTTCACCACTGGCCCATATATAATGCAACACAATAGAGAGATACTAAGGCTGTGAAAAGCCATATTCTGGTCCTCCTGCCATCAGCACATTTCATAACAAGAGAACAAGTAAGCAAAGAGGTACTGTTTTGGCCACCAACAGGAGACACCTGCAAAAGACTTGTACTTCAAGCAATGTGACATTTTTCGTCGTGTTCAGCCTGGAGAAGAGAAGCTCCAGGGAGACCTTAGCGTGACCTTTCCATATTCAAAAGGGGCCGATAAGAAAGATGGGCACAGACTTTTTAGCAGGGCCTGTTGTGATAGGACAAGGGGTGATGGTTTTAAACTAAGGGAGTGAGATTCAGGCTGGACACGAGGAAGAAATTTTTTACAATGAGGGTGGTGAAACCCTGGCATACCACAACCAGCCTTAATGCAATGCGGGTTCGTGAGAGGGTATCTTTTAAAAGAACGAGCTTCGGAATTCAGGAAGTCTGTATCAGGCGCCCGTGTTTCCTCTCCTCCCCTGAAGGCATCACTGTGAGCCTCTGCATCCTGCATGTTCACAAGGTTTCTCTGCAGCAGCGGAGATTTCAAAGGAGTCAGAGAACAACTGGGTTTGTGCCGATTTCACTGCACTTGCTACCTGCCATGAATAGAAAGATGAAATACTGCAGGAAAGGTATAGGGTTTTTAAATCCTTTTGATGTACCTTACACCCTATACGGGGAAAAAAAAAGGGAAAGAATTGTTCTTGGCCTTCTGAAACTCAAAGGAGTGCACATCTGATCTCCTAAACAAGGCAAGAAGCCTTTATTTCAAGAGACACAGCCCTCTAGGCTGCCCATCTCACTCAAAGTGAAGTCCTAAACAAGAAGCCCACATGTAATGCCTCCCCCCGACAGAGCTAGTGGACTTCGTTTACTGTTAATGGTTACAGATAAGCTCCTTAACGACCAGTACATCTGCTACACCATACAAGTGATGTCAGTAATAAAAGATGGCTTTTGCTTAAGTAAAAGTGGATTTAATGCTTCTGCCAGTGTCAAATATTAGGAGACTCTGGAACATGGGAATTCAATACATCCAGTACTTTGGCATATGTGGAGTCTTGACAACCTCCAGTCACCAGCGTCCAGACCAGCCTTTTCCTCAAGAGTCACAACTTCGTTAGGACACATTCTGCAAACATTGATCCCAGAGATACCAAGGGGTGCACAATGACTCTGGTTTTGGTTCCCCAGCATTTACAGGCCGTGCTCCAACAACATGAACCCCACAGAAGCCCTGGTGTCAAGCGTTTGGCATGGACTAGTTCTCCCTGGCTCCTCCTTTCCAGCAGACATCAGGTTTTAAGCAGAACATAGAGACTTAACATGATAAAAGGTGCAGCTGAGTGCTGCAGTGTCTAAATAAAAGTTTAGCATGTTTTCAGGCCAGTCTCAAGTAAAGCCTGCGTTGGAAGAAGGCACCGTTTCACTTTGTACAGTGTCCCTCAGGAGATGACAACACAATACTCAAAATCACTTTAGTACATCTTCATCCACAGGCTCGGCCTTGTTAATACACAGGCTCAGCCTGGTGAGGAAGAGCACGGACAGTCAGCTCTGTACATGCTGCCTTCTCAGGGCTTATGCCACTGACTACCTAATAAAAAATAAAAAGCATCTCAAGCCCCAAGAGAGTGCACAGAACAATCAAGTGTGCTGCATGCACAGCAGGAAGGCTACGAGTTAAAACATCCTGCAACCACTCCTCTCTCTCCTTCTCATCAAGAAAAGCCATTGAATGTTAAAATTGGCAGCACTGAAGCTTTAGGTTTCCCACACAAAAAGGTACGTCTCGAACAAAGGCACTATGAAAGGAAAACATACAGCAGCTAGGGGAACACATACACCACAAAAAACACTGGAAAGTTTTATTTAAGGCCCATAAATAGAATAAAACAATTTTTTAAATAATAATTCTCTTCTATAGATCACACAGTCCAAAGTTTTCAAAATAGCTTGAAAAATCTATCTATAATAACTGATGGTGTCTGCATGTTTGCTGCTAGCTAGGATCTGCTCCCACCATGAGAAACACAGTTTCCACCCAGGAAGCAACCTCACATTCACCTCATTGCTGGAGATGAAAGGGATTTAACCTCAAGTATGCGAAGGAAACACACAAAAGTAAGACCTGGAATTTCTAAAGCATCACAGGAGGGACTTCAGAAAAGGCTTTCTAGATACCTACAAACTACAGTCAGTAGAGATTGCTTTTTTCTACCAGAGAACTAGTCATAAGAACAGGTTTAACTTATTTAACATCATGCAAGGACAACTGCAGCTAAGGTAACTGCACTATGAATGTCATCCTGCATCTGCCTTTACTGCTGCATTCAAACTAAATGGCAATGGTGAGCTCACCTGGTCTTATATTATAGTTGCAATTAATAGCTTAAAAACAAAAGAAAACCCAACAACAAAACAAAACCAAGAATCCATTCAAAGAAAAGAATTTTCCATCTTTCCTTCATTTAATTTCTTTTATTAACAAAAGACTTTAATACTAGGTAGGCCTTCAACAAACATCAGAAATCTGTACTGGTTTTCCTAATGATCTGCTCCCAACAAAATAACATTGCCCTTTTCACTCCAGAGAAAGAAACTGGTATATGCCTGGTTAACTTCAGGAAACTGTAGCTTAAGGTTTTAACTGACTATCCAAAAAGTAAAAAAAGAACAGAATTGCAAAGGCAAGATGACACAAGCAGGAAGTTTTGTGATGAACAAAGGAGTATTTCAGCGACAGATGCCATGCAAATACCTCTGAAAAGCAGCAGAAACACTGGAAGCTCAGAGAAGTTCCACCAGGAATGCTGCTCCAGACCCAGCTGGAGGGCAGGCAGCAATATTAACTTAGTGCTTCGAAATATATGGGGAGAAGTACACAGTGGTGGTGGGAGGTGTAAACGGACACCACTATTTCTTGGGATTTGTTTCCAAACTACAGGAACATGAGATGCTAGAAGAAACTCATGGTTTTGTAATGGGGAAAAAAAACCCCACAACAAACCTAAAGAAAACACCATGTGCCTCACTGGTCAGGAAAAGGAATTGAAACCTCAAGAAATAGAAAGCAGAAGTTGAAAAGAAAACAAGGCATTATGCAAAAAGGAAGAATCGGAATTCAGTAAAGTTCTACAAGATACACCAACTATAGGATGTTCACTCATAACACTCTGCAACCAACTCAAATAATGCTTATAGCAGAACAGCTGGGACAAAACTGTGAAGGGGATGGCAAGATAAGGCGCATGTGACACTTCCAGTGCATTTATAACAACAGTGCTTCTTAGAAGCAAAACACCTTTAGATTAGACTAAGATCTATTTCAGACTACAGATTTAAAAGAGGACAAATCATTTCCAGTCCTCAGATTTCCTTCTAAGCATGCTTCTTGGCTTTATAATGAAACATTTCTGTAGTCTTCTTCCAAATTAGGTTACCATTTTAACAAAATAATGCTTTCACTCTTGACCTAAAACAAACTTTACTTTCTTTTACTCCATAACCTCATGCAAGGGACTTCATCCTTCATGTCCAGCACTTGAATACAAAAACCAAACAGGGTAGCGACATATCATTTAATCTGATGATTTATTAGTAACATTTTGCTTGGACAATGTTATATGTCTAGGACAGAGAGCATGTAATTCCACTAGATCCAGCATCTAACTCCCTGATCCTTGGAAGGATGAAGGCTTTCAAAGCTATTTAGAAAATCCAGCTGCCATAGAATCAACCTACAAATTCCTCCTGTAAGTGTGAATTAGTGCTAAATTCAAAGGGGAACAAACACAAGGTTCTCCTGACCTCTGCATATGGTTGAGAGCGCAGTCCAAGACAGACATAAGTTGCACGTTATTCTCCAGGTCTTTACTTGCAGAAGATTCAGCAATCTTCATTTTAAGAGCATGCTCACACAGCATGAAGCCACTTTTCAGACTGTACGAGGCTAAATTGGTGGTCCCTTTGCTCCAGAATTTTGCAATTCAGTGAGTTACTACACAGCCTTACACCAGTAGGGCAGGACAAACAGCTTCCATCAAGCCGTTTGTAGAAGTGGACAGCGAGCCCAGTGAGCAGAACAGCTTTTGCCTCAAGCAATTAACTGTCACACTTAAACTGGATGTGATGAAATCTTCTAACAGGCTAAAAACCACTGAGCAGATTTTTTTTTGTTTTTGGTAAGGCTCTCATATTTATCATCTGCTCAGGTGTCTTGCCGGTAATTTCCACAGCAACTTTACTCTGGCCTTTTAAGGACACACTCCTCGGAGTGTTGGCCAGGCCAGAATCTTCATGAGACACCTGAGAAGGCCGAGCTTGGCAGAAGTGGCTTCAAGACAAAAACCACCCCTGCAGCCGCTCCTCAAGCAATGCTGCCCATAAACGCTGCTGTTTGCCAGCTGCTTTTGCAGTGAGCACATTTCCAGGCCCAGCAATGAGGACAGGAGGTTTTCACCTTCCCAGCCTCTCCAATGGCTTGTTTTCAACACTCAGGGAGCTGCGTTCACTCATACTTGTACCTATTCCTCCACCTTTAGTAGGTAACACGAAAAGCCAAAGCGTTGCTTTGAACAAAACGGCAAAGTAGCGCAAAGTACAAAAGCTTTCCTGTCAAGTCAAGTGAGAAAATATAATTTAAGACCTCAGATACCTAACAAGCCTCCTGCTATCAAGAATCACAACAACGAATATGCATCACTGTCAGAACAAAGAGGCAGCAGTACTGTAATACTGATTCCAACTCCTTCTGCAGGATCCCTTTTTAATGGCCTCCCTCTACACAACGTAACTTCAAGCTACAATTATTGTCTATATTATGTGTTTTTTGCTTCCAGCAAAGGAGTCAAGCTGATGCTGTCCTTTCTCTACAAAAACACACCAGGCCCCTCTGATCAGTGATGAACTGCTAATAGAATTCCAAGCATGCATATGCACATTTAATAACACAAATACAAGCATATACAATCTTCTTGCCTGACAACGTCTATGGGTGTTGAGCACATACAGGCTTTAATGGACTCACCTAGCATTACAGCCCGGTATTCAGCTCATTTTAGCGACAATACGCTCTGTGTAGTTGCTCTGTAGCAAAACCTAGTCACAAACTGTACTTTTAATCAATGTGACGCATTCACTCTTTGCCTCTCTAACACGCATCCTTCCAGTAATGGATTCCACCCGCGCTGGTGCCAGCAGCAGAGCAAACAGTATCGCCACAGTACAAACAAGTTCGGAGGCTCCAAGTGAAAAGCTCCAATGAAACAGTACAAGATGGGACACACACGCAGTGCAATATCTCCCTGTCATTAAAAGCTAATTAGAACATACTTGCTGGTGTTGATCCATAGCCAGGAATCAAAGTTTCCAGCCTAGGTAGAAACCTACTGCATTAAACAAGCACCACAACTCAGCACGTAGGCGTCATTTCTCAAAGATCCCATATCCTAATTTTCTGCCTTCTATTCCCACCTAAAAATCTAGTTCAAAGCACAAACAGCAGTGTGTCCCTTTCACACACAAACAGCGCTTCTTCCAGAGAGGCCAAATGACACTCGGCATTTCATCTAGCAAGACCTCTCAGCAGCTTTCCTCTGTTGAGATCACACCGTATTTCTCTGGAAGACTGAGACCACAACAGTGATTGACCAATATTTGCAAATGGAAGATTTTTGAAATCCAGCAACACCTAGGAAGTCATTCTCTTCCCTCTCACAAATTAATTCCTTCCGAAGATACCCTAAGAGGGGAAAACACACAGCAGAATTAAGATGGAAGTCTGTCTGCAAGAGACTGATCTGTCACTTCTGAAACCTAAAAAAAAAAACATGCAAAACCCACAGTATGTTTAAACCACCACTCCTAGAGTGCACAAATGCACACAACATCTGCAAGTGCAATACATTAGCTACCTATTACTGTGTCAGGCTGCTGCCCACAGAGCAAGAGAGGAGAGTAAACACAAGCAAGATCTGTAAAGCCAGCCCTGAGCACAGTCTCCTCGCAGGAGTAGGAACAGAAGAAATTGGAAGAATGTACTACCGATATGCTGCAGCTGAAATAGTTCAAGTCTTCAGAGAGATCATAGAGGAGAATGGCAAATACCAGCAAGGAAAGACGGCCAGTATCAGAGAATAAATAACTCTGTGTGTTTGAGACTGCTCTAAGCCTCCAATCGTTTAAAATATACTGTAAAATTACTGAAGCAGAATTTCTCTAGGCTGCAAATATCTGTAATATCACAAAGTCATAGCTGTGTTGTCCTCTGCTTGAGAATTATTTAGTCTTGCACATGCAAAGAGAGTCAGGCAAAATCACAGCTCAAAGGACAGTCACACATTAGATTCTGGATAAGAAAGAGGAATTTCCAGTTGAAAGTAGCCAAATTATACCTTCAGAACAAAAACCAAATCAAACCAAACCCACTAGGCTTATCCATAAGATTAAACAACTTTTTAAAAGTTTAATCTCAGACAGAGAACTTCTAAACACAACTTCTAAACAACACAAAGTGTTAATGAGCAGGAGGAGTCAGTTGTCATGGGAAGCTGACACCAAAGGTGTTACCATTTTCAGGGAGGGAGAAGCAGAGACTGATGAAGCTTAGAAAATTAAAGAAAATGCAACATTGTGTGTATGTTTGCAGCCCAAAATAACTCTGCTCACGGCCTGAGATATTGTTTTCCTCTGATACTCCTTTGTTTCCCACCCCTCATGACCAAGGCATCAGCAGCCCGTTAAATATATCTGTTCTTCATTTTATCTCATTGGTAACGCAAGCCAAACACCAACCATATCCTCACCTCTCATGGCTTAACGATATGTGCGCAGGTACCGGCACCATCACCTGGAACCCGTCCTGTTCTTTTTCACGTGCATGTAAACAGACCAGCTGCAGTTCCTCTACTCCAACATGCTTCACTTCGTGCCAGTTTCTCCCTAGGAAGGTTCATCATCAACGAGAAGGATCAGAACACAAAATACAAGCTTTAATCATTCAAATATTACATCTGGTATTTAAGTTAATGTCTTAGGTCCTGTTTTCCCTCCCTCTCCTCACAGATCATTTCCCATGAGGGGAAACTACCCCATTTAACTGTCAAGTTCCCCTTCTGAGAATCAATCCTGTTAAAGAAACCCACAGGAGCAGTACTGGTCTGCTGACTCCAGAGCTGCACTGACAGTAAATAGGGATCTGTCTGACAAAGCTTTGTTTCAAAGAGGCAAAAATTAGCTTAAAAAAAAAGGTAAAAAGAAGATAAAACACATGCAGCTTTAGTCATCTGCAGCATAAAAGTATAATCCAAATCAGTACCCTAAACTGTGAAGGAGCAGGTGCTAAAATCACAATTAATGATAATACACGATTCTTCCGTTCTGCTTGAAGGGACAAGGCTAAAAGTTTTTGTTGCAGAACTACAGGAGACTTAACACCTACTAAGGCATTTGCTTCAGAGGTGTAACAATAACAGACACGGTGCTTTCTGGCCTGTAAAACCTGCCCTGACCTTGAGAACCACCAGCCTCCAGGAGAAATTCAAGTATTTTCATTAGGCTGCCTGCCTACAGACTGTCCCTTTTCAATAACGCCAACACAGGAGAATCGCAGACAGCTTATAAATCTTATAACTCTGCTCCTCTCTTACAAGACACCAGAAGACTACACTGCATTTGTCATAATTATTGCCACCAGACTTCCAAATTATCGTTTTTCCTACAGAAATTCTTGCTCTTCCCAGAAAACAGCGATTTGCTAAACGGTAACCTTAGTGAAATGCTATGATTTCGTAACTTTGACATGAAGCTACAAATGAGGACTCTATTACCAGCACAAACTTTAGCAGCAGCCAAAGGCAAAGAGATTTGGTGAGATGTCTATCCGGTTGCTTCATTATTACCTTCCAAGAGGTCCAGATATACCAGAAACGCAACATAGATTTGAGTACTGTCAGATATATCAAGAGACATCATTTCTGTGAACTGAAACCGAAAAAGTAACGTTGGTGAAGGAAAGCAGAAGTTATATAAAGTATATAAAGAAGGCACAGACCAAACCCAGAAAGCAATCTAAGCCACTGAAGTCTGAAACCAGTTTTAAGGTCTAATAGGCAATTAAAAAGCAGGACTTGTGTTCTGACAGTATCTTAAAAGCTCTTTTTTCCACATTCCCCCTATTTTGGTGCTTCAGAAAGCAAGCCAAATAAACAAAAAAATGAGGAATCGCAACTATTTCTGGAACAGCTCTAGCTTTGTGGAGAAGGGCTATGAATTTTACCTATTTTCACTGCAGTACATCAACATAAGATGACAGCCAAATTAAATACCTCTATGTTTTCGGTGTACTAGAAATTAAGATGGGGTTAAAGTTCAAAACAGTTGTGTTTTCCAGCTGTGATGTCAGCATTTACAACCTCGTGCTCTACTAAAAGAGACATTCACAGAATCATAGAACAGTTTGGGTTGGAAGGGACTTTCAAACATCTAGTCCAGCCCTCCTCCAATGAACAGGGAGCTCATGTAGTTCTATACATGCAGATTAAAAAATGACTCCACTGAAAAGCTGAAAATCTAATATATTTGCTGCTGAAGACTATGAGATGGTTTCCTGTTACAGATTTAAACGCACCAACGAGCAAGTGCCACACAATATTATACTTAGAGAAATTAGGTTTAAGTATTATTATATTTTAAATAGAAAATGCATTGTTTCTTTAGACTACTAAATAAAATCATCATATGCAGCAGAATGACAGCCTGAGGTGTCCAGGTAACTTATATAAGTGCTCATTAGCCAGCACGGCTGGTGTGGTAACAATGGTGCCTACGTTAAATGCTTTATGCGCAATAACAAACTACATAACTCTGTTTTACAGACACAGCTTTTGGTACAAAATTAAAGTCTGTCTTTCCATTACAGTTAAACATTCATAGAATAACATGCAGAAAAAAATAGTTCTAGACAGGTATGTTCCCCCAGCAACCCCCCAGCCTCTCGACAGGCCCAATAAAAAGGCACACGATATATTAAAATCTCCCCCTCCAGCATCCCTTTTGGGAGGGGGGACACCCCATTTCCCCAGCCCCTCAGCCTCGGGGTGATCACCGATGTGCACCCCCGGCCCGAGATGTTCCTCAACACCAAGGTGGGGGGATCCTGTCAGGGGCTGGGGCAAGGGCAGGAGAGCGGGACCCCGAGGGGCTGAGGGGACCCCAGAGCGACTGAGTCACCCTCAAAAAGCTGAGGGGACCCCAGAGCGACTGAGTCACCCCCAAGTTGCTGAGGGGACCCCAGAGCGACTGAGTCACCCCCGAGGGGCTGAGGGGACCCCAGAGTGACTGAGTCACCCCCAAGTTGCTGAGGGGACCCCAGAGCGACTGAGTCACCCCCCGAAGGGCTGAGGGGACCCCAGAGCGAGTCACCCCCCGAGGGGCTGAAGGGGACCCCGGAGCAACTGAGTCACCCCCAAGTTGCTGAGGGGACCCCAGAGCGACTGAGTCACCCCCCGAAGGGCTGAGGGGACCCCAGAGCGAGTCACCCCCCGAAGGGCTGAGGGGACCCCAGAGCGAGTCACCCCCCGAGGGGCTGAAGGGGATCCCGGAGCGACTGAGTCACCCCCGAAGAGCTGAGGGGACCCCAGAGCGACTGAGTCACCCCCGAGTTGCTGAGGGACCCGCCTCAGCGCCGAGCCCCTACCGAAGCCGCCTCAGCGCCCGGGCGCTGAAGGGCCGCGCCGCTCCCGCCCACACCTACCGCGGGGTGAATCGCCATCCAGTTGCCGCCGGCCCCTCCCGCCCAGTCCCCCCGCTCCCCCATCTCCCGCCCGCCCGCGGAGGTGCCCTCGGCCGGGCCGCCGTCGCCGTCCCCATCCCCATCCTCCTCCTCCTCCCCGGGGCGGGCCGCCGGCTCCATGCGCTCCCCGGTGTCACGCAGCCCAGCGCTCCCCGGCAACGGCGGCAGCGCCGCTCCCGTTCCGCCTCCGCGCCGTTCCCGCCGAGCCGAGGCTGGCCTTCTCCCCGCATTAAACCCTGCTTACCTCATCGCAGCGGGTCCCTCTGCAGTGCCTTTAAGGTCTTATTTCGCAAGGAGGCTTGAGGATTTCAAGTAACTCCCTCGAGCAGGCAGCCCAGAGAGCAGGGCCCTGAGGCCGCCATGTCTGTGTGGAGACCCCGGCAGCGGAGAGGAGGCTGCCAAGGAGATGTGGAGCTTGGACATGAGACGTTTCAGACCAACAAGGCAGGGTTCGTAACCCAGGCACCAATTTCAGCCTGTTTGGGCTTAGAATGTTTTCTATGGGAGACGAGGAGCACTTCAAAAAATATTTTATGTTATAAGAGCATCTCCACATACTGAACATACCGTGTTTGATTTTGGGCCCCTCATGCCAAGAAAGGCCTTGAGGTGCTGGAGCGAGTTGAGAGAAGGGAACGGAGCTGGTGAGGGGCTGGAGCACAAGGGTGATGGGAGCGGCTGAGGGAGCTGGGGGTTCAGCTGGAGAACAGGAGCTGAGGGGAGACCTTCTGATCTCTGACCTGCCTGAAAGGAGCTTGGAGCCAGGGGGGTCGGGCTCTGCTCCCCAGGAACAAGCGCCAGGACCAGAGGAAACGGCCTCAAGCTGCGCCAGGGGAGGTTGAGGTTGGATCTGGGGAAGAATTTCTTCCCCAAAGGGCTGTGGGGCATTGGAACAGGCTGCCCAGGGCAGTGCTGGAGTCACCATCCCTGGAGGGGTTGGACAGACGGAGATGAGGTTCTCAGGACATGGGGCAGTGCCAGGGGTGGGTTATGGTTGGACTCGATGATCTAGAGGGTCTCTTCCAACCAAAGTAATTCTGTGATTTAATGTGTTTCTTTACCACCCGCAGGTGCCACGCAGACACCAAAGGACTGTCTGTCGTTCCCTGGGTGCGCTGGCTTTGCCGTTCTTGCTACAGGGCCAGTGGAGCAGCCAGTGACACCATCCTGCTGTTGTCCCAAAAGGCGGGATCGTAACCCGGTGTGCAGAAACCAATTCACACACAGGGTCGAGGTATTTGCTTTATTTGCAGTTCTGCACAGAAAAGGGTGCTAGCGATCTTTCGTGAAGCTGGCACACTAGAAGCAGGCTGAGTTACATATTTATACATTTCAACTTTTAACTACTCCTAGCGTCTTACACATATTTATACCTGTTCAAAGTCTATTGATCTAAACTTTTCTCACCTTGGTTTAAAAGGTACAGTAAACATAACATTTTCTACGCATGCTCAGTGTGTAGGGGTGTTCTGGAGGCAGGTAGCCTTCAGCAAGAAGGTGTGTTTTTGTATTAAAATGAGCGTATAATGAGCATAGTTCACGAAAGTTCATAATATGCCACTTCTCCTTGCCAAATTTAATGGTTTGTTGCTATGTGCATATTCTTCAAGCTTTATCTCTGGGTTTGTGTTTCAGGTTCCTCTGGTAAGTAACCAATTCCTGTTCTGTTTGAATCATATTATTTGTTGTATAGTCTGCTTTGACCTTCTGTAAGACTCCATTAAACTTAACAGAGACATCACTGAGGCAGGTGGGCCTGGGAAGCCCTGAGGTCGGAGAAAACCCATGGATCACAAGGTAAACAGAAAAGAGGCAGGCAGTTAGGCGTTTGTGTAAAAAAGGGAAGATTTTAATCTGTAGGGAAAGAGGGGAAAATAATTGTGGGGAGAATCAACTGCAGACAAACATAACAAACCTAATCTGAGTGAAAGTCCCCTTGGAAAGAGAGAAATGCCTGGAGGGGAAGTATGAAGGGAGAAGAAGAGTAAAACAGAAACAAAAGCAAAGAATGTGTTGTTAATATACAGTATCCAAAACTTTTACAGACTGGTTAAGAGATTTAGATTCAAGGTATTGTTATTAAATCATCTTGGACTGCTTTACTTAGGAATATCTCTGCCTTCCAGTGCGAGCATGGTTTGCCTAATGCAAAATCTCCCAGATCTGGCTTAGAAGCTCCATCTGTCTTGGCACCTCTTTGGATAAATTTCAAAGACTGACTTAAATGAAGGCAGGCCTGTCTCTTACGGCACTTTGAATAGCTTCAAGCTGGTGTCCGTGCACAAAAAAAAAAGGCTGTGTGGTGTTTTGAACAGATACACGGAGCGTATTATAACATGAGATGAGAGAGAGACTTCAAAGCCCTTGCTTGTACACGGTGCTTGTTCTTGATCAGGCTACACAAGAAAATGATGTTGGAAATGCCAAACAGCACTGATGAGAGGACACACCAAGTGTGATCTTGAGACGATGAGATTGATGCAGGGCCTAGTGAAAAATGAACAGTGTTGTCTTTAACCCTTCCTATTATATAATAATCATTAAGCTCATGAACAAAGCATCAATGAAACTTAATCTGTATGTACTGAGTGCATAAATTGGTGTGTGGTTTGTAGCCACAGGATCTCATATTTGGGGCAAATCTTGTTCAAGCAATTTTGAGGAGGTTGGCCTGTTTTAAAAACCATTGTTTTAGCCAGCACTTCTATTCCCTGGGCTCAAAATAAAAATAGGAAAAAAGAATCCAGTCTCTGAGACTTTCACAGAAGATTTGGCAACAGTAGTTCACTTGGCTGCTGGGAAAAGAATTGGATAGATTTGAGTCCTCAGAGGTGAAGAAGTATTACAAATGAAAGGAAATAGGCTTGTCTGTAGATTCATATAGGTCCGTATGTATGATATGCTTTAGCAGAAGGACAGATCCTCTGTTTCTGGCTGCGTGGGAAACAAGTCTAAATTAGAAGCAAGCTGCCTCTGAGAGAATTCATTACCTGCCAAACTGAGGGAGAATGTCACTGCCAGAGGCAGTTCTCTCAGCTAGACTGCTCTTGTTTGGTGCGGATATTTAGAGGAAGCTGAAACAAATGGCCTAAATTTATCTCTGTGGAACTTACATCTACAAAAAGCTGTTTCTTCCTCAAAGCTAGAATATTTCACCACAGGGTGGTTAATTGTCCTGTTACAGCAGGATTTGGGCTGGGCTTAAAAAAACACAGGATATAATTTTGGCCACTAATAAAGAAGTCAAAATGTAGGCAGACCTCTTTGTATATGCACATAAAGGTACATGCATTTATAGATGTAAGAATTACTTGAAATGAGAGGGTTGACCTCAACTTTCCAAACTTTGACCCATGCTGTGTGTCTTGGAGTAAGAAATTGAGTTGACACCTTTCTGTTATGCATGAAGAAACATTTCATATTTCAGGCATCTACTGTTCCCTCTCCAGGGCAAGGCCAGATTTTTTCTTTTGTACCAACATGAGGCAGCTAGCAAAGTGAGTTGTTTGAATGAAGGGAATGTCATTTTGAAGAGAAAATTACCATTTGTGGGATGCTGCTGGAGGAATCACATTTGACCCCAGCAAAGTTTTATGGTTCTGCTGCTGTTCACAAAACAAAAACAAGGGAATATGAAAAGAGCTGAAGGTACTTTCACTGAAGACAGCAAGAGCAGTACAGGCTCCTGCAAAACCCTAATCACTTCATACAGGCTACAAAGCGGCTCCTTCTATTTGATTAATGAATCCAAGCAGAAAAGCAACATGTGGCAAACTAACCATGAAGGAAAAGCCTCATTAATGTATCATTCTGGAAGGACAATTATAAAGGTGTTGTGAAGGGCAAACGGGAGGGATGTATTTTCACTAATTATTCAGGAAGATGCTTACAAATTGCAGAAGCTTCTCAAATTTTAGTGCGATGATTTGACCTCTGGAGATTCTTTATTGAAGTTTACTGTTTTCCTAGGATGTTCCTTTATGTGTTAGTTTTTTTGGGAGTCATCTGATCAGGAAACTGAGACAATATAATTCAGTATGGGTGATAAATAGTGTTCTATAAACAAAGAATACTGCAAGCATGAACTATATATGTGTATGCTACTGGGGCTGCAAACAATTCACAGTGAGATTATGGATAATTCACAAGCAGTTGTTTGGTTTTTAAGTGTCTCGCAAGCACACAGGCAATGGTGCTGTCTGCTTGCCGTGGGTCTGTTCCAACTGGAGGAGCTACCAACCCACAGTAAAAACCAGATACGGCGGGATAAGGCCCTTAGAGTTAATTAGAGATTTCATCTTGAAAAGGCTTTAACACACACAAATCCTATTAACTTCCAAGAGACCTGTGATTACTATGCCCCTTTTAAGCTCATGACACAATAATTTTAATTGCTATAACATGTTTTATTTATGATGTTCTAAATTGTCATCAGTCCATTCATGGGAATGTTTCTGTGGTGGGTGGCTCAATGAAATACAGGGAACATCTTCATCCTCCAGGCATGTTCCAGCTGGAGACACTGCACCCAGTGCATCCCGGGGATGTTTGCAAGAGACTTTTTGACATAAAAGCACAAAGCAACTTTCACTCCTTAACAGTGGGGAAGGATGAGGGCATGATGGTGGTGAAGCTGGGGAAGGGGCTGGAGCACAAGTGTGATGGGAGCGGCTAAGGGAGCTGGGGGGTTCAGCCTGGAGAACAGGAGCTGAGGGGAGACCTTCTGATCTCTGACCTGCCTGAAAGGAGCTTGGAGCCAGGGGGGGTCGGGCTCTGCTCCCCAGGAACAAGCACCAGGACCAGAGGAAATGGGCTCAAGTTGCGCCAGGGGAGGTTGAGGTTGGATCTGGGGAACAATTTCTTCCCCAAAGGGCTGTGGGGCATTGGAACAGGCTGCCCAGGGCAGTGCTGGAGTCACCATCCCTGGAGGGGTTGAATAGAGATGAGGTTCTCAGGGACATGGTGTAGTGCCAGGGGTGGGTTAACAGTTGGACTTGATGATTTTGAAGGTCTCTTCCAACCAAAATGATTCTGTGATTCTAAGATCTCCACGTAAGGAGCAAACTATGAGATCTCTGCATTAGCATCCGCACTTGGAGGGCAGGCTGTAATGAGAACTGCCAAACGCCTCTTTCAAAGCTAAACCTCGCTGGATAAATGTAGGGTTTTTTGTACGCTTTAGCGGGGCCGGACTCACGCAGGTGTGTGCAGCCTGCGCTAACTGTAGCCATCCAGGTGCTGAGCCGATCCCACCTGGCTCACCCCGCCTGCTGGGGCGGGGGGGAAGGCCGGGGGGCGCTGGGCCGGGCAGGCGGCAGCGCTGCTCCTCCTCCTCCATCATCATCATCCACCTCCCCTTCTTCCCCCCCGCGGCGCCGGGCGCGCTGCAGCGGCCGCCCCGCACCGCCGGCGCGGCTCCCGCGGCCGCCCCGCGCCCATCATGGCTGCGAGCGCCGGGCCCCGCGCCCCCCGGCCCCTTCTCCTCCTCTTTCTCCTGGGCGGCTGCGGGGCCAGCCTGCCCCCGGAGCCGCCTCCACCCCCGCCGCCGAGCCCCGAGCCGGAGCCCCTGCCCGAGTCGGCTCTGCTGCAGCCCACCGTGTTGCTGGCCATCATCGCCCGCAACGCCGCGCACACGCTGCCCCATTTCCTCGGCTGCATCGAGCGGCTGCGCTACCCCAAGAGCAGGATCGCCCTCTGGTAAGGGGAGCGGCGCCGGGGGTGGGGTGATGCGGGGCCGCCGAATGCCCGCAGAGCCCCGCGTTCCTCCCTGCTTGTGCATGGTGGGAGGGCTCCGGCGGGGAGAGCGGGTTTTTTGGGGAGCGGAGAGTGAGGCCGTGCTGGGAAGGGGGGTGTCTCCGCTCCTCCGGCCGCCCCGTCCCGCTCTGCGCGGGGAGCGGGGGCAGCAGCGGGAGCCGGGGCTCGGGCACCGCTGCCCGGCCGAGCCCGAGGGGAGGCGGCGGCAAAACCCCGTCGCAGCCCCCGCTGGTGGAGCCGAAGAGTTTGGGTCTGTGGGAAGGAGCTCGCCCACCCGGAGAGGGGTCCCCCCCCGACCCGCGTGTTTGGGGAAAAGGGTCCCACGGCAGCCAGAGGGCTTTGCAGTGTGGGAGGGAGACGAGTTTTCGGAGCGAAGCTGGCCCGAAGCCTGGGAACATTCACCGCCTTAGTGCTTGTCCAAATCCACAGACACGAAGGGCTTGGTGCGGCGAGCCGGGCTTTGCTCCCGGGCTGGTAAATATCGCGCTTTGTGGGGAGATGGTCGGGCTCTGGCAGGGCTGGAGAGCAGACGGGCCGGGGAGGTGCGGATGGGCATTGAAAAGGAGCATTGTTGTAAGGCTGTGGGCTGAAAGATGGACTCAAAGATGTATTCAGAAATCACAGCATGGGGGCAGCTGTGGCAATCAAGTGTGTGTCCGCATGGAGGAATTAGAGCAATTTGGGAACTGGTCAATCTGCCTATATTTCTAAAGGTAAAAAAAAAAACCCAAACCAAACAAACAAGACAAAAAAAAGCACAAAACCAATCAAAACCCCAAACTTTCCCCCTCAGTCTGACATAAATGTTGGGAGGAACAGGAATTGCTTGGAAGGACCCAAAAAGATTTTATTTTTAAGCATGGTAACTGTGTAAAATAAGAAATGAAGCTATAGGGCCAAATCCAAAGTTCACTGGAAGTCAGTGGAGAGATTCTTGTTAACTTAAAAAGTCAATAAAGTGGCTTTACTTTGTATAAAGGGATGTTGGGAGCACTTCTGGATGTCACATCACTGATACTAAAGTGTCATTAAGCAGACAGCACTGGATGTTTCTGTGTGTGCTTCAGGAACATGGCTGTTCTTTGTCTTTTTTTTTTCCATTTTGAATTTAGGATGCACAAAGCCAATTGTGGTATCAGCATGAACGTGGTGTGCCACACAAATGTGGCTATGGAATTACAAGCTGGTGTATGGCAGTGGTTGAATGCCAATCTCATCTGTGTTGTGGGTCCATGACTCTGCTTTCATTTGTATCAGTAGGACTCTTGCTGGTTTGGATTTCATCTTAGCAGATGTGTGCAAGAATAGATATTGCTGAACCCTAAATATGGACTGTGATTCAGCTAAGCTTGGTGTTTATAAACTGTAATGGGAGTTGTAAATGTAGATCTGATCACCGAAGCAGGTTGAAATGCCTCTCACTGTAGAAATGCAGAATGAATCTGTTTTTTTTGTGAAGTCCTGCAGAGCACTGGTTGCTCTGTGTTGCTAGTGTGTTGCTTGTATTATCCTTACTTAAGGTCGCTGAAATATTGTTTGAAATTATTTGTGGGAACTGTTCATGAAGTAACAGTGTAAGATAATCTAAAATATGCTAAGATTCTTATATCACTCAATTTTTAAAAGGATTGCACAGACTCAAGGCATGGTTAAGGCTCACATACGATATCTCTCTAGTCTCCTGAGAACAAATGAAACAATATAATCCATTTCTGGAAGCATATTGCATTTCAGATGTTGTGCCTGACAGAATTTTCAACAGATGATTTCCAGGATGTACCTGTGTCCCTGTGCCGTTGCGTAACTGGCATAGCTTGAAGGGTGGTGAAGTGGTGGTTGTCAAAGAGTTGTATTCCTTCACTGCCGCATATATTCTACTTCAAAATATTAAGTCAACACCTTGAAATACACAAATGTAGGTCTTGAGAATTAAAAGTAAACCCGCATATAATCTCTTTAGCTCCCCTATGCTCTCTGTATTGCTCAAGGGCTTAAATTCAACAGTGAATTCCTCAAACAGATTTCTGGGTTGGAAGTTTTATCAGTGACAGTAAAGACAGGTTAAGAGACAATGAGCAAGTTTGAACCAGACATTGAATTTTCTTTTCATCGCCTATATCAATTAATCTTTGTTAGCCTGATACTGAGCAAAAGAGGTACACTGGATGGTCTTGTACTCCCTTCTTCCCTTTGGTCTTAATTCTGACTTCTTTAGTTGCTATGGTTGTGAGGAACCATGAAGGACTTGCTGGCTACTAGTGACTCGAGCAGGCTGTTTGGTAGGAGGCCAACTGGCGCCTTGTGATCCACGTTCTTTCAGTTAAACACTTCCTTCCTTTCTCCCTTTCCCCTCCGAGAATCGGGAAGCTGCACCCAAACTGCCTCCTGGCCTCTGTTAACCCTGACCACCCTTGTCTGGGAGATCAGCCCAGGATTGTACTAATGACTTAATGGTGGGGATTTCTGTGATCAAAGCCCTTGAGGTGCTGGAGGGAGTTGAGAGAAGGGAACGGAGCTAGGGAAGGGGCTGGAGCACAAGGGTGACGGGAGCGGCTGAGGGAGCTGGGGGTTCAGCTGGAGAACAGGAGCTGAGGGGAGACCTTCTGATCTCTGACCTGCCTGAAAGGAGCTTGGAGCCAGGGGGGTTCGGGCTCTGCTCCCCAGGAACAAGCGCCAGGACCAGAGGAAACGGCCTCAAGTTGCGCCAGGGGAGGTTGGGGTTGGATCTGGGGAACAATTTCTTCCCCAAAGGGCTGTCAGGCACTGGAACAGGCTGCCCAGGGCAGTGGTGGAGTCACCATCCCTGGAGGGGTTGGACAGACGTGGAGATGAAGTTCTCAGGGACTTGGGGTAGTGCCAGGGGTGGGTTAACAGTTGGACTCAATGATCTTGAGGGTCTCTTCCAACCAAAATTATTTTATGACTCTGAAACAGTGCTCAGGTCATTGTCCTGGCCCTGCTTAGCTTGCAAGGATAGACTTGGCCATAGGCTGTGAGCCTTTGGTGCTGGTCACCAACGTGGGACCAGCAAAGACTCCTCACCTTCTCAGCAGAACCCAGCGTCCCTCCCTGCTCCTCAAGCTGGTGCTTGTTTAGCTGTGGAAGGGTAATGCTGGAGGTGACACTCGTCCCTTCTTGCACGGGAGGAAGGGGTCACAGCCCTCCCTGCAGGTGCTTGTGCAAAGCCTGGCCAGCATTTATCTCAAAAAAATACATAATATTGTGAGAAACAGGCTAGTGCCCAGCAACAGGAGAGAGCCTTAACAAAACATGGCTCTTGGACCCAAGTCAAGCTATTTTTTTATCTAGGGAGTGTTCTTCTAATACGGTCTTTGTGTGGCAGTGCTTGGTATGTTTGCTGAGTTGGGCCGAGCTGTTCTCAGGGCCGTGTCAGTGACGCTAAGCTGCAAACCCAGCCTAGCTGAGCTGGGGAACTTGGGCATGGTAGGAAGACTTAGTGCAGTGTTTGTGTTGGTGTTGGAGAACTGCAAAGGGAGGGAAAATGACCCAGAAGTTGCACGGTTGGCTTGCCCCAGCCCTCTTTTGGGTGGTTTCGGGTTGTTTTTGTTTTGTTTTGAACATTAGCAATGTTTGTTTGAGATCCATTGAATTATAGGTGAGGAATATTTGTTTTCCAAACAAATTCATCTTGGCTGTAGTGGGGAAAGTAAAAGCATGTGCATTCAGCAGTTTATCACACTGGCTTACACTTCCTTTAGCCTCAGGTTAGGTGATGGTATAGCAAAGAAAGTTGTCTGTAATTTCATCTTTAAATACCTGTTTGTAGTTTGGGCTATCTGCTCTCTCATCTCTTACTAACCTGGGGATTAAGTGCCTGCATAAATGAGTTTGTGTTTAGAAGCAATAATTAGGTTCTTTTGTGCTTGAAAATCTGTGCCTGCTTTGCAAATTAGGGTATGCTTGTATTTCAGAAATGATAATGTGAACCATAGGTGAAACTGGTGGAAAGCTGGAATAAATCCCAGACGAGAGATCAGTGGATATACTGTAACACTGGCTCCTGTGAGTGAATAGTTTCAACTTAAAAGAACTAGTTGTAGCTGAAAATAGAAGCTGATGAGATCAGTATAATAATTATAACTTTCCTAATTATATATTGGTGGTCTACAACTAGCCAATGGTACTTTATTTGAGCATTTTCTTATTTTTCAACAGTTTACTTCTAAATGTGAAAATGTCTACGTAGAGGACAATTTCCTGTAAGACGCAGGGATCATTTGAAACTCTAATGGGTGTTATTACTCACTGCGAATTGTTTTCTGTCCTTGTTTCCATTTGTGCAACAAGGTCACTTCAATCCTCATGGTCAGTACTAATCACTTTGGAATGCCGAAGTTCCAGTCTGCCAGCTCTGGTGCTTCTGTCCACAGGTGGTTTGGATCTATTTAAAATTTACTCACCTGTGCTGTGGCTTCCACAGGACAATATTAAAACTTAAGTTTTAGAAATTAAATTGACTTTTCACTTGGCTTGCCATTTAAACTTGGGGAATTTAGTTTCCCATTCACATTTGTAGATATTTTAAATTTATTTGTTATATAGCTTTAATAAGATAGAGTAAGTGGGGCTAAGAGCGAGATGGGACTTGCCTAGCCTTGGGGTTATGATTAAGGTGATGATCCTGTTGTGCAAGATGTTGCGTAGAGTCTTTCTTCCAATGAAGTTGCATTTGCATGACTACACCAAAGAAAGAATGGGAATAAAATACTTCTATTTCCTAGCTGGGGAAACTGGGGAAGAAAGGTTAAGTAACCTACACAAGATTCCTGAATTTATTAAAACCAGAGATAGTATTCATTACTGACTTTTCTTGAGTCTTCTTGCTGAGGTCACTTTTCCTCTAAAGTGTGGTAAATTTACCTAAGAAATAGAAAACCAGGTCCCATCCCAATATATAATATAATATAATAAAATAACTTTTTTTTTTGTCCTTTGGGTTTGTCTCCCTCATCTAAGTCTTGGCAAAGTTGAGCTAATGACATCATGAAATCGTTCAGTAGAAACATTCAAAGGGAAGCTGAAAATTACTGCTGTGCCTCACTGAGGTCTGCATGGCAAGATTTAAAGTGCTTTTCAGCTAAAAACTTTGCAGGGAAACATCAAGCATCATTTGTGTGCTGGCAGACATTTGCCGGGTAGCAGTAGTTTGTTTATTTTTCCTACTGTGCTCACAAATTGCCGGAATCTGATGCCTTTTTGGTGTCATCTTGCCCCACGCTTTTTATTAAGGTCTCCTAGACCTGAATGTGAATATTTGGATCTTTCATAAAATGAATAAGGAGCCCTCCAGAGGTGAGAGGATTATACTGTAAAAATGGCATCTCGAAATGTGTAGGAATTCTGTAAGACTAGTGAATATAAAACACTGTGTCTGCTTGAAGGTTGGGGGGGCGGTTTGTGGATGTTTTTTGTTTATTTGGGGTTTTTTTTGTGCTTGTGGTTTGTTTATTTGTGGTGGGTTTTTTTTCATTTTGGTTTGTGATGGGTTTTTGTTCATTTTTCATTTGGGCTGCTGTTATTTGGCAGCTACATTTTGAGACGGGTCTACCCTGTTACCTGTTTGTCTGTCATTTGCCTAATTGTCTACCCGGTGCCTTGTAGTGCAAGTGCTGTGTTTAGAGGCGAGATGCCAATAAAATAGAATCATGGTATCACTTTGATTGGGGGAGACCCTCAAGATCATTGAGTCCAACCGTTAACCTAATGCTGTCCCTAAGAACCAAATAATATGTTGTCACAAAAAACCAGTAGGATGGAGTTTGATATCAGAGCTGGTTGTTTATTATAAGCCTTTGGATGTTTCCAAGGGTCAGGGAGAGCTAGTTTGTAAGATTTTTTTTTTTTTTTTTTAATATAGCATTTTTCAGCCAGTCAAGGTTGTGCCTGGTGGTGTCTTCTGAAGCCTGTCAAAGTGGAGGGGGACTACTGTGGGCGTGAGTCAAAGGACCAGCTGCAACCGTTGTTGGCTGTAAAGTGCTGGAGTTAATTTGCCCCTTAAAAAAAAAAAGGCGATTTCACCTATACATTCCTGGCATACAAGCTATTTCAGCTGTTTAACTGCTGGTGAATCTGGAAGCAGGGATCAGTTAGGTCTGGCCCAGGTGAAGTCTTTTTAGCTCCTGCCGTCATTTTCTCTTTACAAGGACAAAAGCCTCTTCCCTTCCGCAGTGTTTCTCCAACTGGGGTGTCCCAGGACCGATGGATATCCTAGAACGGTCGAGGTCGGAAGGCACCTCTAGAGGTTGTCTCCAAAGCAGGTACAGCTGGAGCAGGCTGCACAGAGCTATTTCAGTTCAAGTTTTGAATGTCTCTGGGGATGGAGACTCCACAACCTCTGGCCAACCTGTTCCAGGTGAGACAGTCACTGGCAGGGAGTGTTTTGGGAATTCTTATCAGCTGAGGGTGACTCTAGCAGAGTGGCAGACCTTTGGGTTAAAGACAAATTTGCATGAAGACTGCTGTGCCAATTGCATTTTTATTCTTAATCCTTTCCATTTTGCATCGTCTTTCTGCTAAATTTAGCATGTCATCTTTTCAGAAAGCTGCCTGATTTCTGCTAGTGAGACTCCTGGAGAAGATACCCCAGATGTGTGAGCACAGCTGGAGCATAGTTGGTTCCTGGGACGTATGGCCAGGGCCTGCCTTAGGAGAGGAAAACAAGGAGTTTTTGCTTGAGGGACTGGAGAGGGGATAGCAGGGCAGGATGTAGACTGAACCATAGATTGAAGGGCTTTTTTTTCATATTTATATAAAGTATCACAATGCCTGCAATTATTTATCTGAGTCCTCCAGGACTGAAAGTCTTCATGTACTGGGTCAGGATGCTCTAAAAACAGATCCGTGACACACATGGTGTGCAGAACTTTGGAGCTGCCCATTGCCAGCGCTCGCTGTTGTTCTTTGGTCCTGGGGGACTCCCTGACTGACCCATATGGGCAACAGTGGAATTTCCTTCCTGGGGGAGGATGTCTCAGGCTTAATATTATTTCAATATATTTCTGTGCATTTAATTTCCTTTATTTTAGTGAAGCATAGTGTATGTTGATGATGTTCATTGCCAAAGGTGGATTGTAGCTTAATGGGGCCCACATGCATCAAAATTTCAGGCTAAAGATAGACAGGAATAAAAAATTTGTTAGTATTCTCTACAAGGTGGATTTTTTGGCCATCTTCTGCCAGCATGCCCAGCTCCTTCAGACAGGCACGTGGCACTGCTAATAACTCATCAGTAAAGAAAAAAGGACCTTTTTTTTTTTTTTAAATGGAACAGCACAATGTGCTGCATTTAGTGCTTGAATCCAGTTTTTAAACATAGAAATGGTTGGTTTTGGTGATGCGTGTGTGTGTACACACGCATATATCTATATCTGGTGTCTTTAAACCCCAGTACAAAAGTTACTGTAGAGTGGCTCCAGTTTTCTTCCTGGAAAGAATGGGGACCTAAAAAATACATGCTGATTTTAAACATTTGCCAGCTGGCTGTGAAACTGGTATGTGCTTTTTAAATGGAGTTTAGTCACCAAAGTTTTCTGAGATTGTATTTTGTAACATGTTGATCCTCTTCTTGACAGATGTGGCACTGCTAAATAAATGGCTTAATTTTTGTACTAGAGACTGAATAAGGAGTTTCGTTTCACTGCAGAGGGCTAGAATGATGTTCATGCAGTATTCGTTATGTTTCTTTGCAAGATGTGATTGCTTATTTGAGATAAGTAAGACATGCTGGGAAATGAGACCTCCTAATTCAGGAGTGAAGGCTGGTATATCTTCTACTTTCATTCTGACCAATTATTTACATAGTCGATGTGCCTTCCCCTCTTACTAATATATAACTATACCATTAGTTAAAACAGTATGACAAATATAATGTTGTTTTGGGATGGGAATGCATTTTTGCCAGAGTTCTTGCTCCTTTTCCAGAGACTTTTAGAACACTGGCACTGGTGCAAATGGCAGCCTCAGTGTTTTCCCTGATGCCCACGAGGTTGTGATACATGGAAATCAGCATGTTTCTAACCATTTCTCTTTAATTCTGTCTGTATGCACTGACAGGAATAACACACCTCTTCTAAAGATCTTGATCCAGACCTGAAAATGCACTTAGTGTGAGGCTGGAGTTAATAAGAATCTAAATTAATGCTGAAGCAGAAGATAACGGGAGTCCATGTAAACTACAGTGCTATGGTAGGGCTCATATAAGCTCTTTCACATTTGTTGTGGAAGGCTTCAGCTCCAATAGGGATTGATTTAAAAAAAATATATATATATTTATATACACACATATCTTTTCCCCGTAATATTTTTTTTCCTGTAAGGAGGAAAAATAAATTTTTATTTATAGGTGGATTGGTTGGTTTGTTTGTTTTTCCCCTGACAGGGTACAGACTTCCATTGGTTCTAAAAGGATTGCGTGCTTATTTTTGCTCTTTGATCCCTCTGCAGAGGAAAGGTTCTGCATGGCTGCGGTGTGGTTTGAATTTTGCCTGGTGGCAAACACTAGGTTGCATTAAGCCTGAAGTGTTAGTTTATCCTGAAGCTGATAGCAGGTGGTTATCTCTTCAGTTAGCAGATCAGAATCTTGGTTTTGCTACTGGCTCAACAGCTGCTCTTCAAATGGATGCTGCATTGCACCTTTGGGGGTGGAAGAAGAATTTAAGGGTGTAAGTTTGAGTTATTCAGTATTTTTGATTATTTGTGTCCTTACAAGGTACTTTGGAAAACTGGAGGAAAAGGCTGTTTTCCAGCATTTGTACTTTGAACTGCTAATTGTGACATGGAAGCTAAATGTTAAACTGCTTTTTTTTTTAAAATGCTTTTTTTTTCTCTGTAATTTTTTAAATTGGTTATTCCCCACCAGGCTTTGGTGAAGTGAACTTAAGCAAGTTTCCCCCATCAGACTAATGTACCCCCTGTGTTGTTATAGTCAAAAGCCATCTTGTGACAAGTCTTAGAAGGATGTTAATTAGGAAGCGTGAGCTTTAGTCAACCAAGAAAAGCGACGGGACGCTTTTTCTGTTCCTATAGTTCATGTCTAGCAGGCAAAGAGGAACATGGTCTATAAAGTTTTGCAGCAAGACTCTTATCTCATTTAATCATCAGCACTCATCAGTTTATGTAAGGATGCAGGGATGTTATATCATCTTTGTATTAAAAACAATAAACCAATGTGTTTGAGATGAAAAAATCCATGGAGAGGAGCCACGGCGGTTCAATGTTTGCTGCAGAGAGGAGAACATGTGCAGAGCCTTGACCTTGGCTGCGCTGCCCCAGCCCCTGGCAACTCTTTAGCTGTGCCAGGGTTTGGTCCTTGGCCGCTTCATCTTGGTGCCTGCCCGCAGGGAAAGGACTTTTTTGGGGTAGTTATGTCTCCCAGCTGCAGCTCAGTGTGAGAGGATAAATAAATGCTGCAACAATAACACAGCCCATGGAGAGGAGTGATGGAAAGTGGGCTGGTGTACCGATTCGGGAATATCCCAGGGTGGCTGTTTTTGGCGTGTGAAACCTATTTTTAGGTGTGAAATCCCAGGATCCTGGGATTTAACTGCGGATTTGCTACTCAGTGGAGTTTCAATGCTGGGGGGTGTGTTAATGCTATTTAAGTTTGAGGGGTGTATTTTTGCTCTTGAAATCTCTTCTTGAATGAACAGTGTCCGTTCTTGTAGTCTAACCAGAATTTGTAATTGACACTATAACCCATGAAGGCAGTGACCAAAAAAAAAAAAAAAATTAAAGCTAAGTGAAGAGCACAGCAGTTACATGTATAAGTCACTACACTAGAGTAGCAGGAACCCTCTCAAAAAAGACATTGAAAGATGAAAAGTCAGAGCGGGAACTGTATGACCAGGGCAAAGGCTTGCTGTTTTATTTTGAAGAAGAGGAGAAGCCATACAATTTCTCACTTCTACAAACCAAGGGTTTAAGAAGAGTGCTGGTGTCTTCAGGAACTGACGGACTGTGTTTTTACTTCTCCTTAATTCTTTATGAGAATTGGCTAGAATTACTGGTAAGGATTGGGAAAAGGGGGATTGAAGTGCCTGGTTTATTACTGGGTTCACCAAGACTTTGTTTAGTATTGCTACATTATTGATATATTAGTATTATGTTGGTGTTGGCCTCGGGTGGCTGAAGACGCGAGAAGGGAGAGGCTGGAAACTTGGCACTCTGGCAGCACAACAAGGCTCCTCACACTTTGTCATCAGATTTGGTAGGGTTAGGAAAGACTCTGTGTTGTTTGTTCTGGTTTAGTGTTGGGTTTGCTCCCTCAATAAGGTTACGGTCTGGGGAAAGATGAGTTGAAGCACCGTGCTTGTTACACTAGTCTAGATCAACCACAGTGATCAGAAGGGGGCAGAGTCAAGGTTGCAGTACGTATTTGGGAGAAAAAAGCTTGAGGAGGGCAGTTTTAGGTGGCTTCTGGATAGATGAGAGAGGCTGTTGCTCATGGCACAAGGCAAATACATTGGTTCTTGTAGTTTTGGTTCCCTGGGCATGATTAGAGTTATTAATATGATCTGAGTTAGAATCTGAGGAGAGGAAAATAAACCATGCCAAGTGTTGGCATTATTGTTGTGTTGTGTCCTGGCTGTGAGAATTAAGAAATGCATTGGTGTCCACAGGGGCCCGTGCCTTATGTTCAGTTTTCTGTAAAGACTCATCCCCTGGCTATGGTTAAGGTTAGACCCTAGAGATGGGGTGGGTTTAAGGTTTAGGAAAAAACGATTCATGTCTATTTGCCTTGCTGAGGGTCCAATCTCTTAGGGATTAGTCCCTGATATCAGTTATGGCAAGGTTAATATTTGGGGAAAAATGTTGCTTTGGATCAATGTATTCTGTTTGCTTTTTTTGTGGACATTCCTCTTGCAGGAATAGCTGAAATTAGGGTTGATGATAGGATTTAGAAGAGAGCTTGAAAAGGTACAAAAACCAGAGGTGGAGTCCAGATTTTCTCTAGAAATACCCATTGACTGGGATGGGAGTGAGGAATTAGTGCTCCGTCACTGCGAGAAGTGTTGCCGTGGCCGGCACTGGAGCTGGTACTGGGGTTTGGAAATCCAGCTCTTCACAAAATATGTTTATTGCTGAATCGTGCAGGGCCCACAGGGTTAGGTGGGAGGCTGTTGCCATTTGGGGATGCTGCCTTGTGCTCTGTTTTACTTTAGGGATTGTTCTACTGTGTGCCAGCAGGATTATGAGCAGGTCAGGGCATTAGATATGTGGCTGGGGAACGTAAAGTTTCAAGGCTGTTGAATTCAGTAAGGCTTGTGGGCTTGGCAAAGGAGTCTGTGGTCAGCAGGAGGGCAACACCATGTAGTCTTTTATATGGTACAGCTTATCCCTTATTTCCGATTATGGCGAGGAAATACAACAGTTCAGGCACTCAGGTCACTGCTGGATTCCGCTGCTCCTGCCGAGTTAAGAGATTTGTCAGGGAGGGACTGAAGCCTTGTGCCCTTCTTTTACAGTTTGCAGAGGGTTTTGGTGTCTTGAATACGTTTATGACAAATTCCAAACAAATCCTAGTTTGAGAGTCCAGTCTGGATGCTGGAGTCTACAAGCAATAGCCTTTCTACTTATTTTAGTTCTGCATTTGTCCATACAGTGTGTTCTTTTCCCAACAGGTCTACTAGTTAAAATTGAGGCTAGTGTTTGAGACACTTGCAGGTCCTGCAAAACCCAGCACTAAGAGATAGGGAGAGGGTTGTTGTCTGTGGGTAGTGATATATTCTCTTCCCACGTACAAAAGGGACCCCTGTGTACCATGGCTGGAATAGCTTGGGACTTTCCTTCCAGGTTTTTAAATCTAAGTATTCAAGAACTGCTTTTACTGATGGGTTGTACAGGCTTAAAAGTCAGGAGAAGGAGTCGTGTCAGTACGGGCCAATGTCTGATAATCTCTTTTGTTGTGGAAATGGTCTCTTGGTAAGGGTTTGACTTGAAGTTACGTCTTGGGAGTGGAAGATGTTGAGAACTCCAGTTACTTCTGACCTGTGCAGTTCCTGCAGATGTAGAAAAGGGGCTTATATTGGTGGAGCATGTGCATTATGATCTTTTATTATAAAGTGATCCTCCGGGGTTGAACTGGGTGTTTTGGGGGCATTGTGGTTAGGGGTTAGATTTGGAAATCTGAATTTGCTGCTGGATTCTTTGTGGCCGGCGGAGCTGGGAAGAGGGTTGGTGTTGACTTGGGTGCATTGCATTTTATTCTGTTAGTGGATTTATGGAGTTTCTGGTAATAATTTTACTAGAGTTAATGCCTGGAACTCCATAGCTTCCGTAGTTTGGCTTGGGGCTGTCTTCTTTAGTGCCTTCAGATGAAAATGGAATGTTGGTAGATGTCAATTCCTTCTGTTCCCTTTTGCTGCATGGAACAGCCTTTGTTCGGGTTAGGATCTGGGAGTGTCAAGCTGCTACATACTGAGATATGAGCAGATTAGGCCAGGGGTTGGAACAGGCTTAGGCCTGACCTTTTCTTTACAAAAGTAAAAGGCTTGAAATTTCCTTGGGCTTGGGATGAAATGGGTCAGTCCTGGTTGGGAGGAGGCACCAGCGCAACCAGTTCTTGCAACCAAGCGAGAAACAACAGAGCAGCAGACCAGCACTATGCTCATTTTTCCCGGTCTTATGCCATTAGATTTGACTCGCTCGCGTAAATCAGTTTCTGGATGCTGCCAGGGTTTGCTCCAAACGATACATGCTTCTTCAATAGGAGGTTCTGGATGGAGTTTCCATTTAGTTCTCTTTGAGATGATGTCTCCTCCAGGGCTCTGGAGGAGCGTACCCAGACTCTTCTAAATATGTTAGCAGAGAATAATAATTGCTTTTGGGCCTTTCACCTCTTCAAATATTTTTTTCCTCTGGCTCTGGATGTCAGAGACTTTGGTTATACTCATTTTTCAAAACACTAATTTGAAATAAGTTCAGTGTGTGTGACTGGAATATGAAAATGTCACTGCTGCTAAATACCTTCTCTTAATTTATGATTTAAAAAAAATACTTAGTTTTACTTAAAGCAGGGTTTAAATGCAAATTATTATTTTTAGTCATGGAGTGGGTTTGTGGCACTTCTTTAATCACTCCTAGCACACACTCACTTCCCCCCTCAGCTTTATTTCTCACACAAACAAGTCAGTTGTTGCTTCCACAAAAACCCTTGTCAATGAGTTGTTATTTCAGACTGGTGAGCTCACAGCTGTCTGCTGGCAGAGCTCAGCTCTGACTTCATGCAAACTAAGGCTATTGCCAGGACGTTTTTGCCTAATACCTGAGCCTTGAAGGAAGCTCTGTTTCACAGAACAAGAACCAAAATGCTATCGGTGATGTTTCCAGAGGCTTTGACTACAAACATCGCATCTGTTTTTATATACGTGCTACAAATTTAAGGGGAGAAGGGTATGTGTCCAGAGCTAGACTGGGGCTAAGGAATGCAGTGATTTATTTTCTATGCTCAACAAATTGCAAAGCCAGTGCCATGGTGTTGGTCGATCCTGCAGAGAGCTGCAGACCCGTTCAGCTTTGCATATTGTTTGTGCAAGATGCATCATTTGTTGCTGCACTATGTTTCTGGACTGCGTCTGTACTTCAATGCAGAGTGCCCCACCACTGCGGAGCAGGCAGGTCTAAATCACAAATGATAATGAGCGTAAATTCAGCGTACCACAGAGGAGGCGTGCTGAGGAGAAACGGGGTTCAAATCTCAATTATTTTTACCTCTCCAAGAGTGTGAGATCTCTAAGGGAAAGCAATTGCCTATTACGTCTAACAGCATTAATCACCCACTTGACAAATCCGACCAGCTCCTGTTGCTGCTGCAGAATGTGTGGCCAAGTTGGTTACTACATATAGGTTTTTGGGACAGCCCACAGATAAAGAAAAACATCTGGTTATGACAGTTCGGGCACACAGCTGGACCAAAATTCCAGCCTTTTCTGCTCAGGAGCTTGTATTTCTTCCAGATCTGCTGAACCGAAAAAGTCATATTTCTTCCAGGTCTCTTGAACGGCCAACACAGATGGAGCTATAAAGCTGTGCTAACTCTGGCATAGAAATTAAGAATATACTTAAAAGAAACCAACTAAGGAGCCAAAGAAACTGAGATTTCAGCTTCATAGATCTTGTATCAGGTGATGTGATCTGAATAAGTTAATGAAATACTTTAAAACAGAAGTCCTAGCCAACTGTTCCAGGGCAGAAATGTTAAGTTTACGCTGCAATGGTCTGTGAGGTGTCTGCTGCCCGTCTCGGGTCATTTGGAGCCTGAGAAACAGGGGCTGCAACCTCCTGCCGGTGTCTGCTCTGTTGGTCCTCCCTGGTGGATGTTTAAGAGAGCAGAATGATTTTCTCAAATGAGACAGAATTAGTCTCTCCCTTTCTCCGTGAGGAAATCAACTGATGACCTGTATTTCATTTATTTAAGAAATCCCTCTAGTGGCCAGTTACTTTGGTGATGCATTGTCTGGTTGCAGCTGATCTTGCACATCAGTTGCTGCTGTCAGATGGATTTCAGATGAAACTCATGATGAATTATTTGAAGGTCTCCAGAAAAAGAGCCTAAGATAGTTTCAGATGAAAACCAGGAAAAAAAAAAAAGGGTTGGTTTTTTGTTTGGTTGGTTTTGAGTGGCAAGCAGGTGATGCTAAAATCTTTTGCTCGTTCATAGGAACATGAAGCGATGCTTTGCCTATGGTCTATAGTAGATCAGATTAAATGATCTGCAATGGATTTATCAGATATTCCAAAAATCCAGTTTTACAGCCTTTGAAATTGCCTGAAAGCCCCTGGGAGCTCAAACATCCATGCATGGGAACACTGCTGGCCAAGGGTTGGGATGCGTGCAAGGGTTGTAGCGTGTCCCTATGGGGACAGGCACATCTGATGCCTGCAGATGGGTGTGGGTCTCTGCCGAGGTTATAAAGCACTTTATCTTGTGTATTTCATCCACTGGCAATGGATGTATTTCAGCTGTGAACCCTTCCTGTTGGAGGTGGCATAGTTGGGAACCAGGCTCTGCAAAATAAAGAAAATATCTGTTTTTATGGGGCTTCCAATTACCCAGTCAATTTACTAGGAAAGTGGTTACTAAGATTAAGTGCCCATTTCATCTCTTTATTTACATCCAGGCAGTGAAAGGGAAAGAATTAGCTATCAAACTGTGCATTTGCAGCCAGGATTAAACCTGAAATATTTAAAATAAATTGTGCATTTGCATTCTTCTCCATGTGCAGTTACCACACTTGCTGCTGCAGCCCTCGGTGCTCGGCTCTCCCCGGAATTTGCACCTCTCCAGTGATGCTTCCCAAAACCCACAAAGAGGGCAGACCAGCAGAAGTGAGAATTGTGATGTTGTGTCCTGTAAGGGAGACAATCCCATACTTTAAATGTCACTTTTTTCTTTTCCCCTCAGTTGGGGATGAGAAATGCACAGCATTACTTACAGAAGGCTGCAGAGCTATTGTCTTATAAGAGAAATGCTGAGAACTCACTGTTTTTCTTTCTCTTCTCTTTAGAGTTAAAACAACCATTGATGCAGCACCAGTTTTCCATCAGTTTGAGTCCAGAGTCGGTCTTTTCCGGAAGAAAATGTGTTCTGACTCTGGCAGCTGCAGTGTCACGTGTGTTCAGCAAGCAGTAGCCATGTGTCCCGCACATGTGTGCCCGTGTCTGCTCTGGAGGAGCCGTGTGGGTTTCTGTGCGCGTTAGCGAAACATGAGATTGCAAATGAAAGGAATTCAGAGTCGGAAATTTGAGCTAGCCTAAAGTATTTGGGATTTAAAACCAGAAGTGCTTTGCTTACATGTAGCTCCGTTCAGTGACGAGGTTGTTGATCGTGTAGTATTAACTGAGATGCCCGTGTTATTCTGCGCTGTTGTCTGTATGAGAAGACAGAAAATCTTTTTTTTTCTGCCTGAGTGCTGAGTTAGGCAGGAAAAACACACGTTTAACCACCTGTTTTGACACCATTCAAAATACAAAAATATGAAAGGTGGTTAATAAACCAACGCAGAATCACGTCCCTCTGTGATCTGCACCTGCGGGGACTGGAGCTGGGGAGGGATCACCAGGTCAGCAGAGGAAGCGGTCTGTTGAGCAAGGAACTCAGCAGATTGGGGCCTAATTTGGAATTTTGGGACACTACAGCAGTAGTAAGTCGTATTTAGCACTGTGGAGGCTGGGGTCTGGGCCTCAGCTCCTGGGTAGAGTTCATCTTCTTGTTTCTCAAAAGTGTATGCAAAGTATTTCTAATCCTGGAGATGTTTTGGGGTGGTTTTATTTATTTTTATCCAATACGAGTGCTTCAGTGCTTTAAAAAATAAATCTAGAACCACATTTCCAAAAACTCAGGGTGTTGTGTTTGGTCGGTTGTTTTTTTTTTTTTGGTTTTGTGTTGTTTTTTTTTTTTTTTCCTTCCCCAGTGATGAAGGCAAAATACGTGAACAGGAAGAGAGGCTTTGCCTTTGAGCTTTTGAGAGTTTCTTAACACCATCGTGGAGGAAAAGTTGTTCTTGAGATTGTCATGGCCACAAATTTACCACTAGTCTGACAAAAACTCCGTCAATGTGTTAAGTAAACTGCTCTACAAAAGCTGAATATCTGTAGTTTATTTCAGTGTATATTTTGGAAGGAGTGTAGGCTTTTATCATTCCTAGCTCTGACACCCACTCCTTTAATGGATTTTTCTCACATCACAAAAATCTCTTTGCTTTTGTTTCCCTCTCTGCAAAATAAAGCTGTAATGTCACCTCAGTAATGTCGCTTGGGCAGGTCGAGACCTTTGCGGTGGATTTTGGGGGGCACTCTGAAGATGAGGACACGTCACCATTCGAAGCGAGAACACTATAAAATCTGTCTCTGGTAGAAATTAAGAAAATTTGAATTGATAAGTTGACTATTTCATGCTTGCAAAGTGTTAACTTTCCAGCTGTTTCTTCATGATGGACAAAATTACATCCAGGAAAACTCTCTACTGCATATATAAAGGTTGAAATTTTTTTTTTCCTGCTTGGCTGCAGTGGTTGTTTTTCTGATTTCTTACTTAATTACGTATAAAACATTTTCAGCCATTTGCCAGCAAATATGACATAATCCATTTATTTTGAAGCACTGTACTATTCCATGCAATTCGGACAACTTCCATTTTCCAGTATAGCTGGTTACTTGAGAAAGGTTAGGCCAGAATTATGCAGTTTCAAGTTCCATGCTGGCTCCAGCAAAGCGCAACTCTCAAATAACTTACTGATGACTGTAAGGTTTAGCTTAATGTTGGTAAAAGCAAAATTTGGCATTAACTGCTCTATGCCAAGTGAAACCTGTGCCAGTGAGAGGATGATGATCATAAAATCATTTTGGTTGGAAGAGACCTTTAAGATTGAGTCCAACCAACTCTGGCACTAAACTGTGATCTTAAAGGGTCTTTTCCAACCTAAATGATGCTCCAATTGTATGATAATAAAATCCACCATGTTTACATTGCTCTTGCTATATTGCAAATTTGCAGTAAAGTCCAATGTCATTAGATGCTGTGTGTGGTTAACTTCATCTCGTAGGTTTGCAGAAATTATTGGTTGGGCTATTAAACTGCTTGTGGGGTGGTTTTTTTTCTGGGGGGGAAGGGCTGGTTGTATCGCCAGCATTAACACTGGTTTTGCTTTTTTTAGTGCTGATTCCTCGATCCCAGAATACTTGTTTCTGGCTGTGTTCTTTTCTGAAGCTCTAACGATCCCTAGATTGCTTTAGCCTTTGGCTGTATAAATTGCTTTGGCTGTGGTGGAGATCAAGGGTGGAGATCAAGATTTGGGTGGTGGAGATCAAGATTTGGGTGGTGGAGATCAAGTCTAGTGCAGGTGGTAAAGAGGAGGGTCGTCTGACCATTCAAAAGATGAACAGAGAGGAAAAGTCAGAGCCAAAATGTCAAATTTAGCCTAACAGTGCAATGAAGATGTCAACAGCAGCTGTTGGAAACACCTTAGATACCTTTGGAAGAACCTGGAGATGGTGTTGGGTGGGTTTTGTACCTCCCAGGAGCATCTGGTACACAATTTTTACTATTGTGTTTTGAAGTTTCTTCGCTTATTTTTGATACTGCGGGTCAGATTGAGACCTGTTGTAAAAAACCAGAAACTCTTTTCCTTTGGTGGAGAGAAGTGTTAGCCCTGTGACTTCTGGAGGACTGTGACATTTCCCACCAGCTGTGCACCTGAGTGGCCAAGAATGTGCCTCAGCACGTGGTGAGGTGGGATGCTTGTATACATTGGGGTAAATAATGCAAATCGCACATCAGCTGTGATGTGACTTGCTGGTGAGATGGCATCTGAAGCTTTTCTGGCTGTGGAGCTGTGGTGTCCCCAGTATACATCTGGAGCTACGAGCTTTTAGGCCACTACTTTTGGTTTCTCCCAGTACGTTCTTGTTGGTGCTCTTGGAGCACAGCTGGCTTGGGGTGCCCAGCAGCGCTGGGACATGCTGGAGATCTGCTAGGCTCAGCCTGGCATGAAGAGATTGGTCCTTTTCCTTGCCTCACCTCACACTGTACTCTAGACAAAGACTTTAATTGAAGTGTCTCTTGGCTGTAGAAGCAAGGATAACACTTCCCTCACCTGTAGACTCAAGACTGATCCTCCTTAAAGGCTGTTCTTCTAGAAACAGTTGGTTGCCCCTTAGGATGGGTCTAAGGGACTTTGTGGTCTGAGGAAGACCAGCTTCTATACGGATTTGCCTGCGATGGTCCATGGTGGGGACACTACGTACATGAGTTATCTGGGCCAGTGCCTGGATTCTTTATGACGCACAATGCAAAAAGCATGGCAGCTCTCCTCTTTGTGAGGAATTCATTACAGGTCCCTAGTTGACTTTTACTTGCTGTACCTCCTGGCCTTATTTTAAAAGCAGATTCTCTGGTAACACTTTCTATCCCAAAGGATGCTCGCTTGCCCGTACGGGGCCTGTAGAAGCAGCAGCCAAGAAATTTTACTTCTGTTTCTACTCCTCTCTGTCTGTACTAAATGTTATAAACACTTGGGGTTTTATCGTCTTTACGTTTGCCTGGAAGTGCCCAGTAATTCACAGCCCTCCCAGAAAAGCAGGAGTGTTGATTTTGTGCCCGTGTCAGCCTTGATCCTGTTATCTTGCACTGTAAGAATAAACTCAAGTTATTGTTAGTGTCAGAAGTTATATGAGGTTCTAGGTGCACAGGTGGTTTATTGTGCTGCCTGCTGAGATTGTGCTGAGGATGCTGTGGTGAAGGTTGAGATGGGGCACTGACTCTGATGGGGGAATTGGTACTGATCCTTCTAGCAGAAGTGAAAGGGGAATGGTATTCTATCAGCTGAGCATAAACCCAACACATTTTTCCTGTGGGAACGCACATGCCTGCATAGCAAACTTGGACTTATGTGAGCTGGGCTTTTTTAAGTTACCTTTCACAAACACACCAGAAATAATTCACAGATGTCTGCTGATCATAGTTTGAAAACTGGTGTTCTCGAGCCATCCCAAAGTTGAATTCCTTGGAAAAAGTCTTGCCAACTTTGTCTGTTTCTGTAAGTCTGATACCTGGTACAACACACCCGCATACCTGAGATTGATCTGCTCCAGTAATTGGGAAGGAATTACCCTTCCTGACTGCACTGAGATTTGTCTTTGGATTCTGTGTTACCCACTCCTGGAGGCAGCATTGCAGCTCAGCAGAATGGAAAGAGAATCACATGTATAAGCAATGGCAAAAAACTTAAATTGTTAAAACTGCTTTTGCCTATGCAAGACAAGCCTGGAGCTCTGGGTCTAAACCTCTACACTTGGCCAAACTCTCTGCGAGCACAGCAGAGAGAGAGCTCTGCGTCCAACGACAATGCTCTCTGTGCTTCAACAGCAGCGCTGGGATTTCTCCATGCGTCTCTAATGATCTATTCATCTGGTCCACGCTCCTACGCAGCTCTCGCTGTGCCCAGACAGGGAGTCCTTTCATGAAGGAGAAGTGCAGAGTCATATTTCTGAGTGCAAGTTGGCCGGGGGATTTATTTGTAGTGTCGGCTCGGCCAAACTAATTTCTCTCCGAAGTTATGCTGGGAGTGAGCCGCAGGGAAGGAGTAAGTGAACACCAGTGTGCCCAGTGCCAGCAGAGAGAGCAGCTGGGGCTGGCCCTCCTCTGGTGGAGAGCAGGTTATGCAGAGGGGCCAAGAGTTCTTCAGCCAAATGCTGAGCGTCCTTGACTTTGTCTCGGTGTTATTTGCGATTAGATGCTTCCCTAGGATGCCGCAACAGAAATATAGGTGCTTTGCACTGGGCTCATCGTCCAGCCTTCTGGAAGTTGATGGATACTTCGTGATTGCTGGTCTTGCCGCTGGAAGACTCTTTGGCCAGGCTGCAGCACTTGGGCTGTTGAATTTGGGATGGTGGCTGAGTCCAGACTTTCTTCCTGCCTGTAACTCCACTTTTCCAAGCCCTTGTGGGCAAAGCCGTATTGTTGCTGCTGGTGGAATGGATTTGTGTACCCATGGGGCATATGTATGTCTCAGCTTTTTCTGATTCTGTGTGGGTCTTGATCGAAAGGTACCTTCTCAGGAGGTGGGCTGCAAAAAAGCTTGAGGTCCTCCATTAATCCGTGCACGTTTAGTACTGAGCACTGTAACACAACTGCTCTCCAAAAGCCTGCACAGGTAGAATATTGCAAGATGTTGCTCAATGAGTGCGTACCTGAATCCTCAAAGTCTTCCAGCCCTGCTGAACTGGAAGATATCTCCTAGCATATGTGCCACGGTTTTCGGAAGTTGCCGTGTGTGCATGAAATATTTCACTGTTTTCTTTGTCTCTGCGCACCTGAGTATGTAGACAGGTCACAACTTGTTGGAGACTGAGTCTGGAGTGGTTGGTGCCGTTCTCCGATGGACAGCCCTGTTCAGCCTGCAGCAACAGCAAAGGAATTCCTGATCCGCTTCGGTTTGGAAGCCTGCACTTCACTTGCAGAAATTTTGCAGGATGCTGAGAGCACTTAGTGTGGCACAACTCGTCTTTGTCCCGTTTTGTGTCCTAGCTGTCTGGTTACACAGAGTTCATACCTCTGCTTTCAATAGGAGAAAATCTGATTTGAGAAGAAATGCAGCCCAGGGACTTACTGATCTGTGACAGTGACCTGTCTTTATTACTTATGGTCCACCTGCATAGCTGCTTGAAGGGAAAACTTACGCTTTTGGACATAAATGAAAATTGTAAACTACTGGACAGAGTAAGTGGCTTTCCTCGAACATCAGGAAGCCAGGGAGCCGTAATCTGAAGGTCACTGCAGGTGAAAGAGATCTGTGTATTTCAGTGACGCTTGCTTCAGGCTGTGTATAGAGGTTGGAAGTTCCAGAGTCACCTACTGATGTGAAAATACAAAATACCGTTGATTTTCAGTGACTATTTAGCTTTGAGCATCTCCTGCTGTTCTAAACGTATCTATTTTTTTCTTTCCAGAGGCAAAAATCTTCCTGGATGGCCAAGCATCCTTTGCCACTGGGCTTGTTTCTGGCCTGTTCTTACATATCTCTTGCGTTTCTTCCCTACTTTGAAGCAGACTCCATCTTCAAATGCTAAATTTTTAGTCTCAAAAAAGCCACTGCTACTAGACCCCATTGACTTCTTCCTCTGTCTTGTTCTGGTTTGAGATGCAAATTGTCGTGTTCTTATTTTACATTTTCTGTGGCCTCAAAGAAAAACCGTCTGAAAACCTTTGGGAAGAATGTCTTTATTGTTGCATATCAGCAAAGTTTTCATATGAAAGGGTCCATTATTGTGTAAAACTCACTCAAGTTTCACACAAAACATCCCAGTCATTTCCAGATCACAGAGCAGATTCTCAGCTGGTTAAAAACTTGAATTTTCCTTTGCTCCAGAATTAGCTTGCTGTGTGTTTTTTTTTTTTTTTTTTAATTGCTGCTCAAACTCCTCCTAATTAGTAAAGTTATTTAAAATATTCTGTTTGTGTTTAATATTTTCTTACATTGTTTTTGTCAGCCCGTACTGGACAAGTGACAACAGTTGCTTTTATTTGTAGCCATTTAATTAAACAGTATTTGGATTACCATAAAAAGGACTTCTACGTGTGTTAAAAATACTTTAAGTCTTGTAGGATATGATTAGAATGAAAATCCATAATGGAAAGGAAGTAGTAAGTCAAGAGTGTGTTAAAATGTCTTGTCTGGAAAGGTACATTCTGTAACACTTTGGAAGAATGAAGCGTACCTGTCCCAACCCCATAACCTGGCTGTGTTCAGCTAAACCTGTTCTCTGCAGGGGGGGGTAATCCTGAAATAAATAATTGTGAAATAAATATTCCATTATTCTTTGCCCGCTTCAAAGGAAAATAAGTCTGTCGATCCATACCAGAACTGTCAGCAAGAGATCTTGGGCTGCAGTAATAATGACAAGCTTTGGACCTTTAAGCTCAGAAAGGAGGTGAGGGTCAAGGAAAGGCAGGGAAGGTAAAGGAAGATGTACAGAGATATTAGGTTTTCTTTCCTGATCACAAAACCTACTTTTCCGTTCTGAAAATCTCAGTATTGTGTATGTAGAACTGTAAGGAGTGCAAGATCTACCTCCAGATGAAAGCTCGGGCTGGGAGGCAAGCGCCGTGTGCTTACCAATACTTGCAGGGCATGGTTCTAACTTTTTTGGGGAGAAAAAAAATTAAAAACCAGCCACTGAGTGGAATAAATTAGGTCTGCCTTTCCCTCCAATACTGGGTGTCTAGTGGGAGCCTTGTGCTCATTCTTCTGCCAGCTTGGTATGGAGATGGAGAGCTTTGCAGATGTTTCTATTTTAGGGGGACCCTTGGTAATGTGGTATGGGTCCATCTTCAATGTGCCCATTGAAAAACCAGTGCTCCTGGACACCTAAATTTGAGCAGATTCTGCTCTTTAAAAAACCTATCTGTTTTGTGTGACCAGAGCCAAGAATATTTCTAAATACCAGTGTTCCTTCCCAGTGGCTTACTCACTTTCATTAATCTTGAACAGCTGCGTTAGCTGGTGTCTCAATTAGCATTGGTGGGAACAAACTATCCCCTCAGAAATTACAGCGCTGTTGTAGATAATTCCTTGTCTGAGCCAATTGATTTCAGAGGCTCGTCACAGCCCTGATCCTGTGCGTATGAGACTTCCTGGGCTTTCCTTATGGGAATTGTTCCCTGGAAGCCAAGTCTGCTTGGAAATATTTACAAGGCCAGATGCAGATTTTTTTTTTTTTTAATTGCTTTTAAAGCTTTGTCCGCAACAGGGTGACTGTGGGGAGAACTAAAGCAAGATGAAGAGAGGACTTGGGGTTGAAGCAGCCAGAACCTCTGTTGCACTGCAAGACAATTCCCCTCGCACAGATGCCGGAGAAGCTGTTACATGTGGATTTTTAACTATGGGCATGAGGGAACCATAAGCAGCCCCAGCTTGATGGATTTTTTTGGGGAGATGTTTCCCGTGTTGCATCACAGAATGGTTTGGGTTGGAAGGGCCCTTCCCAGCTCCCCCAGTGCCCCCCTGCCCTGAGCAGGGACATCTGCACCAGCTCAGGTTGCTCAGAGCCCCGTCCAGCCTGGCCTGGGATGTCTCCAGGAATGGTTCATCCACCACCTCTCTGGCCAACCTGGGCCAGGCTCTCACCACCCTCAGGGCCAACAGTTTCTTCCCTGTGTCTGGCCTGAGGTCGCATGGAAAGAGCCAAGATCCTGGTGTGTTCGAACGTATGTATGCAATAATGTACATCTGTGAATCATTCACTTGGCCTTGGAAGATCATTGAAGGCTTTAAAATTGCTGCTGCTGCCAGCAAAATCCATTATCCACAAGCTGCTGAAGGGCACAGGGAAAAAGTCAGAGAAGAGACATACTTGTTGCATTCCTGGGCTGTGAGGTCCTGTTCTTGTCCAGCTGCCCAGCCGGGAGTGTTGCTGCTCTTGTTACTGGTTCCGCACTCCCACACAACTCCTGCCACTGCTCGGGGCTCAGACCATCTCTCCACAGGGGCTGACATCTGGGGGACCAAGTTAAAGTAATGAAAAAATAAAAGAAGGTACTTCCAAAAGTCCGTCCTTAATTAAGGAAAACCCTAGAACAAATGCCAAGTCTCCATGAAGCCAAAAAGACTTATGCATACATTCAGATTTTTAGCAGCTTGATGAAATGCTTAAACAATATTTGAACTTGGGCCTGAAGATTCAGGTCTTATTAATTGTGTGAGCATAACTGTGCTAAAATAAACGGTGGCAAGGAAGGCTTAAATCTGCTCACAGGCGCTGAACTGCGTTGTTGTGAGATAGCTTGGCGGCATCTCATGATGCATTATAGAATCATTTAGGTTGGAAAAGACCTTTAATATAATTGAATCCAACTGTTAACCCAACACTGCTGAGTCCACCACTGAACCACGTCCCTTAGCACCACATCTACGTGTCTTCTAAACCCCTCCAGGGCTGGTGACTCCACCACTGCTCTGGGCAGCCTGTTCTAATGTCCGACAGCCCTTTTACTGAAGAAATTTTTCCTTTCAGGCAGGTCAGAGATCAGAAGGTCTCCCCTCAGCTCCTGTTCTCCAGCTGAACCTCCCAGCTCCCTCAGCCGCTCCCATCACACTTGTGCTCCAGTCCCTTCCCCAGCTTTGTTATCCCCTGATCCATTGATATCTGCAGGATTTGAGGTGTCAAGTCTCAGATTAATGCATGTAAGGTATGACTGGCACTCCAGGCACCCACAAAAATATCTACAAAGCAACAGAGTGTTTCTAATTAAAAGAAAATTGTTAATTAAATGAGCCTCCTCGGTGCCAGGTGAACAAGAGCCTCATACCTGCCTGTTGCTGCGGGAGTGCTTGAAAAAATATAGTGAGCCCTGCTTGGTTTGCAGAATTTTGGGAAAGATCCTGAGCTGGAGAACATAAGTCATGAATAGTAGCAACTCCACTTGTTATTCTGTGGTAAAGAAGGACATTTTCACAACTGAAACAAAACACCAGAGTTTGGGAAATCTGGGTATGCTGCCCAGCTGGGTGCTGAACAGCTCTTTACTTGTGCATCAAGCCGTGGGGTGAGTAGCGTGTTTTGGTTCTTGGGAGGAAGATGATGGAGCCAGACCTACAAAAGCTTTGTCTTAAGCCATTGTAACAGTGCAGCTGGTTTTTTTGGTAGCTCTCCACTGCCTTGGCAGACTCCCTCTTGCTGGATTTCAAAAGTGTTTTGCCTCCGTCTTGTTTTGAATTTTTCTTTTTTTTTTCCCTTTAGGATCCATACCTTCTCTTCTAGTCTCTCCCAGCTGCGCTGTTTCCTAGTCAAGGTAATTCATCACTGGTTCACGGTGGAAACTGCCAGTTCGGTGGTTTTTATGTTTTGAGTTAGTTTTTCTAAGTCTGGCAGCATCCAAACACAAAGACAGGGAGAAATGACTCGTCTGTTACTTAATTTACCGCTTGTTTTGGGAAATCTAAATCCAAATTTGTATGCGACTCATATTAGGACTCCAGTGCTGGATTTTATTTTTCTTTTTGTCATTGTTGGCAGGGCTGAATTCACCCCCAGAATAAGCACAGTCATCAGTCTGTGTGACACTGAGCTCGGTTCTCTGCTCGGACCAGGCAGCTCTTGGAGCTGCCCAAAGTGACTGAAAGGTGAAGTGAGCTCTTGCTGCAGCATCTAAACAATTCAGAGGACTCTAGTGACCCTTACAAAGCCAGAAGTACCTTGCTGTCTTCTCTAGTCTCTCACAAACATGCTGAGTCCTGCTTTAGAGGGCTGAGCTCTCTGGAACATCTGGTGGGACCAGCTTTGGCTATAGCCCTGATAGCAAGAGTGGGGGACACAGCTCTGACTCAAAGACCGAGCCATTTGGTGACAGCACCTTTCTGTCTCCAAGACTTCTCCGGAGAGCCCAGACTAGCCAGATTCCCCGTGAGGGTTTATGCTTGTGGGAGGTAACTTCCTTAGAAATAACTGTAGAATTCAGCCTTTTTTAATAGGCTGGAAGGTGGCAGGTCAAATGGCCTTGCCAAACTGTAACCAACAGTAAGAGAGCAGGGCTTGAGCTGCCGCACCCTGTGAGTCTGTATTATTTCTAATAAAAGAGGAAAGATAGGGCTCTGCAGGTGATCTCCTTCCTATTCTGTCTTGCTACTTCAAACATGTGGGGGCATGGAGGGGTTCAAGGTCCAACCTGAGTATTTGGGCATCTCTGCACAAGCTGTGGAACGTGACATGCAGATATATGCTTCTTCCATCGCTGTTTCTTTTGAGACATAGCCTCTCTCTGAATGCTTTATTGCCACTCTGTTTTGTGAAAGGTGGCCAAGGGGAGCTACTGGTGCTTTTGTCACCAGTTTCTGTGCTACGGTTGTTAGGAGTGATCTGCTAACAGGCTTTCCGTTGGCTTTGGACTTCGCTTTGGATGAGGCTCTGCAGATTTAGGGCGTGTGGCCAACTTATGGCTCTTGTTTCAGTGGAACTCAATATTGGACTACATCCCATAGCAAGCCTGGTGGGTAAACTGAATCTCTGGCTGCAAGCGGAGAAAAAGCAAGAGGGACGGCTGAACTGGATATCTGTGGCTTTTCCTGGGACTTGGTTACGTGCCCAACTCAGTCCTGCAGCGTGCAGGAGCCCTGGAAAGCCATGGATGTCCTCCTCCCGGGAGCCGTTCTCAACGCAACCCCAGCCACCAGCAGCACCCTGACCCTCGTCATCCACGGTATGTGCTTGGAAGGGCGATGGCAAGGGGCCACTGGGACCTGAGGGTCTGAATTTGGCTCTTGTAGCACTCAAGGATTTGGGAGCAGATGGCTCAAACAATGCGGATCCATTCTCTGTGTACGTTTTTTTGCTGTGTTACATTACACTGGGATGAGGGCAGAACCCAACGCCCTCCTCGAGCCTTACAGTCTCTGAATCATCATCAGGATGGGTAAGGATCCTTTAGTTTTGCATAGAATCATAGAAACTGTCTCCAGTTCTGGCTCTGCTTTGCAGGATGCACTTCTTGAATGTGAAGTACTTTCTCCTCTTCAAAGCCCTTTCTCCCTGCCTGTTTGCCAAAGGGAAGAATTGATAAATATTAAATTCAGTAGCAAAATCACTGCAGGCCCCTGGCCATAGAGTTTCCCACAATGTGTGTTATGAGGTGACCCGGACTCTGACGAACCAAAGGCACACAGGGTTGGTTTTGTCCTGTAGTACTTTTCCTATACAGATGGTGAAGGTGATTTTTTTTTTTTTTCCTCCGACTCAGTGCCTGAGGTAAATAAACTGTAAATAGCTTGGGAGAGCAGACTGGGATGTGAAGAAGTAAAAAAGGGTGATTTATTTATTTTATTTTTTTTCTTGAGAGAGTGGAGGAAAACAGGAGAACCATCGAAGCCTAAATTAACTCCCTCTTGCAAACATAGTTTGAACAGACATTATCAGGCTAAATATATGAGCAGTCTGTAAAAGGAGCAGTTTTCCTCCTATGCTACTACTCACATATTACTCAATTAAAACAGTAGGAGACTAATGTTGCGCTTACTTTTCCGCTATTAGTGGTACTTGAGTTTTTTTGGGAGGGGGGTACTTTACTGAACATGGACAATGAGGGCTTGTGTCCATGGTAAGACTACTGCTTATAGCCAAAGTAAATATTGAAGTGGTTATAGTTATGCCGACATAAGCCCCCATATGAACATTCTCGCTCAAGCTTTTCTAAAATTTAACTTCTATTTATTGGAAATGGGTTTAAATCTGAGTGGAAAAAGCTGCCATGTTACTGGAATAGGTGTGTCCATCTGGAGGGCTGCTCCAGTTTAATTTATTAAACTTTATCTTCAGAAAAGAGTGGCGGGAATTTAAAATATATATATATTTTTTTTTTTTTTTTCCTTGTCACTCCACCAGTCTTAACTGGTTGTGTCACACAGGCTGTAGGTTGTAAATCTTGCAGGGGACCTTTTTTCTTTAAATTTTAGCCTTTGTTAATCAGCTCTTGAACATGAAGTTGCCTCCCTTTTAGTGCAAAGGTTGTTGATGTAACTGATCTCTTCTGAGGGAATCCTGCTGTTTAAGTCGTCTCCCCCGATTACTAGTTGCAGGCGGAGTGTGTTGGCTTTGGCTCGAGAGATGCCTGCAGGGAATCTCCTGAACTTCATCAGGTCCTGCACCTGGGAAAGAAGACCCCTTCACAGGGATGTAGGCTGGGGACTAACTAATCCACTCAAAAAAAAAGTGATTTACCTTGCCTGCCAGGAGCCTTTCCCAAGGGGAGTCAGCACTGGACACTGCCACCTCGCTGTCCTCCACGTGGTGCTTCTTACCCTTGGTTTGTCACACCTACAGACTCATCCCATGGCCTCGTCTCACTGTACCAGCCACGGCACAAGTGTTGGCTGCTCCGTCCCTGGGTCTCAACCCTTCCTGACTGTCCTCACCCAGGGAAAGGACGCTCAGTTTTCCAGAAACGAGGAGATGTGTGCCATGGACAACAGACCACCAGTGGTGGTGGTGAGATCTGCAGCAGAAATGGCCTTAAGAGTCTCCAAAATGGATTTAGAATCCAACTGGTCCATCCGAGTTAGAACAATGAAGTTTTAACTGTGTACTCAGCTTCTTGACGTCCTACAAACTATTACAGAAGTGTGTATGACGGGGAATGTCCTGATGTGCCTCTTATGGCTTGAGGAGCTCTCGCTGCCAGTGAGAAGTCCTGCTCGTATTTTTATTTGCCTGTTTTTTCTTGTGCGAGGGTTGTTATTTGAAAAAAAAAAGGAAGGAAAAAAAGAAGTGTCTGTTTTTCCATACAGTGGTGCTGTAAACACCATAGCTACTATTTTTTTTCTGGGGGGAGGATAGGTGGACTGGTTCAGATATTAAAATAGGAGTAAGTGCAAATTTTGTTTGATCTTAAATGTGAGTTGTTCTGGGACTAATAGTGATAATTACTTTTGAGAATAGCTTGAGTCGTTTGTTGGTGGTTTTTTTTTTAATTGTGTTGTTTTTGAGGCTCAAAGCTGGAAAAACAAGGGTTTGCCAAATTGCTAGTCATAGGGCATGTTTCATCCAGGGTGTGACAAATTTTACTGCCTTTGAGAACTCTTGGGCTTAAAAATGCTGCTGGGTGGGTAGTCCTGGAGACTTGAGTTATTTATTTGTGCCAGAGCTTTGTCTCATCAATGTCCTTGTTAAAGGTCTACTGGGCTGTGAATTTACCTTCTACATAACAACGCCATTACAGCCTGGGCAGTAAAATGCCATTTTTCTTCTGGCAGTTTCCTTGTGGGTAGATGTAGAGATTCCTCCAAGCTTCCGTTCCTGTGTCTGATGTCTGTCTGGGGTTTGTCAGCTATTGGGGTCTTCTGGGGTGAATTGTGTCAAGAGCATGCTGTCCTACTAGGAGCAGGATGGAGAACCCCAGGTGTGGGGGGTGCAGTTGTCCCCACTGATCTTACACAAGGTTAGAAGGTCTGGGATGGGGCTTGATGAGGGAAACGGGCACATACACCAGACTCTAGGATTTGTGGTCTTACTTTAAGGGTTTGCAGGATCTTTAAGACTAGCCTGGGCCTGGCAAAGAGGTGGTAAAACACTGCCCACAGAGGTGGTGGATGAACCATCCCTGGAGACATCCCAGGCCAGGCTGGACGGGGCTCTGAGCAACCTGAGCTGGTGCAGATGTCCCGGCTCATGGCAGGGATTGCACTGGATGAGCTTTGAAGGTCCCTTCCAACCCAAACTGTGATTTTGTGGTGTAAGATGGACTCTGATGTTCTTCAGGATGGCCACCATCATCTTTGCTTGGTTTGCATGACGCCTACTTGCAGTGTGGTCCTACTGTGTGGCAAGAGCTTCCTGGTGCCACTGCAGCTCCAGCAATGACAAGGAACAACAAAACCATTTTCACAGTTCTCTGGTATTTTAGGAATTTTGGAGCTGTTGACTGTGCAGCTGGTGCGTGGGAGGAAAGCAGAACAAGAGTGGTGAAATGCGCAAGGGCAGTGGAAGGCCCAAGCAAGTGTGTTAAAACAGGGGCTGGAGTGGAATCTGCGATCTATGAAATACGTGGAGCAAGTTAGACTTAGTCTGTTCTACCAGGTCAACACTATGACTGTTTTAGTCCAGTTAAACATCCTCGCAAAGCTAGATTTGCAGTGCAGTCCAACCCAGGGTCTTGGTCAAAAGAAACCTCGAAGTTATGACTAAACGCAGCCTTGCTCTGGCATAGGAGAGCAGCTAATAGCAAAGAAACCAGCCTCCATTCACTTGCTGAACTTTCATTATTTATTGTTTTGATAGACAGGAATAAATACTCAACAAATAAGCTTCCTGTCCTTAAATGATGGCATTCTTCTGAATTCTTGATTCCTTTTTTTTTTTTTTTAAATTAAACTGGGCTAAACCCTATGGGATTGATGTCTTCTCATTGCATGAACTAGAAAGGGTTCATGGTCTGATTCTCGTCTGGAGGATCATACGATGACTTGGGGTGGAGGTATTTTCCTGAAATAGTTTGGAGTAGCTCTAGGGTTTTGGGATGTGCCCCCTTTCTCCCTTCTGTGTGTGTCCCCTCCTTCCTTTCTTCCCTCCCAACTACAGGTATCTCTGGCTTCAAGCAGGGCGGAGGATGCTGTGGGAGATGCCTTTGGGTCTCTGGAGCTGGAGGACAAAATAGACGATTTAGAGCAGCTGATGGGGGCTTAGCACAGCCTTCCAGTGCCCTCCCCTTGGGGATGTGTTCCACACCCTCTTTGCTGTCTCTCCGTGGGACCTTTTGGGAGTATTTCTACTCCCAGAGGAATTTAAAGGGATTGTAAGTTCTCAGTGGAGCTGTGGCTGCACAGGTTGTGTCCTGCCATGGGGCTGTGCTTTCCTGCTGTTTGTCCAGGAAAAAAATGAAGGGAATTTTCTGTGGGCTCTCCCATGGCCATGTGAGCAGCCAGGTGTCGGATCCGCAAAGTCGCGGTTCCAGGGAAGCACAAGCTGGGGATGAGGAACCGGCACCCCAAAGGCTCAAAGATCCCAGGCGCAGATGAGCTCGTGGCTCCTTTGGGAGCGTTTGCACGTGATTCCCGTCAGGAACGTGGATCTGTGCATCCTATTCCAGTTTGCGCAGCTACACAGCTCAACCCTGCGGAAAAAAAGAACCATTCTTCAGATGATGCTTTTGGCGAGGGTGGGGGAAGAAGCAGGCGGGTTTCTTCCACCCCGTTGTTTGAGACTGAGCACTATTGCAGCATTTTAAGAGAGCACAGATTCTGCACAAAGCTCCTCTGTGTGTTTCGACAAACTTAGAACCTCTGTGTGAGGAAACAGTAGGAAAGCAAGCCGTCTCTGAGCCCCAGCCTTTTCAGCTTAAACGCAGGATATGGGGACAATACAGCAAGCAGAGCAAAATCCTGGTGCCACTAGATAGGATCTTCACAGCTGTAATAACTTACCTGCGGCCATTCGTGTTGTGGTGGCCTGTTGTGTCTTTTCCAGTGGGTGAAGTGGACATTTAAAGGGACGCGGTTAGAATCATAGAACCGTTTTGGTTGGAAAAGATGTTTAAGATCATCAAGTCCAACCATTAACCTCACACTGCCAAGTCCACCTCTAACCCACGTCCCTGAGAACCTCATCTGTGCATCCTTTAAACCCCTCCAGGGATGGTGACAGTCGGCAAGGAGAATTCACCATGCGGTCATTAAGAACAGAATTCAGTCCTGTACCTGCTTGATGCTGAAGCTGCTGTGGTCCCTGTGAGGCAGGAGGAGATGAGCAGAGGGGAGGGGTGTGTGAGGATGCCCGCGTTCTGGCTTTGTGGGGAATCTGGGCTTTGCTACGTGCTTAAACAAGGACTTGCACCTCTGTGGAGCTGCCCCGAGTTCTGCCAGGAGCTGGATGTGCCTGTAATAAATAGCTCCTGCCTCCATTTCACTCAATTACTGGCTGGGAAAAAGCAAAGGACCTAAACTGTGTGTTAATGGGGCTCTTTGTGCTCTCATTTTTCCAGGGTGGCCACTGACCACAATGTTGACAATACCACAGCAATCCTTAGAGAGTGGCTGAAGAACGTGCAGAACCTCTACCACGATGTAGAGTGGAGACCGATGGAAGAACCCCAGTGAGTACCGCAGCGAGGGGCTGTTTGGTGTACATCTCCAATTTTCTAGATTTCTGTTCTCAAACAAGGAGGTGTACTAAATGTCCAAGCATTAAAATGTGGATTTTTTTTGTGTGGGGAGGTCTGTCCCATTAAAATTGTGATCTTATGGAGCCCATAAAAAGGTCTCTGGCTTCGGTGAAGCAACTCATGCAGAACTTCAGAAAATATTTTCCATTCAGTTATTTAGCATCTGCAGCTGCTCTCTGTGCCTGGTAAACAAATCACATCAAAAACTACAGGGAATAGAAACTGTCATTCTTTATTTCCAAGGAAGGAGAGAAATTGTAGCCCGTTCCCATAGTGTCTATGAAAGTTCTGTCCGAGACATCAAATACTCAGTAAGTTCTGAGCCAGAGAACTAGATTTAATTCACTATATTATGCTTTTGCATGACCTGCAGGATCATTGCTTTGAAATATGGTGGTAGGTTTAAAGAGAATCCTCTTTTAAGGAATGAAAAGCAACACCTATTTATATGCAGGATTTCAAAGAGAAAGAATCGTGTGTGTTTGTTTTTGATTGCTCTTTTTTTAAGATCGGCTGTTCCTTGTTTTGTTCTGTTTTCTATTTCTTCCATCAGGGAAAAGTACATCAGTTTCCCTTTTCTTTCGGCTTGTTTTTACTTTCAAGGTCCTCAGTGCAGTGCTGAGGCACTTGTACAAACCCACAGGGAATGCTTATTGACTTTTTAAATCCTTTCATTGGAATTGAGTTTTCTTAATCCTATCAAACTTGACTTTTTAAAGTTCTGTCAAAAGTTTTCTTAAATTCTTAGCTCCTTCACTGGCTTACGCTGGCACTGTTTCAAAATCCTGACTTGTTATTCCACATAGGGCTCTGTCCCTGCATTTCCTTCCATCTTTGTAGCAAAGCATTTGCTTTTGGACCTGATCGTGCGTAACTTCACTCACGTGCTTGGGCCCCTGGGGTTGGGCGTTGGGTGTTTGTAGATTTAAGAGCTGTTATCAGGATGTGTTAACAGTTACTAGTGATGCCCAGACCCCGAGGAAATCCAAATTGCCTTCATCTTCTCATCCTCAGCTCTGTTGATTCTACTGGGCTCAAGGAAGCTGCGTTTATAGTTTAAACTTGAATCGTAGCAGAGGGGAGATGACTTTCTACCGGAGGGTCAGATGAGGTAAATCAGCTTCAGCTCATTTTGGTGGTGTAACCTCCGCTTACATCAAGGCCTGTCGCTGCGGAAGAAACTCCTGGGTTTGTTTGATGGTGCTGTTTTGCTTTCAGTCACTTGGTCAGCCCAAAACGTTGCAGCGCTGCTTGTTTTGCAGTGCCCTGTGTACACATGCCAGCACGAAACTTGGAATCTTTCTCTCTCAAAACCGCTCCTGGGTTGCCTGAGGTGACTCTAACACTGTTTTTATTTTGGAAAGAAGGTAGCAAGGGAACTTTTTATTTTCCTAACTAGTGTAATAGGTTTCTAGACATGGATTGCAGTCACTTTTTTTTTTTTTTTTTTTTTTTTTTTTGCTAGGTCTTACCCAGAAGAAATTGGGCCAAAACATTGGCCAAGCTCCCGATTCACTCACGTGATGAAACTCCGACAGGCAGCCCTGCGTGCTGCACGAGAGAAGTGGTCAGACTACATCCTGGTAAATACAAGGTTTGATTTATTAACTGTCCTCAGGCAAAAGCTTTTCAGATTGTCACTGATACTTGGGGCTGCCAAAAAGTTTCCTGTCCATCTAAAGACAAAGCTCTCTGCAGTGAGATGCCGTGTGTTGTTTCTTGATCTGATGAGCAAGAGACTTTGCAGCTGGAGAGAGAAGTCCCTGGGTAAGCTCAAGGTTTTTTGCACAGCGGTCAGGACTGAGCATAGTCCTGGTGGTGCGTAGGTACCTGCAAGGGTCTCTGAGATGGAAACCCCACCTGTTAGTATCGAAATGTAAGGGAAATAGTTCTACAGAACAGTTGTGAACAGATGTGTGGCTTTGGTCACTGCAGCAGGCTCCGAGGCCGATTTAAGAGTTCTTCTTGATCCTCTTCACAGAATAAATGCACCTTGAATTTTCAGCAATGATGTTTTCCCTCGCAGCTCCGTTGCCCCAGAGCTGGAGGAACGTTCTGTGGAGTGCGAGGGAAGCTCTGCATCTCTTCCCATTTCATAATGTACCTTTAACAGAGATGTGTCCTACAGTATCAAAACCACCAGCTCAGTGCTTTTTGGGTTTTTTTGGCAACCTTATGCCTCTGGCTGTCTTGTTCCCAAAAAAGCATCAGGGGGAAGCATATCATTTAATCTAATAACAAATTTATTTTTCTCTTCCCATCTTCTCTAGTTTATTGATACAGATAACTTACTGACCAACCCAGAAACCCTGAACGTGTTGATAGCAGAAAATAAGACCTTGGTGGCACCAATGCTGGAGTCTCGCTCTCTCTACTCAAATTTCTGGTGTGGCATCACCCCCCAGGCAAGTGACCTCCTGAACGCTGCTGGGTGACTCTGCAAGCTGTGTTTGCAAAGGCCTCTTGTTTCTGTGAAGTGGTGGGTATGGTTTCTGTCCTGTGGGCTTTCCCATCTGTTTCTGTAGCGTCCTTTTTCTGAAAAGAAGCTGCTGTAGCTCGGTGATGTGCGGAGTTGATGTTGGCACGTGGTGAGGATAGTGGTGTCATGCGCTCAGCTTGAGCCTCACTCAGTGGTGGCATCCCAAATTTTGGTGGGTACCTTCAGGAAAGGTCCAAACGTTCATAGTAAATCTGAGAATAAGGGCAGAGAGGACACTGCAGTCAATAAATGTTTTTCAGGCTTTGTTTTCTAACCGAGCTGTAGGTATGAGCAAAGCAATTTGTGTTCCGCATTGGGCGTGCAGGCACGTAGCTGGAACTTGCTGCCTTGTCTGAGATTCCTCGCTTGAAAAAACTGAATCTGGAGGAAGCTGAGCTTGTTCAGCCAAAAGTCCTGGGAAATGATACAATCCCACTAACTACATAAAAAATACTGATATACACACCAGAATTTATTTGAGGTCGCTCCATATGTTTGTGTAATGGCCTTAAATCTCTTGGTACATAATTTTAGATAAGCTTTCCTGTATAGTGATGCTAATCGGAGAGGAATTTGCTCTTCTTTCTACAGCTTTCTATTGTATATAGGTTGTTTTTCTCACACACGAACAAGATTTATGTTGCCTTGTAGAAATTAGTTTTGCGCTTCTTTCTCAAATCACATATACTGCAGAAAATATTGATACAAAGATGCTGCCTAGTAGAAGTAGCATAGTTTTTAGAGCCAGAATGAGGTTGAGCTATCACTTGACAAGTAGATCCACATGGCTGTTGTCAGTGTGGGTCAGCAGTAATTTTTTGCCTTTTTTCACTCTTTTTCTTTGAAATGCTCTTGCCTAAGCTCTAGGTGGGCTTTCTCAGGCATTCAGTCTGAGGTGAGGACTATAGTTTATGCTTTTTTTCTCCAAGCCCACAGGTAAACCTCCATAATGAGATCAGGTTTTTGACCTGTTCTCTGCTGCTGGCAGGTGTTTTGTCATCCGTTGGGGAGGCAGGATCCTAAGCTGTGTGTGGCCTAGAATAAGAAGAGGCTTTCTGTTAGCTCGAAAACTTTCCCTTTTTGCCCACGTTTGCCCTAGAAAGCTTCAGAATTTTTATTTTCCTTCCATCTCTGAGTCTTGTTTTTCCTCCTTCCTCAAGACAAGCTTGCACTACTGCATGTTTAAATGTGTTTAAGCCTAAGCTACATGAACTTCTTTCAGCTTCCCTGGGGCATGTGAATATGAGTATGTTAGAGAGGCTCCGTGCTCCAGCCATTTCCTACCCTCTTGCTTTACTCCAGAGAGCTACCCAGTTACTTATTATTGTCGTTATTGCTGGAGTGAAACAAAGAACAAACTCCATTTCCCCCTTCTTCTGGTGTAAAACATCCTCTGGTAGTCTCCTTCTCTAGGATTTCTTGAGGAAGATCTTTGTTTTTAAAGCTCTCCGTGATTTTTTTTTTTTTTTTTTTTTTAACAGAAATCACTAAATGAATCTTTTCTTTTTTTGGCCCCCATACCATCTTGTGGCAAGGAGTTCCACAGTTCAGACAAACTAATTGAGTAAAAATGTCAGGAAAAGGTCCTGAACTTGCCAAATTCTTGGGAAGTAAATACACAGATAAGAAAAGGAGTGTGTGTGGGGGGGTGTTTACTTGTTTCAGTTTTTGTTTTAAAATGGAGAAATAAACTTTATAGGAAAGGCATTGTCCTTTAAGTGTTTAAGGTTAAGTCCTGATGTAAATCAGCCGTTCTCCACAGCCTGACATGGGTCTCTGCTGGTGTGCACCAGCCTCAGCCCTGGCCCCTGCTGTTACCTCTCCAGCAGAAAATCTCCATCATTACCAGGGTTACTGAGAAAAGGAGGGGAAAAAAAACCTAGCAGGAAATGCATCTTGCAGAATTTGGTGAAAAAAACCTGCTCAAATGAAGAGGAAAGTTCCCACTTTATTTTTTTCCTTTTCTCTTAGTTGCTGCTGCTTGTTTCTGTGCTCGCAGTCCCGCAGCTTTGTGCTCTCAGCCTTGCTCTCCGTGAGGACTTGGGGAGGGAGCAGGAACTGGAGAACGCCCTAAAACACAAAGCCAAACCCAGCTCCAGACAGCCTGACATTTAGCTGTTGTGAAGCTAACCTTAGGAGAGCACAGCAACAGTGCTGACAAGTTGGAGTCTTTCTTGGCTACACGTGATTTATGAGCAGTGAAAAGCCTCACAAGCCAGTAGTGAATGAGTAGAGGAGGAAAAAAATATAAGTTTCCATCATCTTTCACCTGTGGGCATTCTCGGATGTCTGTTAAAGTTTGAATGTTTTAACCCTTTGTGCAGTGGGAATGGCAGTGAAGACTCTGCCCACTCGATGCTTTTTGTGGACATCTGAGATATCCAGTCCTCACAGCATGGTCAGAAGGTTTCTGAAGGGCAGAGGGGTGGAATCAATAGATGCATGAACAGACAAATGCACCACACGGTGCTTCTGCGCAAAACCAGGGTAAAGTGGTTCTGCAGTGATTTGCTCGGCTGTTGCTTGGATGCTCATGGAAAATATAACGTAAAAGTAACTTCAACTGATTTTAGTGACTCATCATTTCTGTAAAGACCAGAATCCACTCCAGATCCAACCGTCAGCCGTATTCAGATGTCTAATTGGTGCATTAGGACTTTCTTTCAGGGGGAATTCAGTGTATTTATTTCCAAATCTGATAGCTTTAGACATGTGCAGCTCACAGCTGGTTTTGCAGGTGCCATAAGGTGGGTGTCACACCCAGAATGCCAGAAGATTGGCAAAGCTCTTTAGGTCATGGTCAGAAATAATTTGCAGGCCCTATTCGGTGAGACACTGAATATCCTTTGTGCTTGTTGAACACAGAGGATGCCACAGATGCTCAGCAACTTCCAGGGTCAGACCTGAGAGTCTATGTGCAAAAAAAGTTTTCTGGAGAGCCAGGGGAAAAAAATCTGAGGTTTGAAGCTCTATTGCAAGGGAATTTTGCAGCAGAAAGGCTTGGATTTCCATTAGCTGCTGAAAAGGAGAGAGAAGGTCAAATTTTAACCTTTGGGTTGGAAATTCTTTCTAAATACTTGACTGAGCCATTTCCAAAATGGGGACACTTCAAAATCTCAGAACTGGGCACTGATCTGTCTCTGCTGAGCAGGACTAAGGGTGGGAGCTTTTGCTAGGGAGCATCTGTGAAACCAAAGTCTCCTGTAACATCCAGCCCTTTCCTTCTGTTTGCAGGGCTATTACAAAAGGACCCTGGATTACCCCCTGATACGAGAATGGAAGAGGACAGGCTGTTTTGCTGTCCCAATGATTCATTCCACCTTCCTCATCGACTTGAGGAAAGAAGCCTCCACCAAGCTGGTGTTCTACCCTCCGCATCAGGACTACACCTGGAGCTTTGACGATATCATGGTCTTTGCCTTCTCTAGTCGCCAAGCAGGTATGTCTGGAGCCTTTGCTGGGCAGGATTCACTCGTAGAGACATACAGATCTCTACTCTTGAGTTCACAGACCAAAAGCCGTGTTTTGGCTTCAGTGGTGAGTCAAGACCCCGTTCCCTTTTCTCTTTCAGATCTGGTCAGGGACAACCATCAGTAAGTGAGTGGCAGTGCAGTTTTGAATCACAGATAGCTTCAAAAGACATGGAAGCCATTCTTGGGACAAAGGCAGTGTTTCAGAGAAAAAATTAGTGGTATCTACCTTTGGTTTTTGTCACAGCAAGATGGTAGCGAGCACAAATGAATGCTGTGAGAGTGGAAGGCACTCTGAAGTCTGTAGGTGTCTAAAGTCACCACTTCCAGGAGACTCCATGAGGAAGGGAGTGAGGACAAGAGACACTTTTTAGATGTTGCAGCCCTTGTGCAAAATAAAACCCAAGTTGCTTGCCTGCAGTACTTGATGAAGCTTTGCTTTGTGGCAGCTCAGCAGGAATTGTCTGAGAGTTAAGAGGTTTTTCTTTTGTTGGTTTTGTTTGTTTTAAGCAAAATCAGAGAATCACGTGGAGTCTGTGGGCTGTGCTGAGAGGAAATTTCTTGCTGGTGTGAGAGCAGTAAAATCTCTGCAGACTTGATGCCTCACTGGGACTTTGGGAGAACCAGTCGAGCACTGAGTCCTTGAGATCTTTGGGGCACAGCAGAGAGAAAATGTGTACCGCTCCAGCTGGTACTGGGACCAGTTTGTACCAGACGGTGGGAGGATTTCAGATCTGAAACACAGGAGTCCTTTCAGGCCAGGGCACCACCTCAGTGTCTTCTTTCACCTGGAACGGCTGTTGGTGTTTGCAGAGATCCATGCCTCTCAGGGAAATCGCTGCTGCTTAGTGCATGATACCGCTGCTACAGCTGCTTGTACTTCTGGTGAGGATGCTTAGTCCTGTTTATATTTGGATCTGGTGGGTATTCTGCCTCCAGCAAAGTCCTGGCTGGCAGAACTGTGTCACATCTATGAATGGAGCTCCTGGGAAGGATATGTTTTTAATGGCCATCTGTATTGTTCTTCGCCCTCCTGTGTTGAAAAGGGGAAAGTTTGGGGCCTTATAAAGGAAAAAATGACTGATAAAACGTCAGCGGCACCGATGAAATGTGCTTCTGTTCAGAGCTTCACGACTGGTTTGCTGGCTTACTGAGGTGAATTAGTTGGGAAGAGTCGGTTTTTGGGTCCACTGAGTGATGTGCAGCTGGTGTTATCTGTCCTCTGCTTGTAAAAGAGGCAAAGTTAAGGGGAGAAGGAAGGGCTGTTCTTGGTGTGCAGACAAGTAGAGGGAAAGTGAAGAAGCATAGCTTTTCCACAGTGGCTTCTGGAGAAGAGCCAGGCTGAAAAATCTGCCTTTCCCACCACTTCCAGAGCAGCGCAGTGGCCATTTGCAACTTTCTTTTTAGTGATCCTTCTGTGGAGCATCAAGTGAGAATGATGAATGGGAGAGGAGAGGCAGCAAGAGCTGAAATTGAGCCCTTGGGAGGCAGAGGAAGATGGGAGCTTGCAGGGCACCTTTGGGTCCCTGACCTTTTGAGTCAGGACATGGGTATGTTGGCTCCAAAGGAGAACAGAGGTTTAGGTCTGGTGAGCAAAGCAGGTTCCCTCAAATCTACCTGCCCCTCGTTCCCTCTGACAGCATCCAGTTAGTCTGGGAACTGCATTGCATTAGCTCCAGCTGCTTCAGAAATATTTCAGGGATTCAAACCCATCATTTTTTCCTTCCATCCTAGAACACTTTAGCTTTTTCCAGAGCTGACCTTGGCAGTCTGGCCCACTGATCTTCTCAGATTGTTGGCTTGTGTCCTGGGCTGAGCTTTGTCACCCAGGATAAAAGAATGACATCCAAGTTCAGAAATGTGAAAAATGTATGGACTTTGAGGTATACTTCTCTTCAGAGTAATTTCACTTATTTCCCTGAAGCCGTAAATGATGTTGGCTTTTGTCCGGGCCAAGTACTGCACTTACTGCCTCAGGTCAACCCATCGATTTTTCCAACAGTGAATCTTCTGCTTGAAGCAGGTGGTTTGTGATGCTCCACAGAGACCGTCCCACTTCTGCCGAGAGGACGTGGGCTGCGGAACACAGAACAAAACTCAGCACAGGTGTTTTATTGAGGAGGGTGGTCTTTGCACTGGCGAGATAGTGTTTAGCTGGCCAGACCTTCTGAGCTTCCTTCACCCTGAGGCTTTGAAGACCTCAAGCCAACCAGGAATGTCCAGTCACAGGGATGTGGGGGAAATTTAGGTTGCCTAAATATGGCCATGGATTTATTTAAGGCATATGGCCGTGAACCCTGGTCACTACCTTACAAAGGCTAGTAACAACACCAGTATCTATAGCCTTCTGTCCTTTGTAGCAATCGTTTATTTTGTTATAAAAACAGAGCCAGAGAGTGAGTCCCCCTCCCCATTTTAAGGTAGCTTTACCATTTTGAAGTAACTTTTATCCCAGAAGAAACAGAAATACTGGTGTGAATCTATGCAGATTAACTGTGTTTAAGCCAGCGGAAGATAAAAACGGAGATCAGTGAGCCAGATAAGATTAGTTGATTAGATCAGTGCCAAATCCATTAATATCAGCAGGTAGTATTTTTTATTTTGCCATTTACCTAAATTGCAGCTGACAGCTGAATGTGTTTTGGCAAGTAGTGTAGCCAGCAATTTACTTGCAGAACTTAAAACGGTAGAAACACCGGGTTCATTAATGCAGATAATTCTGCCTTGCTAAAAATACCAGAGATTTAAGAGGATTAGTACATGAAAGCAGCAACTCTCACCAGGTAGTGTCTGCTTTTCATTTATTTCCTAGAGGGACAGGGGTGGTTCTGCTTGTTTAATTAAAAAAAAAAAAAGAAAGAAAAGTTATAGCCGATAATGAGCAAACTCTTGGTGAGTCTGGAGGGAACAGCGTCTTGCCATCACACATTGGGACATTCCCAGCAGCGTGTGGGTCTCTCCCTTGCAAACGAATCTGCTCCGAGGAGAAGCTTTGCATCTTCTCCTTGTTCCACACCTTCGGATTCAGCTCCTAGAACAAGCAGTTGCAAAAGCTTTTGAGCAGCAGGAAGTTACGGTATCATCTATTTTTGGAAGCATCTCTTCTCCCCGCTGCTCGCTCTCTCTCTAGGATTTGAGGCTGGTTGATTCGGAGGGTGCAAACCTGCTCCTGCTTTTGGCTCTGTGAAGGGATTGTGTCAGGTCTGAGTGGTGCAGGTGGGGTTTGGGGAATACAGGAGTTTCTGGGGCGCTCCCCAGTTCTCCCAGTAGACCCACTGTGTGCATCAGACATCACTTTGCCAAAGGCTGGTTCTGCCCTCTGCTGTGAGATTGTTTTCATAGCATGAAGGCAAAGGCCAAAAAAAGACCCTTTCTCTAGGCTAAGAGGGAGTTCCCAGTCTCTCCTAGGAGAAAACTGATGGCAATTAAAAATGCCTTCTGTTAGGGAGCAACTGGAAATTGGTTTCAGATGAGAGACCACTTGCTGCCAGCCAAATGAAACAGAAAATGGCACTATGATGTTTTTGAATTTCATAGAATCATTTTGGTTGGAAAAGACCCTCAAAATCATAGAATCCAACCGTTAACCCACCCCTGGCACTACCCCATGTCCCTGTGAACATCATCTCCGCGTCTGTTCAACCCCTCCGGGGATTTAAGTTAAACCCCTTCATTTGCTTATGAAGCAGAACTTTTTGAGACTGGGGTCCTGGCAATAAGTTTGATTGTGGCTACATAGCAACAGAGCAGCAAAATCCTCTGCTAAGAGACCTGACTCTATTTTCTGTTTTTTCTGTGATCCCCAGGGATACAGATGTTCATCTGCAACCGTGAACACTATGGTTTCCTTCCCATGCCCCTGAAATCGCACCAGACGCTGCAAGAAGAAACTGAGAACTTTGTGCACACCCTCATCGAGGCGATGAGTAAGTTACTGTGCCCCGCTGTGATGGACACCTCCAAGTTAATGTTTGTAGAGCCCTCCTGCCAGTGACCCAGCTCTGTTACCCCGGGAATCTGCCTCCTGATCCGACTGCTCTCATCCTGGTTTGACACGCAGTTTTCCATTTTTCCGCTGCTTTTCTACCTAGAGATGTAATCGCTTCATGGTCAGGTCAGCTCTGTTGAGAAAACCCCTTAACTTCCCAATATCAAATGCAAAAATGCATCTTTAACGTGGCGAGGATGCTGCAGAACCTCGTGTCTCTCCTGAGCTCTCCCTGGCAGATGGCTGCTGGCTTCTGTTTTGTGATGTGGACATTTTCTGCTACATCCACTCCTGCCTGACTTCATGTGCCAGATCCCTGGGGCTTTAGGTCCAGAGATGCAAACACATGCACATACATTATTGTCAGTGCATGAAGGTGATGCTTGGGGATCTCTCCTCTCTTCCAGTTGATCGTCCTCCTGTTGAACCCTCGCAGTATGTCTCTGTTCCGCCAAAGAACCCTGACAAGATGGGATTTGATGAAGTAAGGAACTTATTTTGCTGCCGTTGTCTTGTCTTCCTGTTTCTCACCTAGAGGAGCTGGGTTCTCCCTGTAGCTGACCTTCCAGCTGTTTCCCTTTCCCATCTTTTGACATGTTTAAGCTCTTTCCCAGTCACTCATCTTTTGGACTTTGGCTTTTTGCCAGGAGTGGGGAGAACTGCTGAGCTCAGGGAAGCAGCCCTCTGGCATTTGCTGGAGAGAAATGAGGCCACTCAGGTCTGTGGGCATTTAATACCTGCTACAAAACTCCTGATTACAGGTTTGTGTGCCGGGGCAGTGCCCAGCAAATCTGTGGGCTTCCCGCATTGATGGTACGGATGTTTTAGTCCAGCCAGGAAGAGATGGCAGAAGTGAGGGTGAAAATCAGGTCATTTAACTCCCCGATTGTTGTGCCGTTTCCTCTACATCTGACTCTGCGGGGCAGCTTCGCCATCCTTCCATTCTGCGGTAAAAACTGGTCTTTTGGGAAACCTCTCCTGTTTTCCAGTGAGAGAAAGGAATGATTTCTCTCCCCTTAGAGAGGCACTGGGGAGCCCGGAGAAGCTGGGGGAGGCTCTTGGCTGAGTTCTGCCCAAGATGGGGATGTCTAGGAGGGATGGAAACCACGTGTGCTCCCTCCTTACTGGGCCAGCTCTCCCCCATGCCCTGCTTGGTCACCGCATTTTTCTGCTATGGCCTTTAAAAGTGCATTAGAAAGGTGGTTCCTGACACCGGTCCTGCCCCAAGACCCTGCAGAGATCCCTGTCCTCCCCATTCTTCACATTATGGAGGGTGCAGGTGTTGAGGGCGAAGGCTGGAGAGGAATCTGCTGTGCTTTATTTAACCAGGAGTTGTGTTTTTATGCAGCTGCCAGGGTGGCAGTTGTGGAGACCAGGGAAGCCTTTGTTTTCTTGGCTTATTCTGCTACATCTGTTTATATGACTCATGAATTCTGAACACGATTTGTTGGAGCGTCTGTGTTTAGGACGCAGCTGTTGTAGGTTTTTTTCCATGTTGTCCTTTGTGGCTGCACTCTATTTATCCAATTTATTATTTTTGCATTTGTGCTGACCTAGAATTGGATCCGCTTTTTACTGGCTAGAGGTTTTTGCTCTGCAGGCTACAAAGCTGCACTTGTCTGCCTGGGACTGAAAAACATCCCTGCCCCTCTGCAGTTTGCCTGCAAATGAGGGTTTTGGTCCTCTGCCCCCCACCAGAGTCTGTCTGCTTAGGCTTGGGCTGAGCCTGGCCCAGACATCTCTGGTCCCGGTCTGGGCTCTGTGCTGGGCTTTCTGCTCTGGCAGGGGGAGCAGCGGATTTTCAGTGCCTGAAGTAATTTACAAAAAATCTCTCTTTGCTGTGTCCTTGTGCTTGGGTGGTGACCCCACAGATAATCCTAAATACAGGCAGTGGTGGCTCTGTGGAGAAACATGTGGGTTGATGATCCTCTGGGCCTGGAGCTGGGCATTTGACTCTGTGTTTAATATAAATAAAAACATTCTATATCTTTGGAAATTATAGACTTGGCGGTAACTGGTCTGCTCTCACCTTTATTCATCCTTGAAGAGCAGCTTTTCCTTGTGACATAAAACATCCTTAAAAAGTAGTTGTTAGACAAAGAATGAGCCTCTAACCTTCCAACTCAAAACCGACCCCAACTTTTTGACAAATTCTACGCAACCTGGAATAAAATCACACTCGGTATTTTAAGATTTGCTGCTGGAGAAGGGTGGATGAGGAGTCACTTCTCCTCGCTCCCAGGCTGGAAGCTTGATGTCTTTCTCTTCAACCCAGATTTTCATGATCAACCTGAAGCGCCGGAAGGACAGGCGGGATCGGATGCTGCGGACTCTCTACGAGCAGGAGATTGCGGTCAAGATAGTAGAGGCCGTGGATGGGAAGTGAGTTTCGGCTGGGGTTGCTGATGTTTGCAAAGAGAGGGTTGTGCTGGGCACCATCTCCTTGGGTGCCCTGACCTCCCTCCTGCTGGGGATGGCTGGGCTGAGGGAGAGGTGGACGTCACTTTTATTTATCCAACATTTTATTAACCCAACTGCCCCTGCTTTGAGGCAATTTTGCTCTGTTTGTTTCTTCTTTTGTAATTAGTCTTCATGAGAGAGCCAGGGCGGTGCGGGTCAGACTAATAGAACCGTAGAATCATTTTGGTTGGAAGAGACCCTCAAGATCATCGAGTCCAACTGTTAACCCACCCCGGCACTGCCCCATGTCCCTGAGAACCTCATGTCCGTCTGTCCAGCCCCTCCAGGGATGGTGACTCCACCACTGCCCTGGGCAGCCTGTTCCAGTGCCCCACAGCCCTTTGGGGAAGAAATTGTTCCCAAGATCCAACCTAAAATGAAAATCAGGTTAAAATCGTACTCCTTTCTGTGAACTATAATGCTTGCACACAATTAAAAGGAGAAAGCAGTGAAAGTGTGTGAGAGCAATTATCTCCTGGGAGGTTTGTCCATCCTCGTGCTACAAAGCTGTTGGGCTACAGTGTTCACCCTGACACAGCCCTTACTTTAAGGTGTGTTAAGATGTTTTTATCATGAGAAATCAAGGCAGAAGTTTTTGGTCTGAGACTTGCGAAAAGGGAAGTAGGAACCCACATGCCATCTAGTGGTCTCTGAGACTTGGGCACTCATCAGGACCTCTTAGGAAAATATTTGAAGCCAAGCTCCTGACAAGCTGATGGTCCCACGAGAAGTCGTTGGCAGAGTTAAGGATATCATTTCTAAGCTTGATTTAGAATGTAAATCAATAAGTTAATTTTTCTCCCAGTTTTTGAGCAAAACAAGTGCAGGAATTTTATGAGTTATGGCCTTTCTCGGAATATCAGTAGCATTTCCCCTATTGTGTCTGTGTCTGACTTGAATTTATTTAAATGCTGATAGGTGTTCTCTCTTTCTCAGAGCACTGAACACGAGTCAGCTCAAAGCTCTCAGCATCGACATGCTGCCGGGTTACCGGGACCCTTACTCCTCCCGGCCCCTCACTCGGGGAGAGATCGGCTGCTTCCTCAGTCACTACTACATCTGGGAGGAGGTAAGGGGGGTGCGGGTGCTCCGCGGTCCTGGGGAGGGTGCTGAGGGCAGGAGCAGTGTCCAGGACAAATATAATACCGGTTTCTGGAAGTGTAGGATGGAACTGTTTTCCTTGGTTTGTAGGGGATTGTGCACAGGGGTTTTCTTGAACACGTTGCTCAGCTTTCTCAGCTCTGCTTTCTGTTTGCCGAGTGATTTTTTTACCAGAATGTTTTCATGACTGGTTTTGCAGACCATCTGATAGCCTGTTTGGAGTGAGTTTGCTTAGGAGAAAGGCAGGAAGGTTTTGAAGAACAAATGGTATTAAAGAAACAGAATCACAGAATGTCAGGAATTGGAAGGGACCTCGAAAGCCCATCCAGTCCAATCCCCCCGCCGGAGCAGGAACACCCAGATGAGGTTACACAGGAAGGTGTCCAGGCGGGTTGGAATGTCTGCAAAGGAGGAGACTCCTACAACCTCCCTGGGCAGCCTGGGCCAGGCTCTGGTACCTTCACTTAGGAGAAGTTTCTTCTCAAATTTAAATGAAACCTCTTGTGTTCCAGTTTGTACCCATTGCCTGTTGTCCTATCATTGGTTGTCACCGAGAAGAGCCTGGCTCCATCCTCCTGACACTCACCCTTTATATATTTATAACCATGAATGAGGTCACCCCTCAGTCTCCTCCAGCTCAAGAGCCCCAGCTCCCTCAGCCTTTCCTCACACGGGAGATGCTCCACTCCCTTCAGCATCTCCGTGGCTGCACTGGACTCTCTGCAGCAGTTCCCTGTCCTTCTGGACCTGAGGGGCCCAGAACTGGGCACAATATTCCGGATGTGGTCTCACCAGGGCAGAGTAGAGAGGCAGGAGAACCTCTATCGACCTGCTAACCACCCCACTTCTGATACACTCCAGGTCCCATTGGCCTTCTTGGCCACAAGGGCACTCCTGTTTTATTTCCCTGGTTTTTTGTGTGTGCTGAAGCAAGTTCCAGTGACTCTGCTAATTGCTTTTTTTTGAGCTGGTATATCATAAATAAATTTAGCTGCAGGGATGTCTGTTACCTGAGCTAAGAGATATTGTTTGGGTGGTAATAGCTGTAGCTTCCATCTATCCCTGGTCACCTGGGGAGTGACACTTGAGAGGATCTGGGCTGTGCTTGTTGGAGATGCTGGAGTTACACAGCCCCGGAGGGATTATTTCAAGCAAGGTGGGATGTGGAGGCAGGGAGAACAACTTGGTGCTAAGAGAAGATGGGGCAAAGGCAGCGGCTGCCCAAGTGTGACCGTGATGGTTGGACGATCCAAATACCTTTCAGCCAGCAGCAGGGACTTCAGCCCTGAGAAAACAGGCGATGATTTGGAGCTTGAGACTTCTGGATCACCAATGGTCTGATGATAACATGGGAACCCACTTGCAGGATGCCTTTGCACGTGTGTTCTCTAAGTTGTCAGGGCCAGACTTTGGATATGCCGGATCATCCTCCTTCACAGATTGCAGAAATACTTTATTTTTTCTAACAAAACCAGATTTTTCTGAACAGCAGCTTTGGTGTCAAAGGAGGAGGTGGTCGTGCTAGATGATAGCTCACGGGGTCTAGGTGCTGCAACATCACATGGAGAGTTTTTCCAGGTTGCAGATGCTCAGCCACGGGATATTTTTGGGCAGCTCGTCCCAGCTGAGCTGTGAATCTGGGGGTGGTTCTCCAGCCTCCCTACCTGTGTGGTCCAGAAGGCAGTGCCAGGTCAGGATGACCCCCAGCGATTTCGGGGCCACTGTGATCACTTCTGAACCCTCTTGTTTCAGGTGGTGAACAGAGAACTGGAGAAGACGCTTGTTATTGAGGACGATGTCCGCTTTGAGCACCAGTTCAAGAGGAAGCTCGTGAAGCTGATGGATGACATTGAACAAGCCCAGCTAGACTGGGAGCTGATGTAAGTCACTGGCCCTCGGGAAGCTCTGGGCACGCAGGGGACATCAGCAGCAGAGTGGCAGAGATGGAGGGTGACATTGGAGAGCAGGGGAAGGTGGCAGAGGCTTCTCGGTGGCTCTTCCCATCAGGACAGCTCTGCTCCTGGGCCAGGCTGGTGCTGGGGTGCCCCAGCTGTGTTGGGTACCACTGGTGCCCTTTGTGGGCAGTGTTGGTTGATCTCAACAGCGTCTGGAGATGCTGCTGTGACAGAGGAACTGACACAGCTCAGCCCTGAGGCTTGGACCGTGTCATCTCAGCTGCCTTACGAAGTCTTTCACATCTGTACCACCCGCTGCATTAAGATTTGGATGTCTGAGAGTGGTACAGGATAGAAATCTGTGAGACTGGTCAGGGATTGCTTCTTGGATCCACCCTTTGTCCTTCCCCACTTGACATGGACAGTTGTGTGGTCCTAACTGCTGCAGATTCGCTTTTTGGTTCCAATTTCTGTGGTCTTTTCACCCTTTAAGCTACATTGGCCGGAAAAGGATGCAGGTGCAGGAGCCTGAGAAAGCAGTTCCCAATGTCATGAACCTGGTGGAAGCCGATTACTCATACTGGACCCTGGGCTACGCGATCTCCTTCCAGGGGGCTCAGAAGCTCATCGGAGCGGAGCCTTTCGGCAAGATGTTGCCGGTGGATGAATTTCTGCCAATCATGTACAACAAGCACCCGGTGTAAGTAGGTTGGATGTCTTCATTAACTCGGGTTGACGTGAGCTTGGTCTTGCTGAATAATTAAGATCTGGTTCGTAGATTTGTGTAGTGTATATCATATGTGTTAATATCTATATATGCCTATGTATACCCTTGTTTATGTGTGCACACTTAGTGTGGTTCATATAAATGATTAATTTCAGAGCTCGGAGTCCAAATTATTTGCATTACAGTTTTCAGCAGGTTGATGACTTGAGTCACAAGGTGCCGAATGCCTGTAGCTCTGCGGGGCACTTCAGAAAATGGAGCTCACGTCATTTTCTTCAGCTTCATGTGCAAAAATGTTGATTTATCAATGACGATAGAGTACTGAGACCTAAACCGACAACAGATCAGGTTAATAATCATTCAGTTCTTTAGTATTTTAATGCTGTTTGACTCAAGCTATGCAAAACCTTACGCTGCTTAGCATGCAGCACGTAACGTCATGATGCTCACTTTTTATTTTTCTAAAGCTGAATGTAGTTGGTAGAGGGTCAGACTCCACCACAGCAACTACCTGCGCTGCTTGGGACCTGTTTGCTCAGTGGATGCGCTTATATCTCACAGTTATAAGCATGTCACTCTGTTCCTGATGATTTTTCTCTCCTCTTTAGAGCAAAGTACATGGAGTACTATGAGTCCAGAGACTTGAAAGCCTTTTCAGCGGAACCCCTGCTCGTCTACCCCACCCACTACACAGGGCAGCCCGGCTACCTTAGCGACACGGAGACCTCCACCATCTGGGACAACGAGACCGTGTCGACGGACTGGGACAGAACGCACTCCTGGAAATCCCGGCAGCAGGGCGCGATCCACAGCGACGCCCAGAACAAGGACGCTCTGCCCTCCCAGTCGTCTCTCGACGCGCCGTCCTCCAGGGACGAGCTATGACTGCCCGCGGCCCCACCACTCCGTCGGCAGCTGAACCTGCCTCGCGCTTCGGCTTTTCACCCTTGGAAGTGGTAGAGCAGCTCTTCACGTGGTCTCCATCCCGCTGCTTCGAGTGGCAGAGCACAGAGGTTGGACCTGGTGTGACAACTGATCGAGACGCTTAGGACGAGGCGGGAAATGAAGGAGGAAAAAAAACAAGTGATCTAGACTGGTGGAAAAAAAAGCAGAGATCTGAACAAAAGCCCTCGCAAGCTTTTGTAAAAAAAAAAAAAAAAAAACCCAAACCTTGAATGACGTCTTTCTACAGTTCCTTGTGTAGAATACTGTATTTATAAAGATTAATATATAGAGGTGTACAAGTGTTCATACCTTTCTGGATAGCTGTAACTAGGCTGCTGTGTAACTGCTACTCCTCGTAGATTCTTAGGCTTTTTATAACCCTGTTTGCTGAGAGAAACTGCGGGCGAGTGTTTGGGTATTTGGGTATGTTTTTTCAAAGGGAATCAAAATGGTTTCCGAAAACATTCAGCTCAGTGGAGCAGCGCTCCTCTGTAGGGTCATCTTCATCGCACGGCGATAGAAAACTATTGCTGGCTTCCCCTCCGCAAATCTCAAAACTTGCCAGATCTAAACGGGCCTCCCAGTCCGGAGCGGCCGTCTTGGCGAGTCTGAAATCCTGGGAGGTGGCAGCAAAAGTGGAGGTTGCAAAAGGGAGGAGTTAGTCCGTGTCATGTCCTGCTTCACCCCCTGTGCCTCCATTTATTCCTTCAGGAAAACAAAGCCTGACAGCCTGTTTGCAGGCCTGTTTAATTAGGCCGTAAAACCAAGTGTTAGGACTTCTAGGAACTTTAAATTTAAAGTGTTTGGTTACAGACTGCTTGACATTATCCTTATCAAACCAAAGCAACCTCCGGAGGTGTTGGTGTTGTCAACCGTGCTGTTCTTGACAGCCTCAATAGAATTATTGTGCGTTACAGGACGGAAAGGCAACTTGTCTGGATATTTTTTCGCGTGAGGAGCAAACTTGTCTCTTTTTTCGGATGAGTTCTGATGTGCTTGCTGTGGGCTGCCATGTCAGCAGAGTATGGTGTTTATTTTTTTAAAAAAACGATTCTCAGAGGGCAGGTGATGCCGGCCCACACTGCTCGGGTTGGCTGGGATGTTCTCCTGCGCTTCCCACCTGGAGACTCACCCGCTGGAGATCTGTACGGTTGAGTATGTGTGCCTGGGCTTTCATTTGTGTTTGTTTTTTAATAATTACTGAGGGACATTGTGCTTTCTGCTCAAGAAAACATGTTCTTACCTGTCAGCTGGTCTGATAATACATAGAACCTGGTGCAAGATGGCAGGCGTGTGTGTTGTTCCTGGGGTGGGAGCAGGTCTGGCCGTGGAAGGCCAGCGTGGGTTGTTCAGCTCTGTCACTCGACCACGGAGTCCCTGTCCCTAGAAATGTGCCTGGAAGCCGAGTTCCTTCTGCTCCGCAGGCTGGAGCAGCGTCCCCGCGACGTGGTGAGTACGGAGAGCGGCTCTGCGGCGGGCAGCGCGGCAGCTGGGCGTTGCTCTCCGACAGCTCCTCTCCTTTCCTCCTCAGGTCTGGCTTTACCAGCGACAACCCCGAGCTGTTTGAAGCGCTGCCGAGCACGGCGATGCTCGAGATGTTGGCAAGACGCTCGGCGTGGCCTTCAGAAGCAGGACAAGCGTGAACCGGGGAGCAGCCAGCGTGTTGTCGGGTGTCACTGTGGGTAGGAGCAGCACGTTTGTCAGCACAGCTCTGCTTTTCCCAAACCTTCTTCTTCTGACCTGTTGCGATCCCATGGAAGCAGTTTCTCCATGAACACCTTGGCTGGAAAGGGCCCTGGTGTTCCTCACGGTTCTCCCCGCTGGGGGCTGGAGAGGGAAGGGACAGACACGCTGGGGACTTTTATTGAACTTTGATTTCCCTAAGTAGAGCAGTAGCAATTTAGTAAAAACTACTTGACACCAGGGCTGGGGGTTTGGCTTTTTTTCTTTGGTTTTTTTGTTTGTTTTGGGGTGTTTGGGGTTTTTTTTTTAGTTGACTCGGGAAGTGAGTTATTAATAATAGGAGGGGTCTGGCGGTTTCAGGGGCGGGAGGGGACAAATTAAGGATTAAAATGTAATGAATTAAATGAATGTGTCCATTTCATGGCCTCAGTCGAGCTGACTGTTCTTTCACCTGTAGATGTGTGTGTAGGTGCAGTTTTCTATTTATTTCCGTCTGCAAGCCCCGGTGGCTGCCCAGCGGTTCGCCAGCTCGGACACATGCTGGTTGTCTGTCTGCGCTTTCAGCTCCTTGGCAGGTGTTGTCCGGGCTTTGCCCTGCTCAGAACCGACTGTGTTTTGGAAAAGTAGGAGCCAGTGGAAACCCTTCTCCATTTCTCTGGTATTTTTCCTCTTTCCATGCGGAGCGGGCTCGTGGCTCCGCTGGCCCCGCGGAGCCTCTGGCAGGTTTTGCACCCGCAGCCCCAACGCGGAGCCGCCTCGCGTGGGGTCACGCGTGAGGCCGCAGCTCTGGAAAATGAGATGCTGTCAGCAGAACTTCACGGGGATGTTTGCTCGGCTGCTTCAGGAATTGCGGTGGGCTTGGTTGATTTTCCTTTTTTTTGATCTCTCCTTTTAGCGTGGGGTTTTTCCTCTGCTGTGGAGCGTCAGAGCGAAGCCCCCGGAGCCCCGGCTGACGGAAACCCCCGCAGTGAGGGGTGACAGAGCCGCGGAACCTGGAGCAGGTTTCCCCAGGGTCAGCAGGAACTTGAGCTGCTCACACAAAGGTCACAGGTAGGGTTGGTGCAGATCATCGTTTCTAAGGCTGTCACCAGAACCTGACAACTCCATCCGTGCTTTGAACACAGGAGAAGTGCTGATGTACCCTCAGCATTCAATGTGAAATTCCTGGTGCACAAATAGACTGTGTTTATCTGAGGGAAATGGATTCAGGTTGCGTTGTCGTGGTTTAAGGCAGCTTAAATTCAGGCTCGTCTTTGTTCTGCCTTTGCTGCTGTAACACGAGAGGCCCTTTGGTGACAAAGGCCACGGCTCAGGGACTCCGGCTGTGACTGGTGCAGGTTCCGGACTCTCCCCCCGTGTTCACCGGGACGTGAACCCCAAACGTGTCTGCGTGTGCAGCGCGTTGAAAAAACCCAACAGGGTCACGGCAAAAAACGCCGTGACAGAGACAACGGGGAAAAGATGGAAACTCTCAAACCATTTCCTTGGTGTGAACTTGGGGCAGAATCCCGGAGAGAAACAGCAGCTGCCTCCCAGCAGCTTCAGGAATTAAACCCAAGTGCCCCAGCGGTGGGAGCTGAAGAGGTCGAGGGCGGTGAAAAAGGACCAGGGATGGAGAGAGTGACGGGGGAGAGGGGAAGGGGCCGAGGGGAATAAACCCCCAGCTGCAGGAGGGGGGAAATCTAAGAGGAAAAGAGGCGAACGCCGGACACAAAGGAGTGGGAAATCTGACATATTTGTTATAGAAACAGGAAATGTTACATCAGGATCAAATATTGAAATATAGTAACTCCAGACACAAATTAGTGGTGAAAGGTTTATCTATTTATTATAGAAACATTAAATATGATACAAAGCTCAAACGTTATACAAAGATCAAATATTAAAATATACTAACTCCAGACAAGAATTGGTGGAAAAAAGTTTGCATATTTATTATATAAATATTAAATAAAGATGAAATATAATACCAAAAAAATCAATCATTAAAATATACTAACTCCAGACAAAAATGGGTGGAAAAAAGTTTACATATTTATTATAAAAAAATTAAATATTATATAAAGAGTGAATATCATATAAAGATCAAATATTATATAGAGATCAAACATTAAAAATATATTAAACCCCAGACAAAAATTAGTGGAAAAAAGTTTGCATATTTATTATATAAATACTAAATAAAGATTAAATATAATCCAAATTAAAACATTAAAATATATTAACTGCAGACAAAAATGGGTGGCAAAAAAGTTCACATATTTATTATAGAAATATTAAATATAATATAAAGGGTAAATATCATATAAAGATGAAATAGTATATAGAGAACAAACACTAAAATATATTAAACTCCAGACAAAAATTAGTGGTAAAAAGTTAATCTATTTATTATAGAAACAGTAAATATTGTATAAAGATTAAATATCATATAAAGATCAAATATTGTATAGAGATCAAACATCAAAATATATTAACTGCAGACAAGAACCGGTTGAAAAAGTTTGCATATTTATTATATAAATCTTAAATCTTAAAGATAAAATAATACAAAATCAAACATTAAAATATATTAACTCCAGACAAAAACTAGTGGAAAAAGTTTATTTATTATAGAAACATTAAATATTATGTAAGAGTAAATATCATATAAAGATGAAATAGTATATAGAGATCAAACACTAAAATATATTAAACTCCAGACAAAAGTTAGTGGTAAAAAGTTAATCTATTTATTATAGAAACAGTAAATATTATATAAAGAGTAAATGTCATATAAAGATCAAATATTATATAGAGATCAACATTAAAATATATTAAATCCAGACAAGAATTGGTGGAAAAAAGTTTACATATTTATTATAGAAACATTAATTATATAAAGAGTAAATATAATATAAAATCAAATAGTATATAGAGATCAAGCACTGAAATATATTAAACTCCAGACAAAAATTAGTGGTAAGAAGTTAATCTATTTATTATAGAAACATTAAATATTGTATAAAGATTAAGTATCATATAAAGCTGAAACATTAAAATATATTAACTCCAGAAAAAATTAGTGGAAAAAAGTTTATATATTTATTATATATATATTATATAAAGCTCAAACATTATATAGAGATAAAAAAAAATATATTAACTCCAGACAGAAATTGGTGAAAAAGACGTTTATATACTTATTATATAAATATCTATTAAATAGTCTACAATGATATTATACATGATCTAGAGATCAAATATTAAAATACATTAACTCCAGACTAAAACTGGTGGAAAAAAGTTTATGTACTTATTATATAAATATGAAATATTATACAAAGCTCAAATATTATATAAAGATCAACTATTACAATATATTAACTCCAGACAAAAATGGTGGGAAAAAAGTTTACTATCTTACACTATTCTATATCTATCTTACACTATTCTATATCTATCTTACACTATTCTATATCTATCTTACACTATTCTATATCTATCTTACACTATTCTATATCTATCTTACACTATTCTATATCTTACACTATTCTATCTTACTCAAATATTAGATAAAGATCAAGTATTAAAATATATTAACTCCTGACAAAAACTGGTGGGAAAAAATTTACATACTTATCATATAAATAGTAAATAATATACAAGGTCAAATATGATACAAAGATGAAACATCAACATATATTAACAGCAGGCTCCTCCTTTGCTGAAGCTTTCCTCCTCAGGATGAAATCGAAGTTGGCCTGGGTGTTCATGGCGTAGAACACGTTTGCCTTGGGTGGGATCACCAGCTCTGCAAGAGAGGGAGCGGAGCAAGCGTTAGTTTGTGCACCACTTAGCGTTAGGGGTTTATTCTCACCGGCAGCTGCGACAACATGTCGATGGCGTTTCTGACGTCGCTTCACATTTTACTCTTTCCTTCCAAATGCCGCAGAACTTCTCAAGCAGCAGCAGCAGAGTTCTGCTTCCCCACCTTTGTCCTCGGAGATGATCTGTACCAGCTCATAATCAGCTGAGCCAGACTCCAGGTTGTGCTTCTCCATGGCTCTCTGGATGACAGCAGGAGCCTTCTCTTGGTTAGTTATCTGGAACGAGAGAGTTGCAATGGGAGCTTCTGCTTTATTCTCTCTTTAATGACTTAATCATTAGCAAAGGCCTGTCTTTCTGCAGACTACTTGGTCTTGGAAAAGATTTCCGAGAACCGAAAAATTACAATGGGTCAGTAACTGCGTAGCAGATTCTGCCAGATACTAAAACACGCTCTTTGTGACACGTGGTGGTTGATTTAGTTCAAGACAACAGACACTGTTCTAGAAATGCAGCAGTAAATCACAGCCTCTGCTCTCCTGAGCAACCACCTGGAGAGGTGAGACCTTGTTCTCAGCAGCCATCAACTCCACAGCAATTACTGCCCCAGCTGTTGTTCACAGACATCCATTAATCTCCTGGGGTAAATACTTTCTGAGGTTTGACCAGTGAACAGATGTTTCCCAAACTAAAAGCACCATTTAAGTCACCTGGGGTGAAAACATCACCCATGGTAACAGCGTTTTGCTGCTCCCACCACTCACCAGGATGCTCTTGTAGATGTTGCCACTTGTGTCATGTTCCAGGCTGGTCCGGATGATGCAGCCATCTCCCTTCTGCTGGTTATAAACTGGCTGCACTGGAGGCACTTCTTTTGATGTAGTGGTTGTCACAGAGTTGGGGCACTTCTTGGAGCACTTGGCATGAGATGGTAGCAAGGGAGGGGACGAGATCAATCGAAATCACACTAACAACTGCTCCAGCTCAACAGTTTAAACCAGTGATGGATGCCAGAGTCCAGCACCTCATGCTTCATTTGGTTTAAGAACATTTAGTACAATTTAAAAGATCCATCAGCTAAATATGACACTCTTCAGCAAAACAGCCTTAACAAGGGCTCCAGCAACCCCGTTAAGGCAGTTTAGGTCAAAAGAGCAGAGTCTGTAGGACCAAGCTCCCTGGGAACGGAACCCAGCCCAGGCAAGGCTTCCTCTGGGCAGCTCCTGGCAGGTCAAACCCACAGGGCTGCTGAGCTCTGACCTCACCTGCTTCTCACTTGCTCAGCTGCTCTGCCTGCCCCACAATTAGGCTGGGCTTATGCAGACAAGCTTTCCCCCCCAAAAAAAAGCCTTTCCCAGAGCTCAGGTCCCTCCATTCCACTGCAAGCAACGCTGTAGTCAAGACCCACAGGCTTGGGCAAGCGCCTGGGGCCGCCGGCAGCGTCGGCAGCCTCGCACAGGCTGTGTGTGCTGAAAACAGGGCCCAGGCCCTACCTTGTGCTGAGGCTCCTCTGGAGCGTTGGTGGGAGTGACAATTGTGACGGTGCTGTCCCCAGAGCTCCCAACTGGAGCAGGTTTGGGCTGCGCTGTGACGGGTGTGCTGTGGGCGCTCACCCCCAAGCCCAGGAACAGCCTAGCAGAGAAAAGAAAGCGCAACAGCCGGTGAGGGAAAGCACAACAGAGCTGGGCTGAGCAAAGCTGTCACTTGCTTCAAAAATCTGACGGAGTGTTGTGTTTTCCTGTCTCCAGTGGCCTATTCTTTGTATGTGTATATCAAATTAGACTCTATCCTTATTTACTCTCTTTTGCTACTGCAAATTTGAATTGCATTTATAATCCAGCACTAAAATTGTTCCTTTGTCTGACACCTTAAGGTTACGTCTAATGTCTTTAGTCAATAATCCTCACGACTACCTGCACCACTAGAAAGGGACAATGTCAGACAGAAATACATATTTCTAGCGGGTGGTGTCTCCTTACAGTACTGCAGTGCTCTGGATCCCCAGCCAGGTTTGTCAGCTAGTGTTTGATTTATTCCGGTTCATATTCAGGCACCAAACCCCCCTCTCCCTATCATACTCACAGGCTGAATCTCTTCCCCACACTCTTCCGAGATTTGGCTGATGTGATGCTCTTCTCAGCAGCTGCTTCGATTTCATGTGAAAGGCGGAAACTGCAGAACAGGCAATACAATTAGTTATATATCTCCAAGTGGCAGTATCTGAGAAATCGGAGAAACCTTGGGTTATTCCCACTTCACAGAGGGTTGCATCCCCACAAGGAGGAACGCAGCTCTGCCCGTGTGTATTTCCACTCTGCAGGAGCAGCAGCGTGCGGCAGCTCCTGGCAGCGCAGAGCTCAAGGCTGAGAGAACCTGCCTGCGGGGGAAGAAAAGCTGCTTCGCCAGCTGGGCTGAGACCCTACCTCTCCTCATCACTTAAATGCTGCTGCCTCCTAAACCACTGCAGGAATTTTTCATCTGGTGGCATGCAATAGCTGTTACAGGCAGACTGCAATAACTTAATTTGGCCGATTACTTCAAATTCCTAAGAAAACAAATAATAAAATAGGAATTCTAGTTAGAAAAATAAAGCCAGACTCATTCAGATACTAAACACACGCAGCAACAGACCCAGGACAAACTGAGTTTGACCCGAAGTTCAGTTTCAGTGACTATTTCAAGAACCAGTTTCTCAAACAATGCAATTCTGCAGCTCACCCTTCCCGCTCACCCCGCGTGGCCAGAGCAGCGCCAAGAGAGGAATCACGCTCTGTACGGAGGTGGTTCTCAGGCACTGAGCAAGGGAAATAACTAGAGGTGCCTGTGATGAAAGCAGAGCCCGATCCTCCCCGGCTCTGCACGTCGTGCACTCACACGTGCACCAGAGGAACACGAAATGCTGCCCCTAACGTGTGACTGACACGCGCTGCTCTTCCCCAACTCTGCTTGCACACACACTTGGCCAAAATAATTCTTATAACCCCTCATGTTAGAGCAGGTTATAGAATCAGAGCTGAGCGCTCAGCGCGGTTCAGCTTTGCCGCTGGTTTGTGTGAAGCTGGACCCATGAGCACGGAGCAGCTCGTGTCTCTCGTGAGCACCCTGGCCCGTGCGGTTCTGCACACACGGCAAGTCCGAGCGGTGGTTTGTGGAGCCGGGAGCAGCTGAGGGAAGGAAACGGCTCCATCCCAGCCAAACCACGTCTGCTTTCAGAGCCCAGAGCCGAGATCTGGCACGACTTCCCTCGGACAGAGGAAACCCCGGCACCTTGGCTCCTACTGATCTCTGCCCAACAAGGCTCGGGCTGGAAGGAAACGCTGAGCCTTGGTTTCTCAGGCCCAGGTCCCTGGGTCACTCTCTGCACCTTTTACCCACAAGGATTTACTGCAGCACAAGGAAGATGGTTACAAACTGTATCTCGTGGCAAGCAAAGGTCTCACGCCAGCAGGTCTGATTCTCTCCCAGCACACAGAACACACACGTGTAACGTGTTCCCGTGAACACCAAACGGGGGGAACGTGCGCGCCCCAGACGTAAATCCCGTGGCAGCGAGTGCCCTGCAGCTCCTCTTCCCCTGCTGCCCACATCTAAAAGGGATTTCTCCTCCCGCGCCGCCCCTCCCAGCCCGGCAGAGGTTCACAGCGGGCCAGGGATTGTTCCTTCCTCACAAACTGCATTAACATCAGCGGCTGTCGGATACGCCTGAGCAAAGACAACAGGTCTCGCCAAGAGAACGCTCTAGCAGAGAGCATCAGGAACTACAGATCACAGAACAGTCAACGTCCCACTTACCTTTCGCCTCTTCTCAAAATTGATCAGGCCACCCTGTTGGAAGGAAAGAGAAGGGATCAGAGGAGAAGAGCACAGGCTCAGTTGGATTTCATCACAAACAGGATGAAGTAGCAACACCAAGGGAAAGGCCAGACCTGCCCTGAGCAAAGGCTTCTACAAATACCTGTTTCCAGCTCTAGGAGAAACCCCAGCATTTGTGTACCTGAGTCTATTTTTTAAATACATTCCTCCATGTTGAAGAACTGCACTAGAACCCAGTGGAAGATATAGGAACAGACAGAGTGGCAGGAAGGGAGGGAGGATACTTAGGATTCCAAAAATTGCCCCAAATTACCTCGAGATAGTCCTGAAGGGCTGTGTCCAGCATCACCAGATCTGTGAGGAAGGTACCGAGGTAAGGTACCGTGCCTTGCGTGACTCCCTGCAAACCATCAGAGCAATGCTGGATTAATTGACCCAGAAATAATAATAATAATTAGAATGCTAGAATATTCCTATGTAAGCAAACAAAATACAACCCGTCTGCTTCAGCAAACAGTGCTCTTGTAAATGATGCTTTCTTTCATGACACCATCCTTAGTATCTTAGCATTAGTATCTCTGTACATCTCTGTACAGAGCGGTATAAAGCCAACGTGCTCATTCGTAACTCATCTGCGTCAAACTGCGCTGTGCGGCACCTCTCGCCCCAGCAGAAAAGCCTCGGATTTACAGACCTGTCTTCCCCAAAGCACCGCATACGGGAGTTCCATTGGTTAGAAAAAGGGCCGAGCTCGGCTTTGACCGAGATCACAAGCCTTGCAACTCAAGCTCATTCCCACCTTCATCAGCAGCTCCCTGCTTGTCGAAAAGTTATCACAGTCAGAGAAGATGTCGGACAGCTCTTCAAACATCAGCATTATGTCCCTGTACAGGAAGAGATTAAATCATTTAACTTATTTGTAAGCACTCTGAATCAGATCAGGTTACTATTTTTTTCTGATGAATCGTTAACAGTTGGGCACATAAAAGATAACAGCACCAAAACACATCCAGTCACACGCTGCACATCTACCAGGAAACTTCCTGGGATCTTCTGGTGCTCCCAGGCCCTATTTGACACAAAGAAATGCCGCAGGGACACTGACCCTGCTGAGGGTTCTCAATCACACTGCAGGTAGGAGATTCTTGTAAGAAGGTGGATAAACGGGTACAAAGAAAGAGCACGGAGCTTTTTGCCTTTGTCTGGGGCAGCCTTACTTTGGAACGCAGGCCCAGGTCTTCTTCAGGCGATAGATGGAGGTGGACTGCAGTGCGGAAATGATGGCCTTGGAGGAGGAAAAGTTGTAGAGGATCCTGCATTCCTGTGAAAGGAGCGGTTAGAAACACAGGAGCATTAAACGTCAGCATCACCAACAGGTCAGTGCTCTTCTGTCTGCCCCGTGTCCTGCTTGCTGCACATTCTCCCTGCTAAGCAGGCAGCTCTACAAATATTGAGCATCAAAAATATCACTGCCCCCTCCAGCCACCAAACACTTGATGGGCTTTGGCATTTACACCTTGCCTTCCTCACTTTCATCTATTTGTGGTGATGCTGCCCAAACTACAACTGTGAGGAGAGGAAGAGCAACACTGCATGTGCTGTGACAGGGACAGTCGGTCAAAACCAGAAAGAACGAGAGCTCAGCTGCTCCCTGGCCTGGGCCCAACGCCTACAACCCCCCTCTCCCCTCCCAGCCCCACGGCACCCGCACAAGGAACATTAAACAGTCGCCAATAAACGCTTTACATGTGCGATGCGAATCCACTTCTCCAAGATCTTGGCTCTTTGGTGTGTTTTCAGGTCTTTGTCCTCCAAGATGGTGCTGACCACGCAGTTGGTGACGGCGTTGAACTGCGAGATGGTGGCTCTGATGCTCCGGGCCAGGTGCTTGTTCTCTTTCTTCTCCCTTTGGGACCAGATGCAGCCCAGACAGTGGTGGGGCACAACTTTCTTGAAGAGTGTCTAGAGGAAACAGAGGTGTCCAAGTCAGCCTGGATCACTATTGCCCACAGGAAGAAATGCATGTTTACAGTACAAACTGGATCTAAATCTAATATGGTATTAAAAGAGAGATATTTGTTTTCTCTTAGTTTAAAATATACACTTTGGCATAACCCTTTAGGCTTGATGCCCTAAAAGAACTGTCAGCTAAACAGTCCTGGCAAAATAAGAGATACCTTTGTATCACTTGCATAACCAAGGGGAAAAATTTCTATATGATACTTTTGAAAGAGATTGATACAGGGCACTACAGTTAAAAGTACTTCTACATCTTTAGGCAAGGTAGCCTAAAATATAGTCAAAATACGCTATTTCTGAGGGGTCAAATATTAAACTTTGCAAAAAAGGCTACACAGTCTACATTCACACTTTAGAAAAAAAGACAAACGACACCTTCAGAATAACTGAAGGAAAAGCCCAATGAACGAAGCCAGTTTGGAGAACCAAGCAGAGCTGTGCTCTGTGTCCCAGCAACAGAGCTGTTCTGGAACACCAGACTTACATTGACATAACTTAAAAAAAAAAAAAAATTTAGAAGCCCAGAACTATTTCCCCAAGCATTTCAAGTAATAGGTATGATCTACATACCACGTCCATGTATGTCAGCTGTTCTGCCACAACAACTTCTTGGAAGAAAGAGAATTCTTCTGTACTGCAGATCTCCAGTTCGTCTTCATCGTCCAGGTTACAGGGAGAAAGGCTGTGGAACCCGTCTGTCCAGCGTGGAAAACATGAGTTAGTAAATTTATACAGCAAACAATTAATCAAAGCAGATATTTCAAAAATCACTACATGCACTACGGTCCTGCCTGGTGCAATGGTCTCACTGTACTGCATATTTTAGTGAGAAAGATAAGGACCAGAAGGTTAAATTGGCAAAGAGAAGATGGAAGAAAAAGAAACAGAGAGAATTCAGCTGTTCAGGGTCTCTTTGCTGAGAAGTGCCTTAACCCATTCACTAACCATTCTTTGGAAGGAAAAAAAACCCACCACCCCCCAGCAACAATTCCTTATTAACACTGCAGAATGTTGATAAACTACTTGTCAGTATTTATACATTCTACAGCCTGAAATAAAGCTGAACTGCAAAGAGACAAGACTGCAATTATACCCCCAAAATATTGCCTTGAGAATGTCCAGATTTCAAGGGAAGAGGAGGAGAAGGGAGAGAGACCAGGTGGAAAGTTAAAACATGCTTTGCTAGTAATACTCATGAGGAGAGAAAGTAATGCAAAATATACGAAACCAATTGTGGCTCCAGCAGCTGCAGGACAGGCACCCCGACGCCCTGGGCTGGACTCGGCAGTAAACCAGAGCTGGATTCAGGGCTGCAGGGCCTGTCTAAAGTCTAAACCTGGGCCTTTCTGCACACCAATCCTACCGTTATCCGCTCCAGAGCCAACGGGGTCTGAAAAACACGCAGCCAACTTGAGAAAAATGCACGTAGAAGAACTTAGCAGAAAGGAAAATTCACTCAAAGACATTTGGTTTTGTTTAACCAAAACTAGGACACTTAGAGAACACAGGCTTCATGCTGGGAGAACACAGAGACAGCAGAGAAAGGTACTTTACCGTCATTCTCCAGTTCTTCTTTGTGGAACTGTTCCAAGAGGTTCTGTGCCCTCTTCTCCAGGTCAGAGCCGGGTACATTCCTCTTCAGGTAATCCAGCATCTTCATCAGACAGACGTAGTCCGGCGGCTCTTGGAAATCCTCGGTGCACTGATCGAGCCAGGCTTGTAAAATCGATGCGATCGCACTGTGAGCAAATTCAGAGAGAACACATGGGTTGTATACAGCAGGTATTGATGCAATCGCATGGATCTGTATCTAATAGAACAACACTGAGACATTCACCCCCACGTGAAGGCAGTATGGACACTTCTTTGAGCACAGAATTTCATTTGTTCTTTTAATGCAAGAATTATTATTAAGATATTACTTCATAGGAAACTAAAGGCTGCTTCTTCACTTACACCTTGAGAAACCAGCGCACTCATTAACTAAACCACTACGATTTTCTCTGGGTTGCATTATTGGATGTGTTATGAGACAGTTGATACTCAGCCTTTACACAAGCTCCGCGAAGCAAACAGGCCTGTGAATTGTCAAAGGAAACAACAGCTCTGCTGCCCACGTCCTCCTCCAACACCCAACCCTGACTGGGGCTCGCTGGGCGGTGCAAAACCAAACTTACGTCCTGAGCGCTGTGGTGGATTCGGGAGAATTCTGGTTTCCAAGTTCTTCACATCCTGAGATCTCCAGGTTTCCATATCTGAAAAATGAGAAGGGTGTTTAGAGGAACCTCTACTGAGTAAAAGCAAAATCCCAAATAGCATAATTCATATACAATTAGCATAAACAACTATGAAGTGTTTCTAGCTCAAACTGCAAATGTGGAATCGCAGTGTTGGGCAAAATTAAGAAACTTGAAGAGGAAAAAGATCCTAAAGAAACAGCCAGTATTTTCCAACCTAGTTTGTTCATTCCTAGGAAGTTTCATCAATCTTATAACAAGGGCTTCATGTTGGACAATTCCACCGAGGCTGGGGAAGCTGAGGCAGAGACGAAGGGTTTGCACATATCCCCGTGCACTGCAAAGTAAACTCAGACTAAATCAGGCAAACCCGTGGTCCCTCTGACAGGAGCAGCACATCCACAGCCACAGGGAGCTCAGCTGGGGTCACTGAGCCTGGAGAGACCTGCGGGGAGAGCCCTGGCATCAGCTGGAACAGCTCCTTGCAAACCACACCTTGCACCTCCTTAAATACGGGTTAGGAGGAGTTCATGATACATCTGAGTGTGCACGTTTTAATGGAAAAGCTGTAGTGATTTTCTGGTGTCGGTCCCAGTTTGGTTCCTCAGCCGTCAGACCCTGCACACTTTCCCCACCTGGCGCCTGAGCTTTCATGAGAGTTGGGATGTGGGCAGCATGCATTTACACATTGTGCGTTTATGCTGAAATCCTGAATTTTGCAGGGTTCTTGACCTCTGTCCATCAGGTTATTAAGTCCATGTCCACTAAAAGTAGTGGAAGAAATTCCTGTCAACATCCCCATCATGTGTAATAAATGACCGCTCCGTTTCCATTCTGTCCTGGCTCTTACCTGTCCAGGAGCAGTTCCAGGACTGTGCTGGTGGAAGCAAAGGCCCTGTATGTGGAGAGGAAGATGTTGATGTAGGTAAAATCATTATCCTCAAAGGCCATCAGAAGGGTCTCCACAAGCATTTCCAAAGTTCCAGATTTCAGGGTCCTGCTTTTGCTCGTCTCGGCCTGGCTGACAGTGTGTTCTGCAGGTAACTGGTCCCCTTCAGCCTACAAAGTGGAAACAAAAGCAAAGCACAAAGCTCAGACAGAAGCCAGATCCCTGACACAGCTTGCACAGTGAAACACAGATTCAGTTCCATCTTTTCACAGGAATAGGCCATCTCTAGTTACTAAACAATTTTGTCCGTTTTGACTCTCCAAACACCAAATGCTCTGTCAAATACTGGAGGATTTTAATGAGTGTATCTTTAAGAAATTGCTCTGACATGCTCCACAAAATATTATATAGTCTGACTGCTATCAAGTTATCTTATGATCCCATCATATATTATTATCTAAAAGAAACAAGCTGTAAGACAATTTCTGGAAGCGCCGCAGGTTTCCATCTCTTCCAACAGAGGGAGATGTTCTCTCTCAGCATATCCACAAGTCACCTTTGTCCTTGCAAGCTTTGTTAAGACTCTCCGTTGCCTCGACGTCTACAAATAACTTCAGAAACATCAGATTTATCAGGTTTATTAGACTTCTTGAAGCATAAAAGATCTAAGTTCCTTCACTTACTGGTACCTCTACAAGAAGTTACTAAGCAAGATTTCAAGCCTTCCTGCTTGGAAATACCTTTGAAAAACAGTACAGAGCTGTAATTCTTGCAGAAAGGCAGACAATTAATTTCTCAGCTGGCTGAGAAAGCAATATGAAAGTAAGACCCAAACCTGTATTCACTTAAGTTTTGAAGAAGTTTCTGCTCACTTCTCAGAGACCCTCATTAGTCAAAACACCAAGACTATTTGTTTGGGAGACCTGAGACAGCAGAAATGAGCCACAGCCAGTCCAAAATACCTGACAAATGTTCAACTTCTCAGGCCATGAGCTAAACCCTTATTTCTGCACTAAGTACCATCTGACCCACAGCCACTACTGGTCAAATCTTTTTCACACATCAAGAAAAGAAGAAGAGTCAACACAAGAAGAAAGTCATTTCAGACGATGCAGATACACAACTTCAGTGTTTTGTTGGTTTGGGGTTTTTTTTTTAATAGTGGGAGCAGTCAGTGCTAAAAGTTAATATCATAACGATCCGTGTGGAATTCAGCTCCCTGGAGCAAGGTCCAAAGTCCATGAGCAGCCATCCAAAATGCCACCACGCCAGCTTTACTCACCCCGAGCCATCTTGCTCCTTCATCCTCAGTCTGCTGGATCTGCACACTTTTCAGGGTGTCACAGGAAACAGCTCCTTCTTCTACTTCTTCACCTCCATCTTCAGTTGTGCTCTGCCAGGAAAAGGGCAAAGAAAAACAAGTAAGAGAAAGGAACATGGTCCCTGCACAGGCACCAGCTGCAGCCACCAGCATGCCAACACGAGGATATCAAGCCACCTCAAAAACACTCAGTAAAGTTGCCACTTTTTAGCTGCCTTTAGTTACCTGGGGTTTTTGGACTTATAAATGAAAGCAGAGAGGAGCTGAGTGCACAAATTACTGTACAAGCCAAGGAAAGAGGTAAGAATTAAACCAGAGAGTCCAGATCTCCTGAACCCCAGCACTAACAGTCACTGCATTAACATGCTGATACATGTGGAGCAGCAAAGAACAAGAGAATTGAAAATAGACGTAACAATTAACTTTAGAAATACATATACTGGTCCCTCTGCAACCGCATGATGTTTTTTCATCATACATACAATTGAACAATTAAAATTTCAGGGCTTTACTAACTACCACAACCTTAAGCACAGCAACAACTAAATTAGAAACGATTTGAGTGCAGTGCAACAAAATCCTGGTTGGGGAGGCTGGGGTTTGGGGTTTTTTGAGTTGCTTTTCTGTTTGTTTTTACCTCCTTTAAAATATCCCCTAGTCAGACGGAACTGTCTGTACACTAGTGACTTGCCTCTTGAACGCTCTGTGGAACGTCCACATCTTCCCCAGGCTGGTTCCTCATACTCTCTTCAGGGCTCTGTGGAGTCTCCGCATCTTCTTCAGTTGGCTTGTCCTCAGTGTCCTCAATGTGCTCTGGTGTCTCCACATCTTCCTGTGTTATCTTGCTTGGACTGTTCTCATTGCGCTCCGGGGTCTCCACAACGGGCTCCGGGGTCTCCACAACGGGCTCCGGGGTCTCCACATCTTCCTCTGTTGGCCTGGTCAGACTCCCCTCAAGGCTGTGCAGAGACTCCACGTCTTCCTCGCGTGTCTTCCTCCTGGCTGTCCTCCTCCTTTGTCTACTCCAACATCTCCAAAGAGACAGCTTCTGAAAGGAGAAATTCCGAGCCTGTTAGAAAACAACAGAAAGGCAGTTTGGAATTGCAGAGAGCAATACATGTACTTTTCATGTCCTTGCAAAAGTACCAGGACAAGATCATAGGAACCTTGACCTTTAGGCACTATTACAATGCAAAAAATAGATTGTACGACAGAATCATAGAATCACTTTGGTTGAAGAACACCTTTAATGTCATTGAGTGCAGCCCTTAACCCACCCCTGGCACCCTGGCATGTCCCTGAGAACCTATAATCATTGCAACACTTGACTGGAAATCATCTAAAGGCACAGGATTCTATTACATCTCAGACAAAACTTGTTCCTTGTTCAAAAGTCCTTTCTGCTTTGAAATTTTTTGCTGTTGCTTTTGTTCTTAAATATATAAGCAGTTGATCATTGAAAATATTTCAGCATTGTCTGTTGTTTATAGGCCCAGAGAACATTCCATTAGAAAGAAGAGCTTTGTCACCAGAACAGGATATTTTTTGCCCATTTCCCATCTCTAACTGATATTAAAGACTCTGTTAATTTTTAGTTTTAATCTGTTGATGCCGGCCTGAGAACCTGTCCTGAGAACCCACAGCCCTGTCCCCCAGAACCTCGTCCGCGTCTGTTCAGCCCCTCCAGGGCTGGGGACGCCACCGCTGCCCCGGGCAGCCTGTTCCCACGGTTAATAACCCTTGCTGGGAGGAAACGCTCCCAATGCCCAACCTGAAGCTCCCCCGGCGCAACTGGAGGCCGTTTCCTCCCGTCCCGTCACTTGGCGCTCGGGACCAGCCACCAACACCCTTCTCTCGGCACTCGGTGCTGCCACCCCCCGGCCCCGTGGCCCCCGCAGGCCCGGGGGAGCGCGGGCGGCGGGGCCCGGCCTTGCTCATACCCGTCCGCAGCAGGGCCCGCAGCTGATCCCGCACATGGCGCTGTGTCCCGTCCGTGTCCGCAGGCAGAGCTGCTGCCGGCTCCGCCAGCCCCGCGCTCCCGCTCTCTCTCTCTCTCTCTCGCCCCGACGGCAACGGCGGCAACGGCTCCGGCGTCACCACGGCGACGGGACGCGGCCTCGCGGCAGCACGTGCCGCCCGCAGCCGGCCAATCGCAGCTCGCCGCCGCTCCCTCGCGCGCCCATTTGCCCCGCCCTCAGCCCGGCCGGGGTTGAACCCCTTGCTCAGACGGACAAACCGCCGGGAGCGGGACCGCCGGACGGGAGAGCAACTGTGCGTGGAGCAGAACTTGTCCTGCGGCAGAGCGAGGGACGAGCGCTCCCAGGAGCTGCTGCATGCACACGCACCACACGCTTTCATTCTACTGCTGGACCTTGCAAACGTAAACCAAAACCCCACTGTCTTAACAACGTCAAAACGCAAAACGAGTTCAGGTCCTCACTTGCAGAGCAGCCAGGTATTATGCAAGTAGATCTCAACACAATCCGCCTCTGATTTGAGGAGGCTGAACCACACACCCAGGATTCAGAATGACCTGCCTAGACCGTGGGCCTCAGTCTTGCCACTTCTGACGTGCAAAAAAAGAACTGAAATTATTCGTCACTGATACATATTTCCATTTATATAAATACCAGTGCTACCCACGGATAAGGCTGATGGTTTTAAGTTACCACGAGAACCTGATCTTTAAGTTTCCAGTGCTACTGAGCAACCAATATTCTGTACAGCAGTTCTAAGGACTCCAGCCTAGACTTCAGCCTAAGCTACCCCTATACAACTTGGTATTAACTCTCCCGTATGACTGGCAGCACACTACATTTAAACACCACTGTACTGAGAACAGAGTCAACCCTCTCATTCCTCAGAATGAAAGGCTATTTCACTCTTCAGAATAACTTTCTTAAAGCCCCCGATCATTAAAGAGAATTTTCTTCTGGAATCCTGTAAACCACTGTGACCTGATATCCCACGTTGTGGAACGGAACCTGGGTAGCACCACACAAGACTCAAACCTGGGAGACAGGAACAAACATCATTTCTGTACCTGCTTCGGCCTAGATTAAAATGGGCAAAACTCAGGTCAAACAGGCCACAAAGGCAGGAAGGGCCAAAGTAACTCAAAGAGTCACCTGTTCCATCCCCCCAGCCCAGCCATGGGCCCATCTGAACACCACGAGGTGGCAAGCTTGATGACATTTTACAACACAAAAGAATGATGCTAAAAAATTGTACTCTATGTTCCTTGCCTAAGATTTTAGTTTCGCTTTTTTAATAAGAGCTTCAAAGCAAGTTCAAAACATCAGTCTTAGGTTTTGGGAGGGCTGTGGATTTTTCCCTTGATTCTCCTGCTCTCTTGAATTCCCTTTTCACTAGAATTGAATTCTCCTATTGTTACTCTTTTGATAAGACTGCCATCTGCTGGCATTTGCTGTTCTTAAAAATTGAGCAATTGAGAAGTAATTTCCTAATTAAAATTAATACTATACCTACTACTAGTGTAGTTACAAGACTCTACTGTTAATGAACACATTAACTGATGGTCTTCACATGCGTGGTCCACTTCTTGTGCAAATACTTTGCACAAAAGGTCAGGTTATACCGTCCAAAAGGGATCGCCCCTCATCTAATTGCCAGGAAATACAACAGGAGTCACCAGCCATTCCTGAGCTCTTCACCATCACTCAGAGTTGAACATTCGAATCCTCTCACTGCACAGCTACAAAGGAATCTCACTCATCTTGAAGCCTCCACCAGCAGATCGCTGCTTCTGACCAGCAGGTTGAGTCCAAACTTGTTCCAGCGCAATTGATCTGACGGGTTCACATGCTCCAAGGTGTAACACAGCTCAGGCACACTCATCTCGGTACTTTTACTAAACAGTGAGATGCTGATAATGCAGGACTGCAATAAATGTGTGGTTTTGGACTGCTTCAAAACAGAGAAAAATCAAAAGCATTTGAATGTCATGAGTATCCTAACATCACATTCAGAAAGGCAATTAAAAGCAAAAACTCAAGAATGTTTGAGTATTACAAGGTCCATTTCTTCTTTTCATGTAAAAATCACACAAATATTTCAAAAGAAATTTCAAACTGAACTGCACGCCTATAAATTAATTACATTATATTAATTAAATAAAAAGCTTTCTGTCCTCCCTTTTTCACCAAAACTTCAAATACCAGGAAAGTACCATAACCACTCCTACCAAATATCAAATCTAAAGCTGTCCTTACTGCCACCTGGGGACAGAACCAAAGCTGAAAAGTCTCTCTGCTTGCTCAGGGTCTATTTCATTTGCAGGTAGCACAGTCAGTGAAACTGCCCTGAAACTTCTCAGATGCCATCAGCTGATTCTCCACCTCAACTCCAGTCCATTCAGCAAGTTACATGATACTGAGTCCTAACTCATCCAGGGCTGGAGACAAGATGAAAATTATCTGGATCAAAACAGAGCAGCACAGGGTGAGAATCTGGTGAGAATTCATTCCGGTCTACAATCCTCAACTAATCAGAAAAGGAGAGGAGGCCCCAGGGAATTCTCCAGTATGGTTTTGGAATGAAGCTCCTGAGAGCTTTATATTCAATTTTAAGGTTAACTTGAAACTGCGGAAAGAAACAAACTGCCATATATGATTGAGGAGGAAGCACTTTAGCAATACCTGTAGTAGAAGGGTCTAAAACGAGGTGCAAAGCTGGCTGATTTGTTTGACCTGCTGACCCATCTCCTGCCTGGCTGCTTCCCTCGCTGGAACCTTCTCGGAGAGCAGGGAAATTGCTCTGGTCTTTTTCTGAATCCCTCAGTATCTCTTCCATTGCCTTCTCCAGCTGGGCAAGGCTGCTTGAAGGTAAAGGCGCCCAAGATAGTTGGTTAACATTCAGGGACTGCTTCTACCAAGCTCAAGATCAGTGCATCCCGACGCGCAGGAAGTCAAGGAAGGGAGCCAGGAGACCTGCGTGGTTAAACAGGGAACTGCTGGGCAAACTCAAGTGGAAGAGGAGGGTTTACAAATCATGGAAGGAGGGGCTGGCCACTTGGGAAGAATATAAGGCTGTTGTCAGAGGATGTAGGGAGGCAACTAGGAAAGCTAAGGCCTCCTTAGAGTTAAACCTGGCGAGAGGGGTCAAGGACAACAGGAAGAGGTTCTTCAAATACATGGCAGATAAAACTAACACCAGAGGCAATGTAGGCCCACTGATGAACGGGGTGGGTGCCCTGGTGACAGAAGATACAGAGAAGGCAGAATTACTGAATGCCTTCTTTGTCTCTGTCTACTCTGCCGGAGGCTGTCCTGAGGAGCCCCGTACCCCTGAGGCCCCAGAGGAAGGCAGGGCAATGGAGGAGTCTGCCTCAGTTGATGAGGACTGGGTTAGGGAGCAATTAAGCAATCTGGACATCCATAAATCCATGGGTCCAGATGGGATGCACCCGCGGGTGCTGAGGGAGCTGGCTGAAGTCATTGCTGGACCACTCTCCATCATCTTTGCCAAGTCTTGGGAAACGGGAGAGGTGCCTGAGGACTGGAGGAAAGCAAATGTCACTCCGGTCTTCAAAAAGGGCAAGAAGGAGGACCCAGGCAACTATAGACCGGTCAGCCTCACCTCCATCCCTGGGAAAGTGATGGAACACCTTATCCTTGGTGCCATCTTAAGACATATCAAGGATAAGAGGGTCATCAGGGACAGTCAGCATGGCTTCACCAAGGGGAAGTCGTGTTTGACCAACCTCATAGCCTTTTATGAAGACGTAACAAGGTGGATTGATGATGGCAGAGCAGTGGATGTGGTCTACCTTGACTTCAGCAAAGCATTTGACACCGTCTCCCACAGCATCCTCATGGCAAAACTGAGGAAGTGTGGACTGGATGATCGGGTAGTGAGGTGGACTGCAAACTGGCTGAAGGAGAGAAGCCAGAGAGTTGTGATCAATGGGGCGGAGTCTGGTTGGAGGCCTGTATCTAGTGGAGTGCCTCAAGGGTCAGTTCTGGGACCAATACTGTTCAATATATTCATCAATGACTTGGATGAGGGAATTGAGTGTACCATCAGCAAGTTTGCTGATGACACCAAGCTGGGAGGAGTGGCTGACACGCCAGAAGGCTGTGCTGCCATCCAGCGAGATCTGGACAGGCTAGAGAATTGGGCGGGGAAAAATTTAATGAAATATAACAAGGGGAAATGTAGAGTCTTGCATCTGGGCAGGAACAACCCCAGGTTCCAGTACAGGTTGGGGAATGACCTATTAGAGAGCAGTGTAGGGGAAAGAGACCTGGGGGTCCTGGTGGACAGCAGGATGACCATGAGCCAGCACTGTGCCCTTGTGGCCAAGAAGGCCAATGGCATCCTGGGGTGTATTAGAAGGGGGGTGGTTAGTAGGTCCAGAGAGGTTCTCCTTCCCCTCTACTCTGCCCTGGTGAGACCTCATCTGGAATATTGTGTCCAGTTCTGGGCCCCTCAGTTCAAGAAGGACAGGGAACTGCTGGAGAGAGTCCAGCGCAGGGCCACAAAGATGATTAAGGGAGTGGAGCATCTCCCTTATGAGGAAAGGCTGAGGGAGCTGGGTCTCTTTAGCTTGGAGAAGAGGAGACTGAGGGGTGACCTCATTAATGTTTATAAATATATAAAGGGTGGGTGTCATGAGGATGGAGCCAGGCTCTTCTCGGTGACGACCAACAGTAAGACAAGGGGTAATGGGTTCAAGCTGGAACACAAGAGGTTCCACTTAAATGTGAGAAGAAACTTCTTCTCAGTGAGGGTGACAGAACACTGGAACAGGCTGCCCAGGGGGGTTGTGGATTCTCCTTCTCTGGAGACATTCAAAACCCGCCTGGACGCCTTCCTGCGTAACCTCACCTAAGTTTTCCTGCTCTGGCAGGGGGATTGGACTAGATGATCTTTTGAGGTCCCTTCCAATCCCTAACATTCTGTGATTCTGTGATTCTGTGATCATCTCCATTTGAAAATACCTGTAAGCAGATGACGACATTTTTTTTAAGGTACTTGTAGTTTCACTTTCACTACTAGTTTTCACACATATAATCTTACTCATTGCAAAAGTTAAGAAACTTTACTGAACAAGACAACACACCAAGAATCAACAAAATTAAATCAAACATAATCTACTGTCCTATCCCATTACATATAATAAACATATCCTCACTGCTAATCCAACAACCATCCACCTAAAAACTGTAGACCTCTCTTAAAAAAACCAGGTTTGTGTGTTTAGATTCTCCATTCAGAACAAATATCAACAGACTTTGTTATAGATTAGTTTTAAAGAAAATTTTCCTTTCTTAGTCATATCCAATCCAATTGTCTCACACATAGGAGGGATGCAAGCCTAAGGAAGTGGCAAGAACATGGTGAGACCCATTCCCTAGAGAAAAAAAAAAAATACAGCCTTTGACAAGTACTAGCTTTGCAGACCAAAAAAAAGCCATGGCCCATAATAAAGTTGCACCATGGATTCTACCCCCAGGTCACTTGCCTCTTTCCAAACATAATTCGTGTTTAACACAGACAGAAATCGTTGGTTATAAATAACTGCCAAAGAGTTTTGCAAAGACAGACTAAGCACTTATTGTCATTTCAAGGGGAACAAATTCCTATTGTTCCAAGTGGACCCAGTAAATCAGCTACTGCAACTCAAGCGGGGAAATTTGTAATTAACCAACCAGCTGTCACCCAAATGATAAAATATTCTGCTGTTTAGAGGTAGAAAGCTTTTAGAAAAGGTCCTAGTCATGCCTAGAGTAGCACTAAGTGGGAAACCTAAAGTAAAAACTCAAAACCAAGACCCTCTGTGGCCTATTCCTATGCAGCCTAATTATGTGCTTTTAAGATAACAACATTCAGAGTCTCTGGTCCCTACATAAAGAATATTTCCCAAGCTTTACTCTGAAGCTCAGCCTCTGAAAAGAACTTTTTAGTCCCTTGCTAATGTATAAATCCACAGAATACTAACAAAGCTGACGCCCAAATAAGTTATTAAAAGAAAAACTGAACTGCCAGTTTTGGACAGGTTTGCTTAATCCGAGCTGTTAATTTCACTGATAATAAGCAAGGACAAAAATTAGAGTCTAAGAATCTCCTCAAGCACACACAAGTATCTTTAATTAAATATTCCAAAGAAGTTGCAATCTTTTGATCAATACAAATCTTACCACACATTTAAAATAATCATAAAATTTTAGCTGAGGTTTTTCATCTTTTCCAGAAGTGTCCTCTGATTGCTGATGAACCAGGAAAAATTCTTCATTGATTAATGTGGATATAGTTTCAGGAATCCTACTGGCTTTGCTAAATGATGTTTTGACTTCCATGTCAGGTCAGTATTCTCCTCCTATGATAAGAACCTAACCAAGAAGGAAAAATATTAAATAATTAGTTTTGAAGCTGTAAACATGTTAACAGGGCAATATGACGCTATTGTGGAATACCATAAAGTTATATGAATGTATTATACTATATTCTGAGAAATAATTTTCCAAAACCTGCATATCAAAGTGTATGCTCTCCACATGAAAACATATTCAGCAATCCATTATGACAGAGTTGTTTTTATTACCCTTTATATCTATAGGTGATGAAGTCAAAGGTGATACTAAATCACAATCACATACTCCTCAGCAAATTTTCCTGAACCAACCTGCAGAGTTAAAATTAATCACTCCAAAGCAAAAATAATTTTCTTAATTCTTTATCATCTCAGCTCACATATTACTTTCCTAAGCTCAATGAAAGGCTGTTGTAAAATGTGCTGGGACAATGTTATGAAGGAAAAGAACACATTTCAACATAAGTACCGCTGGAGGAAGGAAAGGTAATAAAGGGTCAGGCTTCTGCTTTTTGTTGAGACAGAGAAGAAAAGGAAATAAATCAAGGAGCTAAAGTGCAAGACAAAGAGGTGGCAGCACATGGCACGTGGCAGAGGCTCTGGGCCCTCTCCGGGGGGATTCTGAACCCAAACAGACAGTTTTTTCAGCAGAGGGCACCAGAACAACAAGTATGTGGTAATGACTCTGACTTGCTCTGCCCACTGAACATTAAGCTTCTCATATCCTTACAGTATAGCACCAAAGAACTGCAAAAAGTTTTACAAATTTTTAAACAAATCTGATAATGTTTGCTGGTTATATAGTAGTATTTGCTTGAGCAAACCGAGTGGTTGAGAGTGAAGCATCCATGGAGGAATATTAATTTCACACTTGTGCCCTTCACATTCCTTTATATCATTCAAGCTTCTGCTGTCTAAAGGAAATCTAAATCTTACATGTTACAGTTGAAGTACTTTTGTCAGTGGAATTTTATAAAAGTGCAGGAATTTTAGGTTTTGTTAACATATGGCCAAGCACAATAAAGTGCTAAAGACTTTCTTTTTTGTTATCTTTTGGTTTATACAGTATACACAAGAAGCTTGGTTGTGTGAAGTAATAAGGCCATTTTCTTAAATGTTTGCAGCAAGTTGGAAGACTATTTAATTCTTGCCTTTCATTCTGATATCGCAGGTTTCAAAATGAGCAATTTTCCATTATTATCGGCTTTGCAGGTCACGTAGCTAACTAAAATAGCAAAATGAAACATTGCCAACACATAAGAAACCCCTTTCTTTTTATGAAGATTCTGTTTCCATAGTTTTATATGGAAAGAGTAATATACAAATTGAACCATAAGATGGTACAATTTGACAGTTACACTGGTATTTTACCTATTTCTCTCAGTCATACAAGCTAACATGGGGATTCATTTCTAATGTATAATCTGAAGAAAATTACTAGGGTCGCCACAAATGTAAAATCCTAGAACCATGCCCACACAGCATCCCCTTTCGGAAGGAGAAAAAAAAAAAAAAAAGGAATGGAAAATTGAGACACTGAAACAAGATATGAAAACAGTGATCCTAAAAGCAAATACTGTTTCATGTGCTAAAGCAATGTGTCATGCAAGAAGAAATGCTGCATAACTGGAGAAAGCAGACATTAAAAATAATCTAGGCATCTTATGGGATCAGTTCCCAAGAGAGAACAAGCTCATCTACAAATTTCTGAACTTATTTTAAAATCCAGAACAAAAATAATCATTAGAAAAGTGTTACTCTGATGAAGGCCTAAAATGGGGGTTGAGATTTAAAGCACTCACCCTTGCAATGTTACTTAACAAGAACCACAAGTCATTTCAGATCCCACTTCTTTAAATTTAAACAATGCAGTACTGTGGTAAACTACGTTGTAGCTGTTGTTAGCAATTAAATACTGGTAACAGAATTCACTAAGTGGGAACAGAATTAAATGCCCAGGAAAAAATTAAGCTACCTGAAAATGAAAACCTTTCAACAATTTTGACTTCAGTAAAGCATTTGACACCGTCTCCCACAGCATCCTCACAGCTAAACTGAAGAAGTGTAGACTGGACGATCGGGTAGTGAGGTGGACCGCAAACTGGCTGAAAGAGAAGCCAGAGAGTCATGGTCAATGGGGCGGAGTCTGGTTGGAGGCCTCTATCTAGTGGAGTGCCTCAAGGGTCAGTACTGGGACCAGTATTATTCAATATATTCATCAATGACATGGATGAGGGAATTGAGTGTACTATCAGCAAGTTTGCTGATGACAACAAGCTGGGAGGAGTGGCTGACACGCCAGAGGGCTGTGCTGCCATCCAGCGAGATCTGGACAGGCTAGAGAGTTGGGCAGGGAAAAATTTAATGAAATATAATAAGGGAAAATGTAGAGTCTTACATCTGGGCAGGAACAACCCCAGGTTCCAGTACAGGTTGGGGAATGACCTATTAGAGAGCAGTGTAGGGGAAAGGGACCTGTGGGTCCTGGTGGACAGCAGGACGACCATGAGCCAGCACTGTGCCCTTGTGGCCAGGAAGGGCAATGGGACCTGGGGGGGATTAGAAGGGGGGTGGTCAGTAGGTCAGAGAGGTTCTCCTGCCCCTCTACTCTGCCCTGGTGAGACCTCATCTGGAATATTGTGTCCAGTTCTGGGCCCCTCAGTTCCAGCAGGACAGGGAACTGCTGGAGAGAGTCCAGCGCAAGGCCACGAAGATGCTGAAGGGAGTGGAGCATCTCCCTTATGAGGAAAGGCTGAGGAGCTGGGGCTCTTTAGCTTGGAGGAGACTGAGGGGTGTCCTCATCAATGTTTATAAATATATAAAGGGTGAGTGTCACAAGGATGGAGCCAGGCTCTTCTCGGTGACGAACAACAGTAAGACAAGGGGTAATGGGTTCAAGCTGGAACACAAGAGGTTCCACTTAAATTTGAGAAGAAACTTCTTCTCAGTGAGGGTGACGGAACACTGGAACAGGCTGCCCAGGAGGTTGTGGAGTCTTCTTCTCTGGAGACATTCAAACCCACCTGGACGCCTTCCTGTGTAACCTCACCTGGGTGTTCCTGCTCTGGCAGGGGGATTGGACTGGATGATCTTTCGAGGTCCCTTCCAATCCCTAACTTTCTGTGATTCTGTGATATAGGAACCATGTACAGGAGCCACGTATAGGAAGCAGTAGAAGTCTCCAGATTGGAGTATTAAAACCCAGACTGAACAAAACACCCGAATGACACGCCCTGTACAATCACCTGCTTTAAACCAGGACACAAGAGGATGCGCTCAGGCCTGGGCCAGTTCTAGTTTCTGTGGCTTTAAACCAAGGTTGCAGAGCACACCTTCCGTTTCAGCTCCCAGTGCCGGCTTCTGTGTCCGAACCGGACACTCAGAACTCCGGCGAGGTTCACATTTCTAGCGTAACACTTCGGAGAGGAGTCTGCAAAAGATGGCAATTGCCGATTGAGAATTCTATGTGTTATGTACAGTTTTAAATTAGAAAAACAGGATGAAGATGATAATTCAATTGATCGGGAACAATGTGCAGAGATACTACTTACTTCATTTCCAAGAGGGAAGACTAATTAGACAGGCCTATCACGATTCAGACTTTTTTTTTTTTAACAAAATACGCTGCAATTTGCCAAACGGTTACATGAAAGATGGTGCTTCAGGACAAAGACTCTTACATAATTTATACAGTCGTTAAGAACAAGTGGTACTCATGTTTCATTGGGGCATTGTAGGAAATATTACAATGCCAACAGAGTGATAAAAATACAATAAGGTACTAATCTGCGATGAACCTTGATTTCTGAATCTGGCTAACTAGAATGTTCTTGATCAAATACTTCATTCAGATATTTTATTATATAATGATGGTAGTAGGGATTCTGACGCTTACAAACATTGCTTGGTTTAGATTTCTCTTTGTAGACTTTAAATCTTTCCCAATAATCTTCTTGAAATAACAGTAAAACAGCCATAATGCTCAAGATTCACGCTTAACTAAACTTCCCAACTTACACCTCTTATGTAACTCATAGTAAGTTAAATGTGGTTTTTGTAAAGATCGGAGCCTTCTGTGTCCATAACATCCCAAATGCCTGTGAATATGGCAAGAAAACCCTGTTTTCAGAAATTAATTTAATAGCTGTTCTTAACGTTATTTTATTCAAGCACTAATTCTTGATAAGCATTGAATTGTTTTGGTGGGAAAGACTAAATAATAGAGACCATTTATTGAGTAAAACTGAGAGAAATAGCACGTTTAGCTACTCTCACCACATTTTTTGCAAAGTTGACATGAAAACCTGTCTGCGACCAATAAAAGAATCCAAAATAGGGACTGAAGACGGAACTCCGGCAGTTGCTGTGTCGCCTGTTCCCACGTTTCTGTCCCCGTGTCACAACCCAGCTCCCTTTCGCAGGTTGTTCTCCGGCCTCCGCCCCCGGTCGCTCCCGACCCGACCCCGCGCTGTTCTAACGGCCCCTCCGGCTCGCGCAGCCCCCGCAGCTCAGGTGCGGAGCTGGCAGCTCGGGGCGCGCTCCTCGCAGGGCTGGGAAGCGCTCGGAGCTGCAGCGGCTCCGTGGGCAGCGTCCTGCACAACGAGCCCCCGGCACCGGCCCCACGGAGCCTCCAGCCGGGCACGGACACAGAAAATCTGCGGGGAACGGGAGGGGGACACCAAACCCCTTTGCCGTCGGCAAATTTGGGCACGTATTTGGATGAATTCCTTAGCGTTTTACACCACAGCTCGTGTTTTCGTAGAACGGGAATCGGTTCGACGCTACCTTGAAATACCCTGGTGTTAAATAATGAGTTCTCCAAGCACTTTTAAACTATCCGCATGTGCTACCTACACGCAGCAAGTCTTCGTGACCACTTGTGAGGTATTTCCGAACTCCATTTTAAAATCTGAGCGGCCCAAGTGCAGCTCAGGCACTGCGTGACACCGGAGGGCTTGGCGGGGCCGCAACATCTTACCTGGGGTGCTGGTTGAGGGCGAGGATGAATTTAATTTGTCCTGCAGCAAAGAAACCTACGGGCGACCTTCCCCACAGCAGCGCCAGCTCCGCACCCTCCCGTGGCTCCGGGGGCAAAGCCACGGGCTCTTTGCCTCGCACAGCCGCCTACGTGAGAACGGCGCCCATCTGCGGTGTTATCCCTCCGAGCGAGGAAACAACCCGCGCGCAGCGCTCCGCGGGCCGCTGGCGGGAAGAGGCGGGAAGCGCAGCGCCCCCGGGCAGAGGCCGCCCCGCCCGCCGCGGGCGCTGAGGGGCAGGACATGGCGGGCGGGGCTCGGGGGGCTGCGGGGGCTCCCGGCGCAGGTCGCTCCTCAGCCCGCACCTGCCGTGTGAAGAGCCACCGCCCGCACCGCGCAGCCCCGCTGCGCCCGCCATGACCGCTGGTGACGAGAAAATGAGGTGGAAAAAAAAACCCACCACACCCAAAAGGCGAGAGAGGACGGAGGGAACGCGCTCGGCCCCGGCAGGAGCTCACAACGCGCCCCCCAAGGCGGGTGGCGGCAGCAGCGCCGCCTCTCACCCAGCCGACCCGCCCGGCGCTCCCGACCGTGACTCGGCTTTTTGTGCCGGTCGCGCCCCACCTGCTCGGGAGGGCGGGCGCAGGAAGGGGCGGGCGGCAGCGGCGCGGGAGGGAGGCGGTGCGGGGAGGAGAGGAGAGGAGAGGCAGGCGGCGCACAAGATGGCCGCTGCTGCAGCCGCGGCGGCCGAGGGGCGGCAGGCGGCGGTGGGGGAGCCCCGGGGCCCGCGGGTGCTGCAGGAGCAGGGCGCTGCGGCCGCCCCCGTGTGCCGCAGCTGAGGGGGCCGGTGGCCGCTGCGGGGAGCCCGGCCCGTGTGGTGAGTTCGCTGTCTGCTCTGCCTCCCGCTGCCGGGCTGGGCTGCGGGGAACAATGGCGCTGGGCTCGGGGGCGCTGGCCGGAGGGCTCCGCTGCCCTTCGCGGCGACGGGGAGCGGGGGGGCGGGCGCTGCAGTCGCTAGTGGGGCCTGTGCCGCTGCCGGCCTCGCTAGGCCTCAGGCTGCTGCCGGGCTCGATTTCCGAGCTCCCGGGAGGGAGGGAGGGAGTTGCGGAGGCCCCGCGCCCGGTGCAGGGGAGGCGGAGGGGGCGGGCAGGGCCCGGCGGGTGGGTCCGGCCTGGGCGGGTGGCGGGAGACGGCCCCGGCGGAGCGGGGACAGGCGGCTTTTGTGTGCGGCCTGCGCCTGCTGTTGTTTTCCCAGGGGCTCTGCGTGCCTGGAAAGAAGGGAAAACTCATCCCCGTGTCGCACTCGGCACAATTCTACCAGCAGTGGGGCGGGGGGGGGCTGGAATATGATGATTTCCCGCGGTGGCTGTGGGGGACACCTCCGGGTTGTCGCTCTTTTGTCTGTGGCGCCTGAGGGGAGAGCGAGGTGCCCCCCGGGGAGAAACCGCGCTCAGACAAAACAGCAGCTCCGCTTCCTTTCACTCGCTTTTCGCCCTGGTGTTGTTTTTATCTGTTGGGTAGGTGAGGTATCTTGCCGGGAGTGCAGTGTTGGTCTGGCTGCATTTTAATGTGGTTGGGAACGTCCTGGTGTCAGTTTTTGTCCTCAAAAGCCGTTTTGAGGCCTGTGCCGTTTAAAAACGGGGAACTGATGCTGGTTTGTTGTTTTTCTGTTTTGGGTTTGTTTTTTTTTTTTCCCCTAGGAACTGAGGGGTTTTAATTTTCTACACGCGTATATGGTTTTTTCCTCAGAGAAGCTCTCTTATTGTCTTAATTTCAGTCAAGAACGAATGAAAAATCTTGAATTTCTCCAGTGGTAGATGTGTTCTGTGTGTTTTTACTACATTGAAAATCGCTGAAGTGAAAAAAAAAAAACAAACCTGAACCAAAACAAAACAAACCCCCAAAAAACCCAACAAACAAACAAAGGCAAAAACGATTAAAAAGTCCAAGGTAACCTGGACTATTGCAGAGCTTCTTAAATCATTATAACTGGTATACCAATGTTATCTTCTAACCACCCTGCTTGGAAGAGAAATGCACTTGTTAAATTCAGCATGTATACTCTGTTTGCATCTTGGAGCAATAGAGTTGTTAGATAACACAGAAATACTATGAAGCAGAAATTAATATGTTCCTAAAATTACCTTTTTTGCCTCCTTCAGGCTTACAATGATGTGAAGGGTGTTGGTTTTTAATCAACTCTAAATGTCTGTATTTCTGGGTTTGAAGTCAATGAAGCTAAAAAGAGACTTCATGGTTGTATAAATAACCTAATGTTTGTAGGAGGAGTGTGTGCCCAATGGATGGTTTCTGAGCTTTACCACTAGCACTATGGCTTTCCTCAGTCCATTAATACACGGTGTTGATATGAAAATATGGTTTCCATTGACATAAATAGAAGCAGACGTTATCAGTTAGGCACCTTTTATTTTCCCTGCAATAGCTTATTTCTTTACCTTCCTGTCCTAGAAAAGGTTCTGTCAAAGCAGACAGCTTGACAGGCTATTTTTAGGGAAATTTAGAAATGTGGGTGCCATCAGTGCGGTCTGTTTTTGACAACCAGAGGGTTGAGTGTTGAGCTTGTCAATCACTTCTGAGCAGCAGCGACCTTAATGGGGAGAAGTTACTTGTATGTTTTCTGGTGTGGTGGGTGTTGTTGGGTTTTGTTTGTTTGTTTTGGGTTTGTTTGGGTTTTGTCAGCTTTGTATCCAAATTAGCTTTATTTAAAGCAAAATATTTTTGAAACTTACAATGAGACTATTGCATGCTGATAATGGTTTTTAAAACTAATGTTCAACTGAACAAATAAATGCCTAAATCCAGAAATCGCATACATTAATATGTCAGAGTTTAACTGGTATCTTAGGACGTGTATATTATTATATAAAGGTGGTTATGCTAAAGCAGATGAACAGTAATTAACAGGATTGCTTTCTGCTCTGTTGCCATCGATTGACCAGCAGTCTGGGCAGAAACCATTATCAATCTCGTTGAATTAAGCGTTGCAGGGGCTGAGATTCTGTGAGTGTATATATTAAAATATTGACTTAATTGCTTTATATGTGGTTCAGAGATCTTGGATGATGCTGATGGCAGTTGCCTCTGATGATGATGGCAAAGACTGACATCTCATTTTATTTAAGGTCTATATCTCATAACTAACCAGTGCTATAAAATGATGTTTCATGGTGCTTAGGGAATTGACCTTTCTCTAGTGTAATAGGTATTAATATGTATTAATTTGAAGGATAATTACCATTTTTTTTAATTCCACCCAAGAAATCATATGGTTCACATGCTGGATACTTGGAAAAAATGTTTCATCCATTTGAGAACTTGTGGAATTGTAGCTTTCAAACGATATTAAGTGTAAAGCTGAACTAGAAGGAAAGAACTGGCCTGCATTTAGGTTCCCAGACATCCTGAGCCTCTCAAAATAGCTATGAAGCAGTCAGTGTAAGGTACCTTTTAGGTAGATGACCCTTTAGAAAGCTTTTTAATTTTTTGCAAAGCCTGCTGATTGCTTAAAATTTTCTCCAGTGAACTCACTGAGTCATTTTGCAGATGAAACTGTGTGGTTTTATGGTTCTTTTTCCTGCGCCCAGTAAATCAGGTGGTTGTTTGCTGGAGCATCCCAACTAATATTGGCTGTTAAGCCAGAGAAATTCTAACTCAAAGTACATGAGAGATAAGACATAGAGGAAACTGTAGTTTGAAGTTAATGCCTTGGACTGCACTTGGTAATGAATATGAAACCATTATTGTACAGGAATAAAGATAAAATATGTTTCTGTTGTGAAAGATCATTCTATAAACGTCCTGCACCAGCTGAAATTTCAGTGTGACCTTCAGGATTCTGTGTAGGCTATATTACGGTAATGCAGTCTGAAGTCTGTGGATTCATGATAACTGAGAAAGAAAGCCACAAATATTTACTAATGTTGTGTTTCTTTCCTTTCTGTGCAGATATTCCACAGTGCTTGCTGAATTAGGTGCAGTTCCCATCACTTAGTTTGACCGCTTGTTTTTCTCAAGAAGTGTCTCTCTTGATGGTTATCTTTTGCATCGGTTTCGTTTTCTTGGTTACCAGTACAGTAAAAGTTGAAATGGTATTAGATTTCAAAGGGCTAGCTGATTTCTAATGAGGTTTTTTTTATTTGTGGAAATACGTAATGGGCAAGAAAGTGCAAAAATCCTGTCAGTTTATTGTAATTCTTCCCCCCCCTCTCCCCCCCTCTCCCCCCCCCCCCCCCCCCCCCCGATCTAAAAAGACCTTCTGGTTAGAGTGCTTGGGGAAATAGCTTTCTCGTTACTGCATGGCAGCAACATGTTGTGTGCTACCAGGAGGAGGGGGCTTTTGTGGTAGAAATATCAAGATTTCGAAGTAATTTTTTGCAAATTTATGTGGTCAGCAGCAGTACTGGTTGTGCACTGCTCTATGTTGGAATTTGTAGAGTGTGTCTCATGTGAGTGTGATGGGTGTCCCCCCGCCCCCTTTTGAGATTTCTTTCTAACACTGTGAGGAGGAAGGCACCTGTGCTCTATGGCATCTTTTGGGGAGGTAGAGATGGCTTATTATTTATATCAGCAACATATTGCAGGAATCTTACATAGGCAGGCTTTTTATAGTTGCAGTAAGACTGGCAGAACAACCACAAGTAGGTATTACTGTTACCTTTGACATGGCAGCTCTTGGCTCCAGCTTAAGCTTGAACTTGGTGTGAGGGAGACACCGTTGCATTGTGCAGATGAAAAATGAAATGTTGTCTAATTAGCAGCATCTCCTGAGCACCAGCCATTGACATTTGGAAAAACAGAAGATTTTAATGTTAATTCACAGAGGAAAAAGGACCTGGACAGCCTTTGCAGACTTCTACATAGGAGCTTCTCCTCAGCATGCATTTAAAAAAATAGAATAAAATCAGGAAACATAAGGGTCACATGTAGAATAATACAGAAAATTTCTATGTCATTTCATTGTGTGCCTTTACCTTGTACAATGTTAGCCACATTTAAAAAAAGAGGAGTTATTAGGAACGTGGAGAAAAATCTTTGCGTGAGAGATGATTGGGAGGAAGAGAGAGGAGGCAAGGCAAGAGGATTTTGACAGAAAATAATTCAAATTTTCCTGTTTTGCAACACAAGCAATAGAGGATATGCAGTTAAACTGAAAAGTAGCGCAAGTGTGGCTGAAGGAAGGAATAGATTGTTCATGTGTTTCATATAGATTGTGGCAGAGGTTGCTGTGTAATTTGAGACAAAGAACACGAAAAAGAGTATTTGTGTCAGTCTGGTAATACTGTGGTTAAGGAGAGGACTTGAGTTCAGCGTTACAAAAGCTGGAGCGTCTATTGACAGTTAGTCATTCCAACCTCGAAGTCACTAAAATAGCCATGAGTGACATTGTTCTTGCTGTATACGTTGCTCTCACTGCTGATTTATTGCAAAAAGTCTTGCAAAACCACTTTTTTTTAATCCTTCACATAAAGCATTATTTCTCAATCGCACAAACATTTGGAGTTAATCTGAGACTCCTGTAGTAGGACTGTGCTTCAGCTACAAGACAGCTGAAGAAACAAGGTGTGTGGAGTTGCTGAAGTACCTGAAATGTGCTGGTCTGGGAGAATCTGGATCTTGCAGGTGGCTGCTGATTTCTTTTGGTTTGTTTTTTTTTGTTTGAACAAGGAAAATCTGGTTCGTCTCCTTCTACTATGCCAGTTGAATAGGTGTTTTTTAAATGATGTAATTAGCTCCTGTTTCAAAGCAGGCTGTTAACATGGAATTTGGGCATTCCAAAAGTTACTTTTCAGAATGCTTCCATGTTTATCAGACCCTGTCAGGAGAAGCTTTGAAGGTTCAGGTATGGTTGTTTTTAAACATGTTGTTCATAATCAAATTCTGGTGGATCAGCTGATGGAGCAGCAATGCTTGTAGCCTGGTTCTAAAGATCTTCTCAGAACTTCCCTCTGAAATAATTTCTCGCAATTACTTCAGTTCAGATGGTGAGCAAGTTGGAAGTTGCAACTTTGAACTTCCCTACTGTTTCGAAAAGAGAGTTCTACTAGAGTAGCAGGAATCTTGTCCTATTATTATGCATTGGAGGTCTTCAGGGGCCTGCAGCTAATTGTTTTCGATAAATTGTGCCAGGCAGCGTTGGTCTCCAACTCAAACTTTTGGGCGAGAGGAGCGAGGTTCAGTGAAGGTATTACAAAGTGAATTAATTGAAATCCATGCTGAGGGGGGTGGTTTTAATTACCTATGTATTAATAAACCAGCTTCTGTGGAACACTCCCAGTATTCGGTAGCATTTAACTTTCTTTGTGCTTTGATTTCAGAGTAAACTGTATTCATACTGACTTAGCACTCTTTTTGTAGCAGTTGAATGGGTAACTCTTGCATGTTTTACTACAGTGACTATATAATATAAATACCCTTCAGAAGTGAAATAAAACTCTTACTATTGACTTATTTTTCTTGTCACATTCTTTCATCTTGTTCTCTCCCTGCCCCTTTTTGTTATCAGTTTGGAATGGAAGTCCTTCAGGTAGTATTTGATGTTTGGAACTGTACAAACAAATGAAAGTGTTAAGACTTCCTTATCCAGTGTTTGTGTCTGATGAATCTGGTACTTGCAGTACAGCAAGACCAAAGTGGTTTGTGCCCTTTATTTTTAATAGTGTACCAAGATGGAAGAACCAAAGGAGAGACCTTGAAAGTAATGTCAACTGAATTTGAAAGAAATAGTAGAAGGTGACTTTGATTAGCTTATGTGACATTCTGGAATTGTGGCATAATGCATCAACATTATTTTATGACCATTAATAATTCTGGCAGTTATGCAGGCCTAATGATAATTGAATATGATGTTTCTGAGTGTAAGGTGTTCTCTGGGAAGTTCTGTAGAAGGTTTTCCCCTGCCTTTACAAGTGAACATTGTGCTAATGAAATCTTGACAAATCTGCTCATGCTTATGAGTCCTGTGAAGCAATCGTTTCTGTCTCTGTTGTTTCACAATTTAAAATTCCTATTCCTGTTCATTTTACAAAAATCAAGCCTGGTTTTTGTGCCGCACTGAAGTGCTTCAAATGGTTTGAGGAGACACAGAACAGCAAAATGTTGTCCTGCTTCAGGTAGGAGGAGAAAGAGTAGGAGTGTATGTGAATGGTGAAGCAAACCTCAGCCTCCCCCCTCTATCAGTGAAAAATTTTCACGGTAGCGTATGGTGTATTCTCTAGCTTGGTTAGACAGATATTTCTTGAGCTCTTCCAGAGCAACTAACAAGTCCGGTTTAGGTGGCATTTGGGCAATTGTTTTTAGACATTTCTGAGGAGCTCAGGTGTTTATGTGTAAGATGCCAAATCGACAGAGTATCCTGTTGTAAACAACAGAGCCAATGAATCAGATTCAAAAGATCTTGATAAATAGTTGTTTATTATAGTACTGAGATTGTCATTGGTCACCTGCATTGTTACTAATTGTGTGGGTAGACATTAAAATTGAAATATTGTTGGAAGCTGGAAAATGACTAGCTCTTAATTTAGCAGCTCCAGAGGGACAGTAATTCTTAGTCTTACTTGCTTTGTAAAGAGAATAAGGATTTTGTTTTGAAAATAGATCAGAAATTACTAAAGCAATTACAAAGAAAATACCACTGTCCCATGTATCCTTCCAGACTTGAAATGACTTTTTACAGAAAAATTTTTATTTCTTTGCTTGCTAAAATGCAGTTTTCTTGTAGGATATTTTTCCTGGATCCATGGGTGTCGTCACCTCTCCTGTTCTATTTAATGATCTTTAGTTATCTGGTATTAGCTACTTTTTTCTGATGTGAGCCAGTATTCAATTCAGCTAGCTAATGCAGGTAACAGAGATGGCATATTGCCTATTAATTTCTTTGTTTTGACAATTCAGACTTCCAGGATTGGCTGTTTGGATAATGGAGCAACTGTGGGACTCTCTGTTCTTGGACTTTACTGGGGACTATCAAAATATCCCAGCTTCCTCTGGAACTGGTGAGAAGTTAGGGAGCATTGTTCATGGCGCACTCCCTCGTGACTACTTTGGCTGTCGCTGTAAATTTGAAAGGAGAAAGATAAAAATAAGTTAGGCTAAACTGGCTTGATGGAGTGGACTGGCTAAGTTAAACCAGAGGCTACGACTCAGGCTGTCCTTCCTGTTTATGAGTCATTCTCTGTTTAATTGCGTGAAAAGGCCTCCTGTAGACTTAATTAAAAGAGAAGTCTTAGTAGTGCTGCAAAAAACTTTAGTTAAAATGGTGAATTTTGATTTTAGTCTTGTTTAACCAGGCTTTAAGGATGGAAGCTTGGACGCTATAACTTTTTTGTAGGTGATTCATACAACAAGTGGAAAGAAAATGTTATTCAGAAAAGTGAGTCTATTTTAAATGTGACTGTTTCGTTGCTAGCTGTTGTTGGATTCTATAGAAAAGGTCTGAGCCATCAGGGTTGCCTTCTGAATTTGCTAATGCTTGTATGTGGTGTTAGTCTCTTGTATTTATGTTCTGTATTAAATCATGTTGTGACCGCTACCTGGAGATATTCCTTCTGTTTTACCTTTTTTATGCTGTTTATCTACTGCGTTGTACTTCCTACAGAGCTTTTTCATGGCTTGAAGATGGCTTACTTCATTATTCTTTGTTTTTCTTTCTGAATTATCTATTCCATTTGTCAAGCTTAAGTATGTATTTGTGTTGAGGATCTTCAGAGAGACAAACAATTTGTTTTGCATTGATAGTTGTGAGTTGGTGCTCAAAATAAGGGTTGACACTGTGTTTGGAAACCCCCTAAATCGTCTATCTCTCTGCTTTTTTGTACAAGTAGGAGGCTGCCTATTGACAATAGTAGGCGACTGGAAGTATTGGGAATAAACTTGTTCTGACTTGTCAGAATGCATTGGAAAACATAGCTTTCCAGTTTTCCCTGCTGCTTATTTTACTGGTGACTCTGGACACAGAAATAAAAAAAGGTCTATCAGAGTGCAGGATACTTCTAAACTCTTCACCAGAAAGCAAAAAGGCACACCCAGTTGGTGTTTTCCAGGCTAAGGCCTTGGATTATAACGAGTCGCTTTTGATGGCCTGTTTGAGAAAAGCGTTTCTGTTCCAGCCTCCTGTTTTGAGGGCTGCTGGTGGAGAAAGGCAAGAGGGATCTGGTAGTAGAGACTTGATAGCTTTGTGGCTGCAAAGCAAAATAAATTCCGTAGGTTATACTAGTACTAAATGTAGATATTTTTTCCAGAGTTAAGACGACTTTATCTTTTCACCAAGCACTGTCATTTTTGCAGAATACATTCCGGTTGGGGAGGAGGAGGGAAATACTTGGCCAAGTTTTCATCTCTCCTTAATATGTGATATTCTGTCTCGTTTCTGTAGCATTTATGAAGAGAAAGGAATAAAAATAAGAATAATAAGATGACATAAAAATTGGCAAGTTGCCTTTTTTTTAGCATTTATTCCCGTACCAGATATATCAGAAATTAATCAGTTGGGTTATTCTACACGAAGTGTCACAGTCTCTGCACTGTAGTTCATAGAAATGAAGTGTTTGCCCCCTGGTTTTCTAAATCCGAGGATTTATGTAGCATCAGCAAGCCCAGATCTGTAGCTGGCTTTTCTGGTCACTCCTTTCTCAGTGGAACTTCTCAGTCAAATGTTTCTAACAAAATAGCACACAAGGACTGGGTGGGGATGTCTCTGGGTGTGTTTCTGAGGAGGAATGATGTGATCGCAGCCATTTTTATGTGGATTTTCTTAGAATAGAACAACTTGAGTGCTGTCAAGCTGAGGCTTGGGCATGGTGGAGGTGATTTCAGGAAATACCAGGAAGAAAGGTGGCCACAGAAATGCTTGGTATCGGTAAGGTAAATTATCCATCGGTATTTGAGGCTGTAGTGGTGTGGCTATCACATTAGGCACTACACGATGAGCTCGGGGTGTGGTGTCAGTATTACTCACCAGGTATTAAAACGATCACAGATGTATTTTCTTTTATGTAAACTCTGCAGGCGAAAAAAACCCACATTCCACTGTGTCTTCCTGTGAGTAATATATGAATTCACCTGAGAGATAAAAATGTCAGTTGTCCTTCTCCCCACCCCTTCCCCAGGATAGGGGAAAAAGAAGGCCTTAGACCAGCTCATTTGCCAGTGACAGTAATTGGGAGCCTTCAGAAAGGGGACGTGAGTGATGGCAATCCTTTCCTTCAAGCACATTTGATAAGTTCTGAAATCACCTTGATGAATTAGTGTGGCTTTTGAGAAATGGGAATAGAATCAGTCATGTTGATTTGACAGGCTGGTATGTGAGCTGTCATTACAGAATCAAAATTGACAGTAAGCCTGTGAAAATCCAGTGACTGTGCCATGCTAAAAATATATATTTGAATACTTTGTTCCTGTTCGGTTTTGTATGTTAAAGAAAATAATTCCCAGTGCAATTATGAAGGCTTCAGTCATGCTATTACAGGTGGCTTTGGCTTACGGATTTTGAGAATTTTCTTTTTTGAATCGTTTGTCATGCAGTTTTAGCTTACAGTCATTGCTTTTATTCCTAAAACAGTGAGTGGATAAATACAGGAGTATGTAGAGCAATGTTAACTGCATGGGTGGCACGACTGTTTCAATGCCTGGTTTTCCCTTCCTGTGCCTTCTTGTATATTTAGGTAGCTGCTGTTTAATCAGGGCCTTACATAATACAAGGCAGAGAATGTAAATGATCAAGTCATGCAAATATTGCCTGTATAAGGCTCGCTTGTCACCCTGGCTCAGTCTGCAGCAATAGAGGTGTGATTGGCAGCTAAGTGCATCCGTTCCATTTTATGACTCTAAAAGAAGGAAATATAAAAAACAGAGACAAGTAGATTTCTGTGTAGTCCATGCATGCGTTAACTGTGAAAGGTGATCACATTTACTCTCAAAGTACTGGCACAGGTAATATTGCTGTCAGGATGTGTGAAGGCTCAGACACTTGTAGTCACATCAGTCTGCGATGGTTTGCCTGTTAAAAGCGCTTGGTGGGCTGTGACCGCCTCAAGGAGGAGATATTAATGGAAATTAAACCACCCAACTGAAGTACAAAGATGCTTGAGTGCACAGCTGCTGGTTTTTTTCTTTCTGAGTATCTTCCAGTCCTTAGTTTTCCAGGAGTGAGGTCTAATCTTCTGTGAATAAGGTTCATTAACAGAAGTTAGCTCTTTGGTTTTTAAAAGGTAGATGAGTTCAGGACGCTATGGAGAACTATATACTTTCTACTAATAGAACTCTGGCAGTCGAGTCTGGGAGATGGTGTCCTATGTATTTTCTATTTCACATCATTCTGGTTGCTGATACTGCTGTATTATAGTTGTAATGTGTTTCCAGAGACGAACACATCTTTTAAAACTTAGCATTGTAAACTGAGAATGAGAAAATTGTTCTTTGTGGTCTGCTCCACTTAGAACAAGTTTCATGCTTTGTAAGCAGTAAATAAGATAACTTGCTTTGAAAAGACAAAATTACACGTCTGGAGTAGAACTGTGTTTACAAGGCCAGAGCAGCAAAATTTGTCAAGTTGACAGTGGATTTTTGATAGGTAACTGCCCGGGATTATTATATTTTGCCCTCTTGCTTGGGTGATTTTCAAGTTTTGTAACTTTAAACTTTTTATAACTAGGATTATAATTCTAAAACCTATTAAGAGGCAGCAAGATACTTTTTTTTTTTTCTTTTCTATTTGAATTCAGGCTCCTGCCAAAAGTAAAGGTAACTTTTGTTCATTAGTGATCAGAGGGTCAGTGGGATGTTGGAGGTTTGGATTTTTTCTCTTATACACAACTGTCTTACATTGTTTGCTATATTAAAAAAAAAATAGCAGCTTTCATTTTTGTGGTTAAACTCTGCAATGTTTGTTATTGGTTAAGAGTAGGTGTTTAATGGAAACCCTGAGACTTGAGCCTTTTGTTTCCACTCACTAAAACCACGAGTACTGTTTTTAATGATTCTGTAAAGCTGTAAAGAAGAGATGCTATTTTTATAAATCTGGAAGGTGAGACTAATACCAAGGCAGCAAAATATTTAAGGTGTGTGGGTTTGTTTTTTTTTTTTTTTTGGTTATAATTGAAGGTTACATGAAAAGTCTCATTCAAAAGGAGTACCTTGCCCCAGGCTATTTCTGGCCACTGGAACTGCTCTTTTTAGCAGTGCTACAAATTGAATCACCGGGTGCCAGTAGCATTTAAAGCAAATGATGCTCAATTACATTCTGAGTCAGAAGCACCTGAATTAACCTGCTTTTCAGCAACAGTTGGGTGATCTCCCCTACTGATATTTAAAGACTTTAAGCCCTGTGTGAATGGTAATTTAACACTACTTAAAAGCGATGAGGAGGTTTGTCCTTGACGAAAAGCGTTTGGATTTTTACATGGAAACTCTACTCAGAGGTGTGGAGAAGATGTTGAATAGTATGTTGAGTAGCTAATTTTTATTATTTTTAAATGCAACTATTACATCAGAGCTGAAACTCTCCAGGCTCTGTGCCATTTCTGCAACAAGCTGCCTCTTAACCTTGGGCGACTCCAGAGCTTTAGTGCAGACTAGGTTACGTTATTAAAATACAGTTGCAGCCTCTGCCATGGAAACAAACAGAATAGTCATCTGTGAAACTTAGGTTCTTTATCTTAATATTCCCACTACTATTAGCAGTGAAGCTACTGCAGGGCTAGCCAAAGGAGGATATCTGGCTTAGTTTGGTCGCTGTAAGCTATTTTTGTTATCAGCTGTTGTAGCATTTACATGTTTGCTTCTAGGTTTGCAACTCTGGTTCTAGGAGCAGTAACAAAACGTGAAATTTTGGACTGCTACAGGATTCTTTCATCTACTTTAGATAGCACTTTCCTCAGTACTGTAAGTAGGATGAGTTGAAAGGATGGTGTTTTTGACTGTATTTGTGTGACTTGCATGGTAAAGAAATGATGGTTGAATCTAGCTGTGAAGCATTCTTTTTGAAACAGAGAAAATTTTTAGGTGGGTTTAGTATAAAGGAACAGTTCCACAGGTGATTATCACTTGTTCCTTATTCCATTTCACCTATTCTCATCATGCCAAACTGTTAGTCTAGGCATCCTCATTGTTAGGATTGCTTTATAGCATTTAAATGTGTAGTTAAAACTTAGCCAATGCTTTAGAGATGGCTTCAGTTAATGAAGACACCTAAAAATCTGTGCTAAAATAAGCTGTTTATGAAATTACTCCTAAAAAAACTTGATAAACCTGTGTTAAAATAATGCTAAAATAAACTGTCTTGAAGTTTCCATATTCTGTTCTTCTCTCTTTATGTTTCCAGTACTGCTTGACCATTTAACAGATCTGGAGCAGCTTTTGGAGCCTGTTAGAAGCTAATGTGGTCTCCTGGTGGAGATGAGATATGTTGGATTTAGAGCTGGCAGGAAAGCGCTGGGGAGAAGGTAGTGCTGCCTCGCGGAGCCGTGCCTGAAGCTGCACTCAGAATACCAAATAGGTGATATTTTGTTGTCTGTCTTCATTAGTGGTAGAATTAAAACATAAGTCTGGGTGTTTTAGTCCTCACAAGGATAAGGTGGTTAACCCATATTAGCTTGTGGGAAGCAATGCAGGTGGTTATTTGCTGTTGTAGTGGAGTTGAGATTCTGTTGCTGCAGTGTTAAATCTTGCCTGTAGCATCCTGCTTGTAGGTAGTGGCTGTCATTTGCTCTTTGGTTACAATTTGTGTGTTTTCACTCATCTTTTAACAATTCTCTTTTTAGTTCTAGACAGGACGAGTGCAGGTAGACTTAAGCTGTGCTCTGGAAGAGAAGTGGGGAAAACCTAGATTATCTTCTATTAGCAACTCCTCAGTCTGCTTACCTCCACGCTTTGGAAGGGGTTGTTAGGGATGCAGTGTTGTGGTAACAGAACAGTGTTCTGACAACTGTGTTCAAACGTGCATCTTTTCTCTGAGGTTGATGGTGCCTTATGGTTTCTTACTAATGTAGAAATGGTATTGTGTGGTTGGCTGAACAGGTGCCTGAAGTAGAGGACCCGAATTCTTGAAGCTGATGTAGTTTAATAATATTCTTTGAGAGGAGGATGCAACAGTGTATAGAAATAAGGCGGCTCAGGAAGTGAAAAAAATGTGTCATTGTGAACTTCTGCTGTGATGAAATGAATGCGAACAAACTGGGTGCTCCATTGCCTCTTGAAATAACATCACAGTAGTCTAGAGATTGTTTTGTGTACAACATGTAATAACCTTTCTTGTGATTATAATATGTTTAAAACAAATTCATGAATTAAAAAACAGGCAGACAAGAAACTACATCGGTAGTTGTGTTTAAAAAAAATCATTAGTTGTTTTCACTGCTCTTGGCTGACTTTGCTTTTATTAAAAGATCTTTTTGATGTTTAAGTGCAGTCTTCCAAAATAAATTGCTTTGAAAGTAAATAGAATAACTGAAGCTTTATTAGAGACTCTTGTTATGTAAACAATTATTAGAATGAAGCTGTTTGACATCTATTTTTACAATGGGGGCAGCACCTCTGAAGTGTCAAGAAAAAACACCTTCAAATCAAAGAAATTGAAAGAGAGAAACCCACTAAAGAGGAGGTGCTGAGGCAGACACTTAAAATGTTTGATTTCTGAATGCCTGTGAAGTTCTGTGTAAAATGGGATTTTTACATTTCAATTTGCCTTTCAAAGACTCATTGAAATAGAAGGCTCTTCTTTCCTACACTGGGCAGCAGCAGGTGTATTCACTTAATACTGCTCTTAGAATATATTTCAGCATGTCCTTACTATTGCACCTGGAATTTGAATTTTGGATATATGAGACTTACAGGGTTTTTTTAATCTTCTTTTGTTTGAAAACAAAAACATTTTTGGGATGGTGAATAGTGTAATGCTAACTGTTGAACGTAACAGGATGGAGGTGGGAGGAACTTCAGACTGTTACTCGATTCTAGTCCTGTAAGTCCACCAAACGTATTTTCAGTAATACTTTCATAGTACGCCACAAAAATATGCATGTGTGCACACACAAAGCAGCTAGAAAGATGCAGCTTCTGCAGTTCTTGTGTTTGTTTTTTTGTTTGTTTTTCAGTGGGAGTGTTTTTTATGAAAGTTTGCTGGGGTGAGGGGAATTCTTAAAGGTTGTATTGTAGGTTGGAGGCTGAGGAGTGGTTTTGGACAACTTTGGACCAGTGTCTCTAGCCGGACTTTAATTCTCCCCTCCGCTGTTTCATTGTTTCACATTGCAATGATAATTTTTTTGTAGCTGTAGTGTGTGTCATTGACATAAAAGAAAAATTACGGCTGCTGAATCAAGCTGGGAGAGAAGCTCTTACTGGAGAGTGGGTGGCAAGCAACACTTTTTCATTTTTTGTTAAGTTGGGGTTTTTAATGCTTTCTCTTTCATTGAATTGGGATGGGTCTTAACTAAATGATTCGTATATACTTATCTCAGTTGAAGAAATTACAAAGGTATTGCGGTGGCAACAAGATGATCTCCCCTCCTTTCCCGAATTTACTTCTCATCTACCAAATGCCTATAGTAGTAGTCAGCTACCTGTAGATTATTCCTCCATGAAAAAGAATGATACTGGCTTTTAGTGATTTTGATTTTTATTATGGTTTCTCATTAGAAGATACCAATCCTGACTTGTACTATGATACTTTTGGTACTTCAGGTCACTAAAATGTGAAAAGTGTTGCTTTGTTCTTTCACCTGTGCCTATGCAGCTGAAGTGTTTGCAGTCTCCAGAACACTACCCGCTTCCCATTGCTTTCTCTTCTTGAAGATTACTACTTACGTTTTTATTTTAGGTGGGCTGGTTGTGTAGCTGATGTGTTGCCATGTTTCAGTTAAGACGAGGTACTTGTGTAATTGTTGTCCACCCACATTTCTGCCTACCTGTGTTTATTGAAGACCTGTGTTTAGAACTGCTAGCTTTAACTGGGGAAGAACTATGCAAGCAGTTAATCTGGAATATTTTAGAAAGGAATGAATAAGGAAGAATAGTGACTTCTCTATCTGACACCAAGAGGGAATGTGTGTCTGTACCCTTGAATCTGAAGATTTCTACAAGCTTGTCCTGTTTCTCTTTACTGTGGCTTCTTAAATGGGTGATCTTATAGCAAGCACTGGCACATCTGGAAGTTGTGGCATTTGTTTAGTTGGTTTTTTAAGCCAAACAAACAAAACTTCTTGCAATACAGGCTTTTGTATAAACTCTGAAAAACTGTCTAGAGGAGACTTGTTACACAAACTTTAACCTGTTTTTTCTGATCTTCTGATATGCAAAAGGAATTGTCCTCTCTCTAACTTCCCCAATTACTTGGAAAAGGCCTCAGACTCAATAATGTTGTGGCAATTCTTGTGGTTATTTGGGTGTTCAGAAAGCAACATGTATGTGCTTCTGGGAAAAGCAGGTTTCTTGCCTCCCTGAGAACAGGACTGACAGCTCTTGAAATTTGACCAGTTGAACCAAAGGCTGAAAACTGTCATGGCTCTTTTAAGTGCCTTCTGCCTTTCTTTTGTTAATCTGTTAGCTTCTTCCTTGATTTTTAATCCTGGTTTAATCATTGTGTTACTGTAATAGTCACCTGCATTGACAAATGCAACAGCTCTTTGAAAGGAAAGGAGCATGTTCTAGACATGCTTGTCTGCTTTTAACTCCCTAGTCTTAATCATCGATGGCCTTGGGAGTCCTTATGATTGGTAGAAAAATTTTCCTAGGTAATAGATCATGAAACCACTTACTATTAAGAGCTGAACACTTCCCCTTTCTTCTAAATAAGCTGTAATGGATGTATAGTATCAACCAGAAATATGAAGGTAGTCATGTATATCTTCCCCAAAAATTTACTTTTTGAGCTATGTGCGGGTTGTATATTTGGGGTGGTATGAGCAGGGAGGTTTCAGCTTCCTCTGCATACATGATGTCTTTTCATTATTCTAATGGTGCAAGATTAGTGATTGAATGTCGAGTGAGAGGAAAAGGTCAAGAAAATGATATAATAAGTTTCATTCCATATTTTTTTTCCTGTGAGATGCTAGATAAATATAACTTTATTCAACACTTTTCCATTCTCTAATAAGACATTAGCTCTGGCTCACAGGATGTTGTAAAGCTTAAATCATTGTAAATTGCTGTTAGATCCTCTGTTGGGAGGTAATGTGGTGGAGTTGTGAGGTAGGTGTGTTTGGGATTTGTTTGTTTGTTTGTTTCCCTTATGTTACAAGCCAGGAAGTTTCAAATGAGGGATAACATCTTGTCCTTAATTGGCCCCATTTTCCTAAGGTAATTTACAGGCTACCAAATTAGAGACTTTTGCATGAAAGTAGATAAACGTCTTCCTTTGTTTTCATGGTCCAAAATTACTGTGGATAAAAGAAAGCAAATCTTGAAAGTGATTTAACTGAGCTTCAGTGAGTTTGGAACAGAATTTTTATTATGTTCCTGATTTTTCTCTCCTTTTTATTTGTGTTTTCCTTTTTGAGAGTGACTTCTCTAGCTGACACCAAGAGGGATGTGTGTCTGTACCCTTGAATCTGAAGATTTCTACAAGCTTGTCCTTTTTCTCTTTACTGTGGCTTCTTAAATGGGTGATCTTACGGCAAGCACTAGCACATCTGGAAGTTGTGGCATTTGGTTGGTTGGTTTTTAAGCCAAACAAAACTTCTTGCAATTTAGGCTTTTGTATAAACTCTGAAAATATTATCCAGTCACTGCAGCCCACTGGTGTTTATGTAGCTTTAAAAGAAGGGTGGGCATGTGTGTTACACACAGACTTTCAGGATTTGCTGTTGGGTGGAAATGTGTGTTGTTGCAGAGCCGTGTGTTGCGGGCAGGCGCGGGGTGCTGGGAGCGCGGCTGCGAGCAGGCGTGCGGCAGCGCGGGGAAGGAATGAGGAAGCGGAGCACTTGCTGTCAGTTGACAGGGTATGACCAAGTTTCGGCCAGCAAACAGAAGGGGAAAAAGCATCTCAATCTAGCAGAAATACTATTCAGGGCTTATTGTATTAGTGTTGTTCATGGAGCTCCCTGGGCGGAGGTAAGAAGCTTTTTCTTATATGTGTTCTTCTCTGATCAGACACAGGCCTTGTCTTTTTTTTTTTTTCCCCGGTGATTTTGATATGAAAAACACAGCTAGCATGACTTGTGCTTTTCTGTGAAGCATGAAGTTGGCATATGGGGTGTTCGTGTGTGGCTTCAGTGTGCCTTCTGAGACCAAAGTGTTGGGTCTCTATAAACAACCCATTATTTTTGGCTGGTCAGGGTTTCCCAGGAGTTGTCAGGTGGTTGTTTTTTGTTTTTTTTTTTTTTTTTTCTACAATGAAATTCAGGACTTTAAAAAATATTAGGTCCTGTGCTTATTCTCAGGCAAGAAAGCGATGATACTTCAGTGTTCTCAGAAATGCTATTTATTATCTAGAGCACACTGGAGTGGAAAACTTATTAACCTAAGTAGGTCCTGTGAAGCACTGGTGAAAATTGGTGGTGTCTGTTTGGCACTAGGCAGGTATGAAGGGGTCAGGTGGTTGGGTAGGATTGCACTGTGGGCATCTGGTAATCCTGATTAGTTCGGAATTGTTTCACTATTCTGTTAATTTCATTTAGGTTGTTGATTTATTTTTAATCTTGAGTGTCAGCAAAATTTTGAAGTAGTTAATGTATCACAAGACCAGTCTCACAGGAGAGAGAACTGCATCTTTGGCCAGGTTACTTTTTCTCAGGAATGTGCATGGTACTACTAACGAGTAAGAGTCTTTAAAATAATAAAATGTTTTTTTTTCGTTATTAGATGAAAATACAGATTAGCCATGAGCTGTGTTTGCTTGAGCAGGTTGGTAGGCAAGCCTGAGTTTGTTTTGGCAGCGAGAAGCTCCTTGATGTTAAGCTTTGCACTCAATAGATGTACTTAGATCTTTACTGTTAACTGCTACAGGAAGCTCTACTTGTTTCACTTCTGAGTTAAGACTCAGCAAAAATGAAACAGCTTCAGGACTAAAACAAAAGCAGACCATAAAAATTACTCTTGCTCAGAATGTTGATCTTCAAATGTCAAGAACATGAGACTGCTTGAGTAAGAAGAGCTTAGCGAAATGCCGGAGAGAGAGATGTGTAAAAAACAGGGGAGCAGGTAAGGCTCTGAAGAGCTGTATGTACCGGCAGGGCAGGAGCGGAGCAGAGCGTGCCCCGTACGTGTGCTGAGTCATCTGCCGTAAGCTGTAACGTGACTTACCGGGGACTGCTGCTGGGAAAGATCCCTGCCAGCGTCGGCATGACGAAGCGGCGCATGATGCGGCTGTGCTAGTACACGTTAGGTCCAAATAACATGTTTTTGAGAAGAGTCGGTATATACGTGGTACCTGTACTGAAGGACTAGAGAGTGCAATTAATTTAAAGGGAGTTGAGCTTTAGCTGAAAGCAAAAGAGAGTTTTCCTGTGTGTCATCATGCACGAAACTTGATGCCAGTGGATATTGGTACAAAGTGTTCTGCATTTTAAAAACATCTCATTCCTGAGGGTTGAATCTGCAAAGCTTTCTAGCTCCCTGTGGAAGGCACTGGTCATTACAGACACAACACAGCCTGGACAGGAGCCTGCGTTACCCTCTGCGTTGTAGTCCAGCCAAGTAAGGAATGCGATGAAGCATTGAGTAGTTGTCCCAGTGGTTTACAGAACCATCTTTCTCTGAGGAGCGATCCTGCCTTTCTCTGAGGAGCGATCCTGCCTTTCTCTGAGGAGCGATCCTGCCTTTCTCTGAGGAGCGATCCTGCCTTTCTCTGAGGAGCGATCCTGCCTTTCTCTGAGGAGCGATCCTGCCTTTCTCTGAGGAGCGATCCTGCCTTTCTCTGAAGTGCTAGCAGGGTCCCAGAGGAGACGGGTCACTGATCTGATATTACAGTGCGACATTTCCAGTCCAAGTTGAAGGATGGAATTTCAAGGATTTTTTGGGAGTTGAGGGAGGGCCCAGAATAGAGGGAAAAATGTTTTCAGGTTCTTCTAGCTGTGGATAAGAACAGCTTATGTATCACTAAGCAGGAGGAGGAGGCTTGCATACAGGTATTTCATGTGTTCAGGTGCAGAAGTAAGGAAATAAAACTGTCTCTGGTCCTGGTGTAGTATCCAAGGTCTATGTCTTGAGGCATCTTCGTTCTTAATTACAGTTTCTTGTCCTCCAATTTATGTGCTGTGGATGTGTCTTTTTAGTTTTTAGTTTCTTGGGTTTTGGAATATATTTTCTTCAATCATGCACAAAGAAGTTTGTGTATATATATTTGAAGTGTTGGAAGCTAACTGGTTTGAAATGCTCTAGCAAATTGAGAGGGCGAGTTAAAAATGTCGTAATATTATGGGAAGGGAGATTTTATTTAAATGGGTATGTCTTTTATAAATGTTTGCATTCTCTGTATTTTGCTCTGGCATGATGCTGGGAGAGAAACATTTAAAAAAAGAAGAGTTGTAGCATGCAAGTGTGAATGCGTTTTTTCTACATTATCTGTGCAAGGAAGTAGTCTCTCTCTGCAGTGATGATGGTTCCAATAGCTGTCTGTGATAATGAAACTGTCTCGTTTCCATCGTTTTATTGCTGCTTGAAATCTTTCCCATTGAAAGCAGCTCTTTGAAGTTCGAGAATATTTTGCTTCCAGTTGTTTCCAAGGTCGCAGCAAGTCGAAAAGCTTGCGAAAAGGCGCATGTCATTCCCAGCTTCACTTCTGATGTATATGCCCCATCTGTATGCTTTGTGCCTGGAAGAGATTTAGGAAGCGGCATCAAGCGGTGAGATACAACCTTGTCTGAAGATTAAAGATCCAGCAGGAAAACTGGACCATCTATGTGAAAAGCTGTGGCGGCAGCAGCAGCAGCAATACTTGATTTGTTGCCAGCCTGTGTGCGTGCAGCTCCTGAACCCTCGGTCCCTGTGATGCCAGCTCTGTCTTATATGAGACCAGAAGAATTCCACAGTTCTGTGCTGATCTTCTGGAGAGATTTATTAACAGAGCAGAGGTTGTTGCTCAGACAGCTATTCTATTCTCCCCTGGGGAAAAGGTTGGCTGGATCAAGCTAGTTAGCCATCTGTTCCAACAGTTAGACCGTGCTGAAATAAATGATTTCCTGTGATTTCTCCCAGCCGTATTTTCTATTGTCAGTGATATCTGTGGCTTTCCTCTGGTGTTTAAACACCAGTATGTGTCCACAGGCACTGCAGAGTCTGGTGAAATAGGAGGGAGGAGAGAAGGGAATGGGGGAACTGTCACGCACTGGTGAAATGTGCCTCTATTTAGTGCAATTCCACAGTTAGGGCTGTGGGATTTCCATTCACGTGTGATGTGCCCTTCTATTCTGGCAGTTTGGTGCCAGGCTTGGACTCGCTGGACCCTTCGGAGAGTGTTGCCTGTGTGTAAGCTTTGCTTCTTTGTTCTTCAGACTTTTGAGGCCTGCCTTGGTAAGAGGTCAGGATGCCGCTAATTACCTCCTCCCTCCCCAGACTCCCCAAACTTCTCTGTCAGCTGTTGAGATTGTAAATAGATATGACCTATTTCCTTATGCCAGTTGTCTGGAGTGGCCAGAGGTGTAAGTAGGAACAACATGTCTCCATTTGTTATTAATTAGTTAACTCATGTTAAAGTTTTGGTTAACTCCTCTTTTTTTTTTTTTTCAGTGCAGAGCCTGGGATGATGGTGTCTCCACATCCACATTTACTTTCTAGTGCTGATGATATACCTTCATGTCAGCTTCTAGTTTTAGATTTCCTCAGTAAGAAACTCCTCTTTAATGCTTGTTTAATAATCAGAGTTTCAAACAGACTGTTCAAATTGTTTCTGAATTGCAGATGAGTCTGGGAGATTGTTGGTAGATATTTTAATTCCAGTGTGTTGGAAAGGAAGCAATATAATTCAGCTCTTAAACTTGGAAGCTCAAATGGTATTTCATAGCACAGCAATATACACACTAGATTTGTCAAGCCGTGTACTGCTCTTTGCAGAAGGATTTTTGTGGAGTTTCAAGGTAATTTCTATTACAGATTTGGTTTACAAAGAATGTTTCTAGCTGGAATACTTATAACAGGGTTTACCTAAAAATGTATAAAAAGAAGGCTTGGAAATAAATGTCCTGGATGTTTTAGGCAGTGTCTCTTGCTATTGATTCCTTGTTGGCTGGCAGACAGTGGCTGTGTGACATTTGTACCTTGTCTTTTGCAGACAGAAGTAATTTTTTTTTTTCATTAGCTTTAGAACTAAGCTTTAATGTTTCATTGATGAAACATGGCTAAAAGCTTACACTAGTAACGTGTCATTGTTTGCCTTGGCAAAATGATGTTAACTTGCTCCTTGAGAAACAGTTGTCATTCTTCCAATCCAAAGTCACTTCTAGAAATTTTCCTCCTGCTTTTGGGGGATGGAGCAGTTTGGTAGAGAAACCTGGGGTCAAGTTCTGAATGCTGAATTATACCCAGTGATGCAGGGAGATTTCCAGGATAACTGGGAGGTGGCTGGATAATCCCCCATGGTACTGTGGAGCTCTGCACAGATCGGCTTGTCTGCATGTCCAGTAGTAGCAGTACGTAGTATTGCAGTCAGACAGTGTCTGACTGTACCTTGAGCTCTTCATCTGCTGCTTCTTGAGGTTATGGCAGCTCAGATGTCCCCACAGAGTCACTGTGTGCCGTGCCAGAGCCCACTGAACTAGGAGGAAACCTTACTTGTCATAAGCGTTTTGGATGAAGCCTTGTCTAAGCAGAATTAGTTAAAACTTTAGTACAGTTTAAAAAAAAAATAGTGGCATAAGCACAACAGCACTTCAAAAATTATCGTTCTTTATCCAAATGTGGTTGATGTTAATTAGCTCATTTGTAAAGAAAGAGAACATATATCAAAAAGCTAATTAGTCTCTAACTTCAGTGAGATAACTATATCGAATTCTTATTTTTTGAAGCTGCATACAGGCAGAAATGGCTATAAGTGGTGTTTTAGGTGGTGTGTGTTTGTTTGTTTCCAGTGCCAGAGACTAGCTGGAATTAAAGCAAGTCATGACTCTGTCCTCTCTTTAGTGTCAGAACTGCACTCCTGGTTCAGCCATACCTCTGCAAGTGGTATTTACCTAGCACAAAAGATTTCATATGCCAGTTTCAGTAGAAAACACTCACTTTCTGTTTCTGTTTTCTTTTAGGTTATGTTTCACACTATGTGCTGACTGTCTGTACTTACAGAAGATATTTAAAAGCAAACAGACTTTTTTTTTTGTTTCAAAGATTTTGATTCCAGTGGAATCTGCGCTTTAGATTTTTGTCTTGTCAATTTACTCCTGAAGCAATGCCTGTACAAGCTCCACAATGGACGGATTTTCTCTCCTGCCCGATTTGCACACAGACTTTCGACGAAACAATTCGGAAGCCCATCAGCTTGGGTTGCGGCCACACTGTCTGCAAGATGTGCCTCAACAAGCTCCACCGTAAGGCATGTCCCTTTGACCAGACCACTATCAACACAGACATTGACCTCCTGCCTGTGAATTCAGCCTTGCTGCAACTAGTGGGTGCTCAGGTATTGGTGCTTTTTTTTTTTTTAAATCTGTTTCTATGTTGTTTTCCTTCTTTCAGATGGATAATTAATGAATAAAGAATGTAATTCTGCATTAATTGTGTGTAGAGGAGACACCTTTTTGTAGACTGACTTTGACAAATGCAGGTTTTAGACCTTTGATGTGCTGTAGTAGAGGTGGCTGGAACAGCAGTTCAGATCTCGCTTACACGGGTTGTGGTAAAATTTTGTTACATCTAAATTAGTGTAACCGTGGGCCATTCCCTTCCTTCTTCCCTAACTTCTATCTAGCCATGCTCTCCCGAAAAGATGAACTGGATCTATGAGTTTATCCCATGGGAAGCCATTCTTCTTCTGTGTTACTTCCTTTACCGTATTCACGCTATGGACTTGTGATCGGTTGTGCCAAAGCAGGAGGAGAGAGTAAGGGAAGTGGGACAGACCCCTCTGGTAGCAGCCTTTGTACTGCCTTATGTTTAGTTTGAAACTGTGCTCTGGAAATGTAATTTCCTGAGCTGACATGTTAATCTAAATTCATAGAGGTGAATGAGGGGAGCCTGCCCGAGACTCGAACAGGTACTTGTGAGGTGAGCTGAACCAGTGGTCTGATGGGGATGAGAGCGCTCTGGCAGCACTGGGATGTGTAGAAAGCAGGATCATCCTGTTCAGTTGCAGCACAGACTTAAATTGGCATCAGCTTATCACGGTTAGATTGCTGGTAGTTTCCTGTGACCCATGCCATACCCGAGGCTGGACAGAATTGTGGGCTTGGAGAGAGGAGGGACAATCGTGTCTAACTTATTATGGGTGAGGAATAAAAAAGTAGACAGGCTGGGGTTTTTGTGTTGTTCTGCTTCTGTGTCTGGGCTCAGCTGTGTTGGAGGTGGCAGAAAATTCCATGAGATCCATAGCTCAGGGAAAAGAGAAGAGCTCTGTTGTGGAGGAACTTCAAGAGATGTGGGGGAAAGAAACATGTTCTTATGGTGCTTTTCATTAGGCACTGTGACCTAGAGATCCAGATGGGGTTTTGCCGCTTCTTTTTTTGTTTGATTTATCAAGTAATATGGTTAGCTTGTTCTTTTGTGGTGTATGGCGTAGGAGTTATTTCAGAAGTTTAAAAATTAGGTTGTGTTCCTGGCTGTGCTGAGTGACTCATCCTGCTCTGCAGGAGAGGGCGATGAGACTGTGTGCCTCCATTTCTGTGATAGCTCTGCTGCCATCCTTGAAGAGCTTCAAAGCAGTGTGAAATCTGTGGGTGATGCCATAAATAAATATTGTCATTCTTTTTCCCCCTTCTTCCTTCCTCTTCGGAGTTTCTAGAATAGTTCCAGCTGTAGCCAAATGTCTACCTTTATCATAAATGTCTTTTTACTCCTGCATTTTTTGGGATTGTTTTGTGTGCATTTGTTAAGCTTTGTGAGAAGCTATGTGATAGCTTTAACTTGATCTTTGCCTGAATTAAAATTTCCATAAAAACAAGATCCTCTGCAATGAGAATCTCTCTGCCTCTGTTACAGGTAATTTAGAACTTTATTCTGGTTTTGTTAGTCATCCAACCAGTGTATCCTCGTTTGTATGTGTGTGAGGTATGAAGAAGGAAGGGTGGCTTTATGATAGTATTGGATTTGTCTTGAGAGAGAACTGAATTCTAGGTTCTGACTTTGAACTAATGACATTTTTATTTATGTCATCAAGATTTATAAGACCTTGTTTCTTGGTGACCTGAAATCTGCAAATGCCACCCAAAAAATACATTATTTCCTCTCTCCTCATTTGTACCACCTCCCTCCCAGCTCCTAATTCCAATGAGCATATGAATGAAATCAAGGTTCAGTATAACTCGCCCTCCTTTCTTTTCTTTCCTTTTCCCTTCCTGGTACCTGTTGTAGTGTTTACCAGACTGTGGAGTACTAGAAAGTAAGTACACTGTGCACTGAAAGGACAGGGAAACAGTTATTCTCTGTGGCCATTTTTTTTCATGTTTTTACAGAAATAGGCTTTGTTAAGGGAAAAAGAGGGGAAAAAAAAAAAAAAGGTACTTGGGAGAAATCACAGGAATTTTGAACTCTGTCCGGTTAAGAAGGTGGGCTCTTTTTGTTACATAGCTACAAAAATGATCTGTGAGCAGCAAGCCAGCTTACAGAGCATGAATAGCTAATATCAACAGCTTTAATTTTCTTGTTCCGCTTGGTTTAGTTTCAGGAGGGTATATGTGTCATTAACATCCTCTAATCTCCAACAAATGCCTGCACACCTTAACCTGAGTCCATGGGGAGGTGCGTGTTAGTTTAATTTTGAAATTATTCCAAAAACCAGGTTTCATTTTAGAAGGAAATACAGTACAACACAAAGCTTTTATCTGGGGGGAGAGAGCAGTTTGTTCTCTTCCCTGTGGAGTGGCTTCTGAGTGAACCTTTCTAAGTGTTAAGTGCATTTTTGCTGGAGGCAGAGGAGGAAACCAGGCAGTTTGAAGAAACAAATCTATTCTGTGACTGGCAGCAGTGATAGGATTCCAGGGCAAGTCATGTTGGTTGGCTTTTGCACAGGCACAAGAGGTGAAATAAGCAGGATTGTATTTCTGGGGAAAATGTGCTAAATTTTTCACACAGCCACCCAGGAAAGCAGTAACCTCTTTCTCTGATGATAGCATTCTCTCTCTATGTAGTAGGTTTCATCCCTTTAATGGTGAAAAGAGTTGGTTTTTGACTTCAATTTGAGGCTGTTTCTCAGTTTTCCCTCTCCCTACCTCTTCCCCAAAATGAAATCTGTTGCCCAGGTTGTAGCCACCCTTGATGTGAAAATTAACTGTTGCAGGTACTCACATGCTGTTCCCACACTGTACAGTGCCACAAAAGAGGAATTTTTGTGAAGTTATTTTTAACGCAAACTCTTGAGGAACTAAAGACAATAGACTTTGGGTTGTGTTTTGGTTTGGGGGTTTTTTTGGCAGGAAGTAAATGATCTATTTGCAGAATATGGGGGGGGGGAAATATTGGAAGGAACAGATTTCAGTCCAGACAAAAAGAGGTTGGGTCTGTTTAACATGTTCTCATTCTGTGCAATTAGATGTCTAATGGTAATTAGTGACAACTCAAGCTGACATCCTTCATCAAGTTACGCTGAAATCCCCAATTTGGAATCACTGCCTGGTAGGAGATGCTGTTTTAGTGTTGTTTTCCGGTTCCCTTCCTCATGCCATCATAACCAGCCTTGTCCCACAGCCACAAGGAGCCGTGCTGATGGGTGACATTCCACTGCCAGGATACAGTCATTGCCCAGGCAGATGCACGCAAAACGAGCACAAATTTGAAGTGATGAAACATCTGAGATGATTATTCCTGTCTTGTTCTTGTTCCCCTGGGGAAGTGTTGATTATTATATTATGTAAAGATATTTGCATTGAAAACTGTGATAAGGGTGTGGTGTCTGAGAGAATGGAATATTGAATGAGGATGAAAAGAATGAATTTGCTCTGAAAGGCGTCTTGTTTTGAGGCTCTCAAGAGGTGGAAGCAGAAGTGACCATGAGGTCTTGTGTGCTATTGAAAGGTTATTTTGCGAAAATGTTTTGGAATTGAATTATTTCTCAGTTTTCCCTCAGCAATTCCATGACAGAGCCAAAATTAAAATTCGAATCTCCTGTGACTTCTCTGAATCATGTCTTTACCATTTTTCTCTTGCTAGATGCTGTTCTTAAAATTATTCTAACACTAAAGTATTTTTAAAAGTCTTGGAAGTGCATATAATAGAACCAGCAAAAGGGCAAATTATTTTTACGTTTTACTGTAAGATGCATCACATGAGTGAAGATGAGTTGTGTGTGGGGAGAAATACATTCTTGTCTACTGACAACCACCGAATAAGCATCGTATTTTATTGTTCAATACTACACTTGCTCCAGCTTAAGATGAAAGTTTAATCTCTTGTGGGCTCATTTTGCAAAAAGTACAGTTGTGCAAGGCTTTTAGATTTTTACACTGAAGCTTCCCTTGGTAAAGAGAAGAAATGGGAATGATTTGCAGATACGCAGCGTTGAATAGCCTAATTAACTCTTGCAAGTTTTTCTACGCTAGCTTTTTCCTGGGGGAAGCTGTTAGTTGCCGAGACAGTCTTGTGTCTCGCTGGTGGAGTTGTGCTGTGTATGGCATTCCAAAGCGCTGCTGTGAATGTGTGCTAAACCTGCCTTAATTCCAGATAGCAATCCAGGGCTGGACGCGGCTTCCCGTCCCATGGCTGTCCCGAGCCCTCTTTGTCTGCTGGCTGCTGTGACACTATAGTTGTGTTTCAGATTGTCGCCGGTGGCAGACTGCTTGCAGGAGCAAATAGGAATTTGCACAGACTGTATTACAGCAGTAAATAGGGCAGAGACTGCAGTCTGTCTCGGCACAAATGCATGAGATGTGTGGTGTTTGATCAATAAGCCAGTTGTGCTTGTATTACTTCCCAGACAGAAGCAGGCTGCCAAAATGGCAGTGGCTTTGAAAAGGAGGTGGAGTATTCTGTTAACATGAAAGCAAATATTGAAGGTGTTTGTATTTGTTTCCCAAATCCCAAGAAACCAGTCCAGCTGAGGTGGCTGCCACAGTTATGGCTGACCACTGTAAAATACAGTTGCAAAATCTCCTTTTGCTGAAAACTTTCTTGATTACAGACAAACCCCCCCACAAAACAAACAAACAACTAAACAAACACCACTCAGTCCCTGAAACTAAAACACCCCCAAAACTTCATGAGTTAGCTGCAGTCTGTGAAAGCATCCAGGCTGACCTTGCTGTCTTCGTGTGATTGAACTTGGTTTTGTTTTTCCCTTGAATAGGAGTAAAAGGGGAGGTGTCTGATCCAGACTGTCTTGATTATGTTAGTTTTGGGTTAGTATCAACTTTATTTCAGCTGATAGGTTACACTGGGAGACTTTTTTTGCCACCTACTGTAAAGGCAAGAGTTATGCAGCTGATAACTTTCTATTTTGCAATGTATGTCAAATGAGCAACTCGGCACACACAGTTGTCTAGGCCTGTAGAAGTGTGATTGTATGATTGAAACATCTCACTTTTTATTAACATTGATAGGAAAGCTCCTGTCCATAGTGGTGGTGGCAACCATATGTATATGTGTGTGTATATATTTTAGTTATCACTACCTTTATTTGCTGCTGCCATACATGGATGGGTTGCACGTGGAGGTTAGTGGGTTTGTAGCTTCTTTAACTGAAGCATTAAAGGCTTGTGCTTTGAGATGGAGCACCTTGATTAGTCCTTGTTAGCAGCTGTGTGGGATTAGCTTCTCGTTATTGCCAGCGGGGTAGTGATTGGCTTGAAAATACAAGTTTGTCTAAGATCTTTTTGCACTTCAACAGTATATGCAGAAAGTGCTCATGTTTAGTCTTCTGAGAAATTCCAGTTCTCTATGCTATCATATATTGATATTGCTGAATAGTGATGCTGAGAAACAGCACTACAGGGCTATGCTGCACCCCTAAAAAGAAAACAACGCAGTCAGATTAATGCTTGCAGAGTGTGTTTGTATTCGCTATGTAGGATAACTTGGTCTTGCTGCTAGATAATTGGGTCTAGTCAGAGTATATTCCAAGGGTTTCTTAGTCAATTTGCTGATAAGTCTTTCTCCCACTAATCCCGGTAGCTCTGATCTGTTATCCCCAGATGACTTCAGAGCTGTGAGACCCGAGGTATGAATCTGTACTTAGCTACAAACCAGGATTTGTCTGATTTGTTCTGTTTGGTGTTTTGGTTTTTTTTGGCCAGCCAGCTTTGAGAATGTCTCAATATGTTTGTTATTTCTGCCAAAGTTTTATAAGAAATAGTTATAAGAATAGTTATAAGAGTTATAAGAAATGCCATGTTTCTCGTGTAATAATTTTTTTTGTCCTGGAATAAGCCTTCTGCTTCTAGTTCCTGCCAGCCACTGAATAAAAGAAATCTGCTAACTATGAATTCTCTTCATTTTTTTGGTCTTAATTTTTGCTTATTTTTTTTAAATGCTATTTGTTCATTAAACAAGCTGAAAAAATGCTTACTAATATAGAAAAGGCACAGAAGAGGATCAAAACAGGAAATGCTTGATATTAACAGGCTTGATTTGGTGTGGTAAGCATGACTGCCGCTTATTTATGCATATTCATTGTGGACTGTCATCTCTTTTCAGGTTCCTGAGCAGCAGCCAGTTACTTTATGTAGTGGAGCTGAAGACACCAAGCATTATGAGGAGGGCAAGAAATGTGTGGAAGAATTAGCATTGTACCTCAAACCACTCAGCAGCGCAAGAGGTAGCTCCTGCATTGTTTCCTTTGAAAATGAAAGCTGAAAACAGATAAGATGCAAAACAAACTATCCAAACGGCTGGTTAGTCTGTTTGAAAAATGGATACAGACCTTGTTTAGAAACAAATTGAAATAACTTTCCTAAGCAGTAAGGTTATTGCTTCATGGGGGCAAGCAGGGGGAATTTTATCATATTATGTATGGTGGACTTGAGAAATCTGTCAACTTGATTAGTAGAGGTGGACATCAAGTTTTCAAAAATGAATTTTTACAAAAAGCTGTGTCAAGCTTTTCCAACTAGTACAGTGTGACAGCAGTATTGCGCTGAGTAGTAGTGTCCCAACGAACAGGCTGTGTGCTGTAGAACAAACTCAGTGTGGCAGCCGTACATCGAGTGAGTCACTCATTCCTTTAACCTGGTTTCTGTGGCTCCTAGCACCTTTGTGAATCAGTTTTTGAACATAATTAAACATCACCCAAGCAGTTTTGCACTTGGCGTGAGTTGGTTTGCCCAGGCCAAAGAAGTGGAGATATTAGATATAGATAAAAAACTAAATGTTTTGTGAAAACAGACAAATGGTCAAAGGTGGCAATGATTGCTGAAGCCTGTGAATGGGGGAAGATTCTACCCTTGAGGAGTCCCCTGGGAATCTGTATGGGAGGAGGCAGGAGTGACTTCCAATGTGGGGAGAGAATTTATTAGAGCTTCTGTCCTAGAGAGCCAAATCGGTCAATCACAAGACTTAAAACTGTGGCAAAGCTGACTCTTAGGAGCTGTTTGCTTTTAATGCTTAGTAAAACTGACAAAACCAAACTTCTGATATGCCTTCTCTAGTGTTCTCTTTCGTAAAGTGGACATCAGGAGAGCTGTGTTTGTACTTCTGCAGCAGGTTGAAGGCTGGCATAAGAAGAGGAGATATGAAATAGTTTATATATTTGTTTTTCTCCTTCATTTTGTTTTGAAGGTGTGGGTCTTAACAGTACTACTCAGAGCGTGCTAAGTCGTCCCATGCAAAGGAAGCTTGTGACGTTAGTTCATTGCCAGCTAGTGGAGGAAGAAGGGCGGATCAGAGCCATGCGTGCAGCGCGGTCGCTCGGTGAAAGAACGGTCACAGAGCTCATCCTTCAGCATCAAAATCCTCAGCAGCTCTCCTCCAACCTCTGGGCTGCGGTGAGAGCCAGAGGATGCCAGTTCCTTGGACCAGGTAGGTCACATCACGGCACTGCTTCTGTACTAGGAGTGATCCAGAATGAAGGAGGATTGATAAACAGGTGTCAAAGTATCTGAGTGATTTTTTTTTTTAGGCAGTGGCTTAATTTCTTAATAGTAGGTCTTCAGGATTAATGACTTATCTATTGGCCCCTGCCATGAACTTCTTGCATTTTTAGTGCTTTGCAAAAGACTTGCAAAGTCTTCTGTAAAATTCAAGATATTGCATGTCCTTTTGTTCTTGTGATAAATAAAATGGGAAGTAGTTTCTCACTTGCTATTATTTGAAGACGACCCTTCTAGAAAAAATAAGATTACTAGAAGCGGCTGGACGTGGCTTCTATTACTTCTCTAGGTAAAACAGCTGTGGGGAGAGATTTGTTACATTTGGAGCCTGTGTGTATGCATTTTAAAAAATACAGATATTTAAAAATTAAATTCCTTTTCATAGACTACTAAAACCATTAATTTTTTTTTAAAGCGACATTAAGTCTCATTACTGAAAATGTAGACTTTGCTTGTTGAGGACCAATGAAAATAATGCCTTGAAATATGAAGCCAATTTCTTAAAGGAAAAAATAAATAAGCTTTTCCTCAGTGAAACAACTGAAGGAAGACTAACTTTCGGGTGCTAACTTTTGTACCACTGCAGTGAAGAGAGAGGCTTATTACCTGTATGTGGTGCTACAGCACCTAGTCTCTTTGTGTGGGCACTAGTTGCTCTTTTATCAGCACAGGAACCAACCTGGCCTTTCCTCAGCCTGTCAGCTGTTTCCCTGGGATAGGTCTGGAACGTAGATAATACTCTTGGAAAACTCTTCTGTCAATAATAAAGAGACATATAGACAGGAATGAAGAAGTCTTCCTATCATCTGATACCAAATATAGAACAAATAATTAGAAAAAATTAAAAGTCCTATCTCCCCAGCCACAGTCTGGGAATCTGGAAGTGTTCTTTCCCTCTTTCCCTCCTTTCTTGCTCAGCTCGCTTTCCTGTCTGTGGGTTTGTGTGTGTGTTATGGGGCAGGGGGGGTTGTAGCTGGTCTCCTAGTTGCAGGGAAATAAACTGTGCAAAAATCTTTCTTGGTCTTCTCTCATCTTACATCTCTTCACATTTTCTCCCCCACCAGCAATGCAAGAGGAGGCTTTAAAGCTTGTTCTGCTGGCTCTGGAAGATGGATCTGCTTTATCACGGAAAGTCTTGGTTCTCTTTGTGGTTCAGAGGCTGGAGCCGCGATTTCCTCAGGCTTCTAAAACAAGCATTGGGCACGTCGTCCAACTTCTTTACAGAGCCTCGTGCTTCAAGGTATGACGAAGATTCTGCTTGGAGATTTCATAACGCTATGAAAAGTATTGGTTTTCATTTCCCATTTTCGTTGTCCTGTAACATTACACATGCCAAAAAGATCTGTAGTTATAGAATTAACCATCAAGTCCCACATGTGCTTGGAGAGTTCTTTGTTGTATGGCTGTGATGGCAATGTAGGCTGAAATTATCAACTGTAAGCTGTAAAGCTAGATTTTTAGTCTGTCCAGGTTTAATAATTGCACAGTAACAAAACCTGTATGTAAGCCAGCATAACTTCTCTACTTAGAAGAGGCTTAAAGCTGAAAAATCCCTAGTTCTGTTAATTGAGTGGTGGTGTGGTTAGAAACAAAGAAATATAAGGCTCTTGGATATCAGAGTTGTATGAAGAGAACCTAAGCTGCTTGTTGCACTTTACAGTATTTAATGGTCCATTCCTAGGTGCTCAACTTGGTTTTCATTGATTTTTGCCCAGTAAGGAGAAAAATGCTTTGTTGCTGCTACTTGTACCCTCAAATAAAATTCTGCAATACAAACAAAATACCTAGATTAGAAAAGTAAGGTGTGGATGCTATAAAGTCATTTAGGGAGTGTGACGCTTCCACCAGTATCTGGAGCAGAGTCTGAGTAAATTATGCTTGGTATCCATTTCATAGTGGTTCCGGTTTATGCACAGTGTGTTATTCTAGTAGTTCACTGCGTGGTGTCATAGTGCGGTTTAGTTTGGGAGGAAGAACTTAATTGCTGACTAAAGATTTCACTTGCCTTGGATTTTACCTAATCTCTGGCTTATCCTGCTTAATTGTGTTTGGCTGTTGTTTCCCCACTAGGTGACAAAGCGAGATGAGGATTCCTCCCTGATGCAACTGAAGGAGGAATTTCGGACTTATGAAGCTCTGAGAAGGGAACATGATTCCCAGATAGTTCAAATTGCTATGGAAGCAGGTCTACGCATTGCACCAGATCAGTGGTCCTCGCTGTTATATGGGGACCAATCTCACAAATCCCACATGCAGTCTATTATTGACAAGGTAAAGCCACCTAAAATCAGGCTAGTCTAGTGTGTTTGCAACTGTAGTAGATTTAAATGCTTGTAGTGTGAATTCACAAATTGTGCCCGTGTGTACTCACCTTAGCATTAATTTTTTGCCCTGTTATTTTAAAGCCTGCTATGGCCTAAATAATTAGAATATAAATTTGTAACCTACTGCTCCCTCTGCCATCCTTCCACCTCTTTCTACTTTACCTCTTTCTGCAAATGAGAAGCCACAAAGGTTGGTTAGCTGCACAGCTGGTAATTGCCAGGGCGGTAACCAGAGGTTAATGGTTCATGTTCTCAGGCAGGAACCTGGTGTATAAGTTAAAAGAAAATCAGTCTCTTAGTCTATACCTCAAGTAAGTATTTCTTAAAATGATTTGACCTCTGGAAATGCCCAGGTCTCTTTTCATTTAGAGGGAGCTTAAGATAAATGGGCTTTTAAATTAGAGACTCACAGGTAAGTTGCAAACCTGTTGGTTTTGAGATTAGAGATATTAGACTTCATAAATCTAAATTAAATGGGTTTTAATATTCTGTATTTTCTGGGTGCCAGCACAGCACAGAAAAGAAATAGGTTACATTACTAGAAATAACACCACCCTTTGTTTTGTCTATTTAGAGCTGTATTTTTACTTGCTATGTTAAAGAATAGTGTGTTCTTTAATGCTGGAGAAGGAATTTTAAAGAAGGTGCTGAAAGGGGGTTATGTGAAAAACATTTCAGTCCAGTTTTGGAAGACAGCTCTTGTGAGCTCATGGGACAACCTTCAGAAACCATGAGGATTACTTTGCCTGTAGAAAGTTAACTATTATAATTTTTTTAAGTTGCAGACCCCGGCCTCGTTTGCACAGAGTGTTCAGGAATTAACTATTGCTCTTCAGAGGACTGGAGATCCAGCTAATCTGAATCGTCTTCGACCTCACCTAGAGCTCCTGGCAAATATCGATCCCAGTCCAGGTAAATCTGGATGTTCTATAAAAACCTTTAACTTACAGTTTAGCAAGAGGAGCTTAACACTATTGAAGGGTTGAAAGCTGCTCATCAAGTGGAAGGAAACATCCTCGAACTCAAACTTAAGATTCTTGAGTGTTATTTGTAACCAGCCTGGGAATAGCAGTAATCTGGGTGAGGAACTGAACGATTCTGAAGCTAAAATAGATTCAAAAATGTGGCAGGAATAATTTTCCCACTTCTCTGAAAAGAAAACATCATAGTTTGACAGTACTGGGTGAGCACGGGTGAGGATGCTAAATACATACAGTCCTGTGAGCTTACATGATGTGTACTTGATTTTGGGCACTGCTAACGGGGGAGAGCAGCAGCACTCTTAGCTTCTTCCTTTTCCCTTTTTTAATACACCTACTGCTATTTGTTTAGACACTGGGGGAAGTCTTCAAGAAAACACGTAGCAGATGAAGGACTTCTGTTAACCTATCTAAAAATTGTATGTCTGTTCTAGAAGTATTGTGTGTTAATTTTTTGATCTGAAGTCTCTAGCCTGCAGACATTGTGCTCAGAAGACTCTCTTAAAAGCAGCTTAAAATCATAAGGCATGTTCTATGTAAACAATCTCAGATTCCAAAGTAGAATTTGGATAGATTGAATAGACAGAAGCAGGGCAAAAATCAGTCTAGACAAGAAAATTTTGTTATCCCAGGGAACTGAGTATTTTTCTTGTTAATATGTAATTCTGCAAGGGTGTGAATGACAGTCTGGGAAGGGGAAGTTACTAATAATTGGAAAGTTGAAGCGCCTCTGGAAGAAAGTAGTCCTTGTGAGTGGAATAGAATGTAATTGTGCAAAAGTCCTTGAAAGGTGCTTACTGAAGCACTTGAGGTCCTGTGTTTTGCAGCAGTGTGTGTAGACACGTGGTGAGAGTGTCATCTGCTGGAACAGATTAAATGATTAGAGAAGTAAATTGGCTAGAAAGAACAAGTGCCGCTATAGAATTAAGGCTGTACAATTTATTCACGCTGCTGTGGTCTGATGCGTAGATTTGTCTTGTGACATTTTTCTGAGAGGCATCAATTTCTGTTGCTGTTGAGTGACTGTGCCTGTGTGATCTAGGCCAGTGATGATGGTATTTGTACAGAATGATTTTACCTACAGGAGTCTTGAGTGTGAAGAGGGATTTTCAGCATAGTTCTTTTCATTATGTGCAGAGTTTGTGCAATGCATTTACTCTGGAGTTCTTGTAGGATACGATAGTTGTGGTAGAAGGAGATAATTTGACATAGTCGTGCTGGCTCTTTTGATACTTTGTGTGGTTCAATCTTGAGCCTATAGCTTTATTCTTTAAGTGGTACATATCCCTGAATTAAGGTGCTGAATGCTTTTTATCTAATGACACACAGATATGATAAAATCCTTGGTTGTCAAGTGAAGTTTTGTGATACTGGTGGTTTCTTTGTGCCTGATTTTGGAGAATCCTTCTGACTTTTTATATTCTGTTTGCTGTCAATACAATAGATGCCCCACCTCCAACATGGGAACAACTGGAAAATGGACTAGTTGCTGTGAGGACTGTGGTTCATGGCTTAGTTGATTATATCCAGAATCACAGCAAGAAAGGAACAGATCAGCAACAGGTAAAAGCTAAATCATTTAGCAAATGCTTACCCCTAAACTTTATTGGCTGTATCCAAGAGTAGAGGTTTACTAATGTTGTCTGGAGAGATTTGGTTTGACAAAGAGCTGATTTAAAAATATGACATCTGTATCGTTTTTATCAAAATGAAACAAACATGAAAGGAAAAAAACCCCAAACCAACACAGCCACCTCCAATACCTGTTCCATTAATTTGCACAGCTCACTAGGATGAAAAGAAAACAGACTGATCCAGCTGCAAGTTTAGGGAAATGAATAAACAACCCTCCTGATGAGAGGGTGGGGAAGAGAAGCTGAGGTGCCTAGAACTGTGATCTGTGGGGAGTTTCCTTGGGCCTCTTTTAATGTGACATTTCAGCCAGATGGCTCTGTGTTAATGAAATTTTTTTGTAGACTTGTGCTGTAAAATGTTAAGATTTGTGAAGACTTAATATGAAGGTGCAATCCAAGTTCCTGAAAGAAGTTTTTTTTGTTTCAGAAATGAAATGATGTTGCCAAGTATATGTATATTAGCTTATCTCATAACTATCACATGTTCCTTTGATCTCATTTTGTTATGTAGCCAAGTTGATATAAATGTGAACTGCTGCTGAAGGACAGAGCTGCCTGTCACACGTTCCCACTCCTTCCCTTGCTTTGGCACTTGTCCTCTTGGAGAGCTGGTTTAAGAGGCTGAACTAGTAGATTCTCTCTGACCAAAAAAAAAGGGGGGTGTAAAATCAGAGTGAATTATTTCTGCTGGTTTACCTTTCTGCATTCACTGGGATTCCTAATGAGCGCTGTTACCAGCAAAAGGAAAAGCAGCAGAAATAGTGGGAAAAACACTGAGGGTTTTTGTTCTGGTGACCATTGCCCACACCTGGTACATGCTGTGCCGCTTGGAAGGGAACCCAAAGTCTCCCAAGTGGAAGAGGGAACACCTGAGGATTGGGCAGAGCTTTGCTGCCTGGCGGCAGAGGCCAGCAGAGAGCTGTGCAGCATATGTACACCCTGCCAAAAGGCTGTTTTCACTACAGTAGATATTTAAAAAAAAAAAAATCAGTTTGTGGATGGCTTCTTACAGATTTACATCTTTTGGCTGAGTTTCTTGGAAAGCAAGAGTTTACTTTTACAGACATTTCCCTCAGTGGAAGCTCTGATATTTCTGCCTCTGATTAAAAACTGTAGGAACTTAAATGTCTTTGATACCACCTCTGGCCTTCTGTCAGAATTTATTTAGAGAGACTGGCAAATGGGAGTACGCGCAGGCAGCACGATGGCAGTAAGTCATTGTTTCTTGAGAAACTTAACTAAGAAAAATACAGAAGACAGCCCATACCCTGCTGATCTGTGTAGGAGTAAGATTGCATCCTCAGCTATTGAGGGAAATATAGATAGTTAAAGAGATTTTTAGTCCAAACCAGGGTAAAGGGGAACTTGATGAAATTTAACTCTTGCAGAGATCAAAGGGATACTCGTGCCATTTTGAACTAACAGAAGGCTAAGGAAAAGTAACTGACTAAATTGTATTTATTTTCAATCTACTGCAAAGCTTGATGAATATTTGGCAGTTTCTGATTAAGCATGGTAATTTTTTTCAGCCTGTATCAGTTTTGTGCACTTAACTGTTTCCTGAAACACACAACTGTGTTCCAATCAAGCTCCAGTAAGGAATTTGAATAAAAATGTTTTTAAAAACCTGATAGTGACTTAGTTGTCAAAATGTCTACTCTTGAATCTATTAGTTCTATTCAAGAAGCAAACACAAATACTTCTCCAGTCCTTTATTTCACATAAGGTACTTCTGAAACATTTAATTTGAAGGAATTCTCAACAGTTAAACATCAGGCTACGTTCAGCTCTTGGTTAAGTGCACTTGCATTCAGGTATCTCACCTGGTTTCTCTAACCTTCGCAGCCTCCTCAGCACAGCAAGTACAAGACATACATGTGCCGAGACATGAAACAGCGAGGAGGATGCCCCCGAGGTGCCAGCTGCACCTTCGCACATTCGCAGGAGGAGCTGGAAAAGTAGGTGTATCTTGTATGGTCCGGTCTTTGTTTCATCTTCTCCATACAAGTCATTTATCATATCTGGGAATCGTGAGAGGAGACCTAACTTGTCTGTTACGTTAGCAAGAAATAATGTGAAAAACTTGGTAACAGTCATCTCTTAAGTTTTAGAACTGTTCATTCTTAAATATAGTATGTTTTGCTGTATTCAGCAGTAATGCAGCTCTGAAAGTTTGTTTACACAAGTGTTGAGATTTTGGCAGCGGGCTGTTTTCCTTATTTCTTTAGTGTGATTAAAAACACTTGTTTGCATCCATTTGGTCGTTTATTTGTATGTGTTTCTTATCTTGCCTTTATATTCAGGTGTGAGAAGTAGGTTGCTGGCAGTTTTCCAGCTGTAGGGGTTCTCTTGTTCTATGCTGCAAGGGCTATCCAGAGAGCTAAAAACCAGCACCGCAAGTTTTCTTTCTGCAATGGTTATTCTTTGAAACTTTTTGACAGACCATGCATTCAATAACCTCAGAGTGGTTAAAGCTATTTTGGAAGAGTTAAAAAGTGGTGGTCTTATGAAGTCTGCAGTAAACTACATATATTACAGATTTAGAGGGGACACCCAGTTATCCTATAGCAACCTGCTGCTGTTCTGAAGGTTGTTTTAGGGTTTTTTTTTTTTAATAAAATGGATCGTTTAAGAGTTAAATACAATGTATTTTATGCGGTATATATAACTTGGTACTTTTTTTCTTGGCCTAAAATAGTTCACGTCTTTCAAAGAAAAGGCACTTTTTTAAATCGGAAGAAAACGTCAAAAATTTGGAAGTGGTATGCAGTCTTTTTTCCCTAATAATGGAAATCTTGAAGCATTAATGTGTCAGTTCATTGGCTGTATAGCCAGTGTGCACTGCACAGACAAAACAAGAAGAAAACAGAGCGGAGCACGTGGTGTTAGGATGACAAAGGCAGTTATTCAAATGGACAGAGAATAGGACATTGATACTTGCGTTCTGCAGAAACAGTTGGGGTTTTTCCTTTTGTCATAGTGTTAAGAAAATGAAGATGGGTAGCGCTGGTTTGGACGGTTAGCAAGAGTGGTGGGTCAGTATTAGTGCCCCTGAACTAGTTGTGCCTATCAAGGAGGGCTGTTTGTCAGATCGGCAGGTGGAGGAGGCCAGTTTTATCCAGACCGGCTTGTGTGCCTTAGTACTGATGTTGTTTTAGGGTGAAGGTTGCAGCGGTTTCTGTAGGTGGTTGGCGCACTTTGGGTTCCAATTCTTCCTTGTACCTTTCAGCTTTGCTTAATTCTTTTGAGTAGATACTGCATTAGCGTTCCCCTTTTAAAAATGTTTAGTATGAATAATATGCATTGCAGTTGCCATGTAGTTCCTGTATCTCTATATATAGCTTTAAGTTTGCCAGAAGGTTACAGGGAAGTGTGTGGTAATGCCTTAGGTAGCAAATTATAATCTAGGTTTGTTTAAACAGCAGCTAATTCCCCTCTTGGCAAGAGACAAAGACCTAGTGTGCATAAGCAAGTACTAAACTTTTTACATTATTTTTATGTCCTGCACATGTGGAGACTGCAATGAAGATTCCTAAAATTGTCCTGAAAAATCCAGAGGGCAGCACTATGCAACTTTTATTCTAAGTATTTTATTACGGAGGGTGCTACTTAAACTCTTCCCATCAGCTTTGATTGAATGGGTGTCAATACATCTGCGCTCGTCTCTCCTGAGCGTGCTGTTGCGTTTCAGATGAATGAGCAGGGATGACCTGTCCTCCTCATCTCGCAAGTTGTGCGCAAGCGTTTGGAGAGTCGGGAGCCGTCGGACACTGTACCTTTAGAGCCCTGATGGGAGCTGGGTGTCCAGAAGTAATTGGCAGAGAGAACGTGGCAGTGGTTTCCCAACCACCTGCTGCTTTGCAGGGAGGAACTCCTTTGGGTATTGAGTGGGATGCTTGTAAGGATTACACTTTGTCTAACTCTATACTCAGTCACATCTAAAAACCAAAACAACAAGGAAACACAATGACAAAGAAAACTTTTTGCCTCTGTGTTGCTATTGAGACTGTGCGTGTGGGCGAACATAAAGAAGACTCAGTAATAGAGTGTAACTGTCCCCTCTTTTTTATTTTCTAAAATAATGTGTTTATCTTCTTACTCTGTCTTGCCATCTCACTTTGTTTGTTAGACATGATACAAAAGTGTTGGCTTCAACCCTGTTGAAACCTTCTTGCATAGGAAATGGCCTCTTCCGCAATATAAACAGCGGGAACACTCAGACCTGCAAATATTCCCCCCCCACTTGTGTTCTGGTGTCTCAGCTAATGGCAGGATGTTCAGGGGAGGACCTTCAACTCTGGAATTTGCTCTCTTTGTTGGTCCAATACCGTCAATCTGCTGACTTTTGTGGAACGTTAGCTAAAAGGCTCGTGTTTGTTCAGACTTATCAGAAGCAGTTAGATTTTTTTGGAATTAGTTTGTTAATAGAGTTTTTATCTCTGCAATCAATTTATTAAACAATGCAAATACTGTAAGTTGCCTGTTGGTATAATAACAAATCTTAACAAACTGTGCTTTAAAAGATATGACGTGGCAATAAAGGCTTGACTTGGCTTATTGTCGGACAAATGGTGCAAAAGGAAATCTGTTCATCTTTTGTCACTTAAATTTTCTGCTATTAGTTTCTTCTCTGCATAAAAAAAGACTTGAATAGTCTGTGATTCTTATTCTGAAGCTTCTGATACTACAGGTAGATCTTGTGATGTTTTATTTTGGTTTCCTTCTGTACAGTTGAAATGTATCTATGTACAGGAAACAACATATTAAACTCACTGTGTGAAGTTTAACTGTGAATTCTTGGTGTACTTGTCATTAAAAATCCATCCTCGTTCTTCTGATTGAAACTCCTGTTAACAGTTCAAATAGCAGTGAAGTTGTAGTCCAACAGATATTCATAATAAATTTCTCACAAGCCCTTAGGAAACTTGAATTAAAACTTGAAAAAAATATTGCAAATGCAACTCCTATTAAGTTTTTTTTGTTTGTTTCATTTTTTGATGTGTGGTTTCTTTTTCTGAAGATTCCGTAAAATGAACAAGCGTCTGGTTCCCAGAAGACCCCTGAGCGCCTCCCTGGGCCAGCTGAACGAGGTGGGCCTGCCTTCAGGAGCTATCCTCTCGGAGGAAGGGGGAGTGGACCTGCCCAATAGGAAAACTCCTGCTCTGCCAAATGGAATTGTGTCAACAGGCAGCACGGTGACCCAACTAATTTCTCGAGGGACTGACTCCAGTTATGAAACAGCTCTGAAGCCGGGGAAGATGGACCATCTGAGTAGCAGTGCCCCTGGATCCCCCCCTGACTTGTACGAGTCTTCCTACCTGTTGTTCAAAGTGTCATGTGTGTAAATATGCGGTAGAAACAAAGTAAACCCATTCGCTAGAAAAGAAATAGAACAAGGTGGTTTTTTTGGTTTTTTGGGGGTTTTTTTGTTTGGGTTTTTTTTGGGTTGTATTGTTTTTTCCAAGTGATTAAAGAGGAGAGTAGAAAACTAAAGCTAAAACTTTGAACTGCTTTACTTCCCTGTTTTGCTTATATTTTAATTGGAGAAGGTGATGTAAGCCTTCAGAAGGTGGAATATAGACAAAGAACAGTGTTTTTAAAGTACAGCGTGCTGTATCAGGCCTTAATGAGTGGTGCCATCTCTCTACTTTTTAGGCTGGAATCTGTCCCCAAGAGCTCTATTTCTGCCTTACCGGTCAACCCTCATCCTGTGCCCACTCGGGCACCAGCAGATCTGCCTTCAGTGTCTGTCGCCAAGCAGCTGCACATGGTACCCCGAGGGTCTCAGCTGTATAACACTCCGCAAGCAGATATGTTTTATCAAGATCCTAGAGGAGCTGCCCCACCGTTTGAGCCAGCACCCTACCAACAAGGTAAGTTTGGGACCAAACTCTGTCTTTCATCTTCGTACCGATTTTAAGTTGGAGTTTTCTTGCATGTCATGTGGTGATGGCATAATAAAATGGAAATGGCAGGCTTTTTATGTCTTGACTGAGGACTCTAATGCAAGTGAAAACAGGTTTATATCCATCCAGTGTAGCAAATCCTTCTTTCTTCGGCTCTTCCCCACTGGGCTAGATCAGGGATCTAATATGGTAAACTTTAATTCAATTTGACTTGGGGAAAATGGAAGTAAGGCTTAACAAGCAGAGGGGTTTATGCTTGAAGGGTGAAAATACTTACACCCTTAATGAAAAGCATATGAGTGTACCAGAAATGTCTGCGCATGCACATGATGATAGGGGTAAGTGAAATTAAGAGAAGGGCTGGGCACAAAAAAGAAAACATGATAAAAAAGGAAATAAGAGGAAAAGTTCTAAGTATAAGGAGTTGAAATGGAGAAAGATAATTTTGAAGGGGATTAAAATGAAAAGGTATGGCTATACATAAAGACAGAATGATTCTTATGCAACGTAAGATTGGAGGGAGAAATGACAAAGTGAAGATAATATGAAAGAAAAATAAGGAATGAAAGATGGAAAGAAGTGGAAAGAAGAAAAAGCCCTAGAAAGGAAGGACATGCATGCCCACCATTTTTGAGAAAGTTGCAGAGCATTTTGAGGAAAAAACACTTGTATTTGATGATTGTGTGAAAATGAAGATCTGAGTTGTCCACAAAATTTGATGCACACGTTATTAATGATGAGCACATATTAATGCATAATTTTAAATTATCCAGAGATCCCAGATAAATTACTAAAATCTTCAGGTAACTAGGAGGTATGATCTTAATGTTTGATGATACACAGTACTGAAATTTCCTTCTACTCTTCAAGAGGTAGAACAAATCTTTAGATAATTTTAAATTCTAATTAATCCAAGTTTCTTTTTACACAGGCAGTGGCTCTGATATGTTGAGACAAATTGAATTTTTGGTCGCGTGGATAAAGATATACAGGCTCATCTTCAGTTTGCTTTTTAGGTCTTGTCTAGCTAAAAGCATTACTATCAATCTGCAGGGACATTCTAGTGAATTATTTCTATTTTTGTGGCACCAGTGGTAGGCTCAGTCTCACCACCTCTTCTCCAGCAACTGTAAGCTTTACACCTTGCTGGTATCTTATTTAGATAATTAAGCTGTGTCACTTGAGCTTTGGATCAACTTTTGCTTTTTTTGTGGCTAATTTTTGCCTAGAAATACAGGTTAGACAGTGGGCAAACAATAAATGTGAATTATTTTCTATCATTCTTTTCATGATACTTGTAGAATGGAATGTTTGAAATTAGTGTTTTTTGTGAGCTGTGATAGTCACTTTCTTGAATCTGTTTGGTTTTTTTCCTGTTGCTTCATTTCAGGAGTTTACTATCCCACTCAGTCCATGTCTCGTTTTGTCCGACCTCCTCCATCAGCTCCTGAACCTGGGCCACCTTATTTAGACCATTACCCACCCTACCTTCAGGATCGTGTGGTGAGCCCCCAGTACACGCAGCCGCAGCAGTACCCTCCTATGGGACAGCCCATATATCCACCGCACTACGACAGCCGTCGCGTGTATCCCCCGGTCCAGCCGTATCAGCGAGAGGAGATGGTGCGAGGAAGCCCTGTGCCCATCGAAATACCGCCAGCGGCCGTACCTCCCTACGTACCCGAATCCAGAGACAGATACCAGCAAACAGAGGGGTATTGCCCAGTGGCGCCGCATCTCGGTCAGATCAGACCTTCATGCCACAGGGTATGGCTTTTATATTGTGTTTTTGTAGTTGTTCAAGAGAGGAAACATAAACTACTTGAGAAGCTGATTATATTTTTTTTTTTAATTGCAGTAAGGTGATGGTTTTTGTGAGGAAATAAAAATTTGAACTTTTTAGGAAGGGTGCATTTGATGAAACTAATAAAAAATGCAAAGGCAGCTTAGTTGCTGGTCAACTCTCCAATTATAATGAAGTTAAAATGTAAAAAAGTGGGTTGCTGCTTAGTACTCGGAGTAGAAAAGCATTATAATGAATTTTGGAAGTTGCATATGGCCCTGACTTCTCCAACAAAGATTATTCTGGAGAGGACCACTCTCTTATTTATGGTGTGGGCATATGGTGATGTGTGTGTTCTTGCGCTGCCCATCTGTGACTGACCATCTCCATGCCTAAATAAATAAATATGTGAACATACATCCCTTGATAAAGGAGATAAAATTTCTGCTCTTCTAAATTTTGTCTCCTTTTAAGACTTGCTAACTGGAGGGTCTTCGTAGTAGAAGTGTACAAACCTGTTCTGGTCGATCACCAGCTGGAATTGAGTCCTGTAGAGTAGTTGGACTTAAGTAGCTGTCATTCAGATTAAAGGCCCTGAATCGTATTACTGAGTCCAGGAAGCATTTTTCATGTAGCTTGCAGATTTATTGGTTTTGAGTTTAACACGTTTGTAGGATGTTTAATTCTATTGCAAAATGAATAATAAATGCAAACTAACTGGTACTAGGTTATGATCTGTAGAGTTCTAACACTTTTCCCCATATGACTGAAATGGGGACTTACCATGCTGGAGCACGTTCCAGTGGAAACTTTGCCAAGCTGGAACGCAGGGTCATGTTGAGCTACCTGTGAGTTAAAAGATAAGTAGTTTTAAAGCTACAAACACTGGGTTAGTTGAGGATCTCATCAGTTTTAGGCAATTAACTTTCCCTGCCCTTAGGGTGTCTTGAACTAACACTGGCCAGTGTAGGAACATGCATATCCTATGTTAAACGTGGAAGTTAACACACAGATTTCAACAAAATGATTATTAGTTATTATTGTACTGATACTGTCTATTCACTGTTTTTCCTTTTATTGCAGTATATGGTTGCCATATTTTTTAAGGTATGTCTGTCTTTGTTTCAGCCTCATCCCAGCCTGGACGAACTTCACCGACGAAGGAAAGAGATCATGGCCCAGCTAGAAGAGAGGAAGGTGATTTCTCCACCTCCTTTTGCACCATCACCAACTTTGCCTCACCCCTTTCATTCTGAGGAGGTAAGCATATTTTGACAAAAATGTAACTTCCTAGCGTGTTTAGAAAATACTTTAGAGTTAGTGTTTTCACGATAGGTGAAGACAACACGGAAATTAGAACAGTACAGTGTTGGCAAGTGGTGGAGGAGTAGGACTTTGGGAAGTCCTTATAGTGCAGTTTCCAGTCTCTTGACTGGCTGTTGATTCTCTGATCTACCACTGATCCTAAACTATCTGCTCTTGATGCAACCAAGAGAATTACTTTTGAGCCATTATTAATTGTAGTCAGTCTTCATGCTTAGTGGACTTCGCTTCATTTGCTCCTGACATGTTCAGAGTTAAGTAACGGCAGGATAGATGTTTATTTTTTTTAACCAAGGTCAAAATATCACTTTCATACTGGCCAAGTGAACAGTCAGCACTGGGAGTGTAGCCAGGTGATCAGAATTTGACACATTTCATGCTTGCTGTGGCCCAATTCCAAATGGTGATGTATCCGATGAAAAAATAATCCTGGTGGTGTTTTTCTTCAAGTTGTTGAACTAAGTAGTGGTGGCTGTGAAGCTGCTTCTTCCCTTCACTTACAGAACCAGATTTTTGTTTTTGTACAGTACTTGGATGAAGACCTGAAGGTAGCTGGGAAATACAAAGGAAACGACTATAGCCAATACTCTCCCTGGTCCTGTGACACCATCGGCTCCTACATTGGAACCAAAGATGCAAAACCCAAAGATGTTGTGGCAGCAAGGAGTGTGGAGATGGCGGTATGTAGCGATTAGGGGAGCTCGGAAGAAAAGCTGGTACTTCTCTGGCTTGGGAGGGATCCTTTGTTTTCCAGGATGGTAGCAATGCTTGTATTTGTGCTCAAAAGTGTGTTACAGTCAAAGAACGCATTTGTAAGCACGTGGAGTACTTTACTAGTTTTTACTTGAAGGATCCTTTGCGATTTTGTGATGACAAGAATACCCAAAACTTGCATCTAACTCTGTGCTGCCCTTTTCTGAAGCCATGGGTGACTCATTATGGTCTTATTTTTTGCTGCTGCATTTTTGCTAGATCAGTGCTGCGAAAGGAAGGGTGTCATCCTTGGCCATCATGAATGTAAGGAAAAAAAAAACTAAAGAAACAGAGTTCTGAAATACCACCGCTATTCTGTTTCTTCCTGACATTTAAGCATTACTCGACAGCAAGAAGTATGCTGGTAGCACATCAAGTAGGAAGACATTGAAGTCTTAAAGAGAAAGGACTGCTTAGTCTGAGGGACTGTTTTACAGAGATGCATCTATTTTTCTCCTTCACCTTCCATCTGCAAAAGTGTTTTATCGTCTTTTGTTTATATATTGTCACTGTCATGGTGACCTTTGGCCAATAAGGAGAGGGGTAAGAAATTTCTGTCCAGAGTTTATTCTTCTGTGGACAGGTGCTCACCTGTTGCAACCCCTGAACTAAATCACAGGATTTTTCTGTTCAGCTTCTCTAAGCCCACAGGCAGGCTTCCCTGCTTCCCCTCTGCATCTTTGGAATTAAATGCATCTGTTTTCCGTCCACTGAATTGCTTCCCTGTAAGACCTTGATGGCACTATGTGAAATGAGAGCAGAAAAAGCAGAGCAAGAAAAGGCATCTCATCTGCATCTTTATGTTTTTACATCTCCTTTTGCTCTCTGTCCTACACAGTATGTTTGCTTTGAGTCACAACACTTGTCACGTTTGACCTGGGGAAGTACTGAGATGGTTCAGAATCATGCTGTCTGAGTGGCAGCATTCAGGAACCAGCAAACAGCTCTCGTCTTTCATCCCCGCTGCTAGAAAACTGTGCAAACAAACTGGAACTCAATTAAGAGAGGTAATAGGGTTCTGGAGAAGCAGCCTCCTTTTGCATTGCTAAACAAAGCGTTCTTCTGCCCCAGAGCTAGTTTTCAGATAAGTGAATAGGATCTCTGCTGGTCTTCAGTTTTTCCCTTCTCACAGGAAAAAATTCTCAGGAGACCTTCACTGCAGATGCCAAGTGACCTAATTCATCCTTTTTTCATTGTTCATAAGATATTCCTTTTTTCTAGCGTAAGAATAGTATCATCTGAGAGTGCATAATGCTGGATTTTATGCAGATGGCATTGCAACTTTACTACATTCTTTCTCCCTAAGTAAACACAAATGAATTACAATTCCTACTAGCATCCTACGGACTTGAGATCAAAATGTCATTTTGTTTCAAAATTCTGAAGGAGATGCTGTCTAATGCCTTTTCCAGTTTCAATTTGTTACATTTCTTAACTTCCAACTCAGTTGTGACATCCATTTTCACCCCTTCATTCCTGCCCCAGCTCTGTTATTTTATCTGTTTCTAGCAATCCTTTATCCTCACTGAAAGCTTGCAGAGTTTTGTTTAATTTTGGACCACACCGAAGTGTTTGGCTTTCAGCCAGTCCTCTTTGTGTAGTAGCCCCACTTACCTTGTTCTTTCTGCTGTACGTAGCACTGTGCTACAGTTGTATTTCTTTAGCAAACTCTTAACTTGATTTTTGGCAGTTCTTACTGTGTTACATTTTCTGGCAGCCAGCAGATAGCTTTTCCATTTAACTAAGCACTTTTCCCTTTTCTTATTGAGTCTGTTTATTTCTGTTAATGTTTTGTGTTTATCTGGATGTGGTGATTATTTGAGGGGAGTGTATTTTTTGTGTGTTTCTTTTGTGTTAAGGAAGCGCTTTTAAAATTTATTTTTATTCTTGGTAACAACACACTGACTTGTGTTTAACTTACTCCAAGTGACTTCTCCCATAATTGGCCTAACTTTAGCTCAGGAAAAGTTTTGTTAGAAATCTTTATGATAATCTGTTGTTGTTTCTTCTAAGTAATTTAAGTCAAATTGACTTAGCCTGCTAAATCCAGCTTGTTTTATGTGCACATCTTTTCCTTTGTGACAGCTTGGCAAAGTTCTTTGAGTAGAGAGAAAATATTTTATCTGTTCATTTGCTAACCCAGTCTGAAGCTGAGTTAGAAACCAGGATGTTCCAAGCAGTTCTACTGCTTAATGAAAAATGCACCTGAAAAGAATTACAGGGCATGTCCAAGCAAGCGCTGTACTGAATAATTCCCATTTTGAGTCATCTCCAGGCTGGTAGGTGTTATGGTTCTTAACAGTGGACCTCAGATAAATTTCTTTTGGACTTTGGAAGGAGTATGTATTCCTCAGAGATGCCCACTGATCTCCTCTTTGACGTTATTCTGGGGTTTTTTTTCCCCTTCTGTCCCATTAGACTTTCTCTGTCTTAATTTCCTTTTGCTGTTGCTCCCTTCTCTTAGACTTGTTCGCAATTATGCAAGTATTTCACAGTGGTGGTAGTAATGATCATCTTAAGTTACACCATTAAAGAAGCATCAACTCTAACAGTGGAGTTATAAACTGAAAAATAGGATGACTAGTTGAAGAATGAAGGCAATAGAGAATACAAGAGAGATTTACTGTACTGGTACCAGCTTGTTGTAAAAGGAATGTGGGTTTTTGTTTTCGTTTCCGAGTAAGTTTTTTGACTGCCTTTTCTGTATCTTGTCTAGAACGTGGATAGTAAAGCCATGCGTGACCAGCGATTAGACATGCAGAGAAGGGCGGCAGAGACTGGTGACGATGACCTCATTCCATTTGGAGACCGGCCAACTGTGTCGAGATTTGGGGCCATCTCTCGTACTTCCAAAGCGATGTACCAGAATTCAGGTCCCATGCCGGCCATGGCGGTTCAGGGAGCTACCACCAAATCAATCATTTCAGGTACGGTGTGTGCTCTGGAATTTTGCTATTTTCTTTAGTGCTACAGTGTAGTACAAGTTGAAGACAGCCCCTGTAAACTTAATTATTTTTTCAGAAATCTAGCTGCAATGTATGCTATGCCACTAAAAATAACTCTAGGTAGGGCTACACTGAGAAGCCTGAAGAAAAAGGCTGCTGCTGCTTCCTGTTCCAAGGACGGGTTTTGCACATGTAGTGTTGTTTGTTGCTGTTTGGAAAAAGTTATTTTGTTCTGCTGGTCCCTCTGAGATGAGGCTTCTTTTAAATCTGTTGTAGTAGAATCCAGAAGCTTACCACTTTCTCAAATATATAATGCCAAACCGTCATAACAAAGTACTGCACTGCACTCCTACTTTATGGGTAGTTGCTGCTGTGAGCTTAGTACGGCCATTGTTTTATGTACTGTTAAGCAACGCAAGGCAAGTAGGAATGGTTTGTTCTCTACACATCGGTTTACTAATCACACGTATAGTGTGGCTGTATATCTTACTCCAAAAGGTGATGTCTTTCTTGAGATGCACTGAATAATCTTAAGAAAATACTTAATTCTATTCCCCCAAACTTTCTTCTGGATTTTTTCAGCAGTTAACTACTGGAAACAAAACAAAAACTCATTTGCTTAATTCAAGCAATAACTTTCTAGACTTTGTTGCAGGTAGAACTCTGGCTTTCCTGATAGCTTAGTCTTCAAAGTGGTGTTAACTAGGTGTCTCAGAATTATTAATCAACTCTTGAGTCTTTTAGCAACTTAAGTAATTGCTCTCATGGCAGCTGTAAGCTTGTTTTTAGTCCCTGTCTCCCTGAGTGCCTGAACTCCTTCCCAGTCTGGACTCTGGAAGGTTCTAGCAAATCTTGTTGGATGTGCAGGAAGAGTCATGCGTTGTGCATGTGAGACTGGTCACACGTAGTATTTTTGTGTTCATTGCAGCAGAAGAAATGCTAGACTTCCTCATTCTTGGAGGGATGATGTTTCTCGTTATTCTGTAATTTCTGTCCAGTACTGTGTGTTGGTTGAACTACTTAAAGGATACTTTTGTAGTAATGTGACATGGTTTTCTTTCTGTTCACTGACAGACTACAATCCTTATGGAACTCACAGTGGCTGGGGAGGCTCTCCATATTCTCCTCATCAAAATATACCTTCTCAGGGACGTTTCAATGACAGGTAGAACTGTTTTATTTTTCCTGTACCTTTTTCTAAATTTTCTTTATTTCTTTCTGTGCAAGCTGAGCAAAGTTGGGTTTGTTTTGGTTTTAATCTAATTATTTTTTTGCTTTTCTGATCCCAAAGGGAGAGACTGTCCATGTCAGATGTGGCTGGTCATGGGAAACAGTTGCCCTCAGCTGAACGAGAACAGCAGCTGCGCATGGAGCTGCAGCAAGTAGACCATCAGATTAGCCAGCAGACGCAAATGCGAGGACTAGAGGTTGGTACCGACATCTGGAAGAGCGGTGAGGGGTGGTGTGGAGAGAGATGAAGCCAGTAAAGCTGGTTTTCGTGGGCTGATGATCTTTCTCAGACTGTAATGATAACCAGTAACAATACTTAATTCTGTGACGCTGGGCATCAGGGCTATGGCGCAAGTGTAAACCTCTCTGCATAGCAGCGGAAACTTCCCTGCACTTCACGTGCAAATCAACACCATACTTGAATCTGTGCTCTGTGCACGTTCCTCTTTGCTTTTATTCTCTCTCTCACTTACTCCCCCTCTCTGTTCATCCCTTAACTCAGAGACAAACTTGTGGTGTAGACACCTGTTCCTCTTGGCTTTACTGCCATTGAAAACGTCTGATTTTATGTACAGAAAGGTGTGATCTTCATCTGTTTCATGTTTGGCTTTGTGTTGTACCTGTTTCTCTCTAAATAGTGCAAGCCACAAGATTCAAGAAAATAAAAGTTGAAGATATTTAGCTTAAAAAACTAAACCTTAATATTTTGTCTCCTTGCCTAGAAAAACGTAGTTGCAACATGAGGAAAGATGGGTGTCTCCATTTGTAAAAGAATTAATGAGCTGAAATCTTTGTATTTTGTTAGACACAGAAGGAGGCATGTCAAAGTATAATGAAAGAATTGTTTTAGAAAAGCTTTAGGTGTGTGTTTTTTGGGGTTTTTTTCCTCCTAGGAAAAAAAAAACCAGTAAATATTTACTAGAAAACTATTCTGTGTACTTCAGCAACTATTAATATTAATGTTTTCTCAGAAGAAATTGCTATAGGTAGTGGGTAGCAGCTTCTGCTGAAACGATGGTTACCAAAGAACACGTGTTACAGAGGAGAGTTATTGCAGATTCATTGCAAGAGCTCACAATTTTTAGGTCATAGCAGCAGTTACAAGCAGTATGCATTTCTTAGCTACTTGAAACATAACTTGTGTTCTTGTGCTCTTGTTTGGGAACAAGAGGAGAAAATGTTTTAAATCTTGCATGTCTGCCTTTGCCATAATCGAAGAGTATTGAAAAGTTGCAAAACCCGTAAGTGATCTGCCTCTCCTGCTCATTATTATTGTGATTTTGGCAGTGTTAAATCCTGTGTAGCTGAGTTTTGAGCCTTGATTTTACCATAATTTGAATTTCTGAGAACTCATTGGTTATTTTGAGTAATAACAGCTTTCAATTTATCTCTTGTGTTTAAAGCTGCAAGTAGATATTTGAAATTCAGGAGGCTTTATAGATTTACCTGCTACAGGGTTGTAGCAATTGCTTGATTCAACCTGAGCATGAAGAACTAGATTGTTTGGCTTTCTTCTCAAATGAGCATTTCTGCTTGTACACCAACCAGACATTCTGTTGTGTGGAGTAGTAGACACTGTGCTTAAATGCAGAGCACACACTTGTGGAGCTGATTCCCAAATATTAGCAAATTTTTGGAGTGACTGATGTGGTTACTGCTTTTAGGTGACTGCTAGGAACTTAGAGTTTGTGAATCACTGTGGTCACTTGCCCCTCTGTTCTTGTGCTTCCTTATCTAGGTCAGCAGGGAGCTACATACTGGCATCCATGTCCGTGAAGATATTTTATATGGTTTAGCAATAATATTGGCTCTGCTGTAGAATTTGATAAATTCTACTACTGTAAAATAAAGCAGCAGATTTGCTTTTACTCTTCTGCGAGCTATTTGTTGAACAAAAGGTAGTGGTTTTGTTCACATGCTTAATCTTCGTTTTGGGAAGGGAGAGGTATATGGGGAAAACCCACGCAAATTTATTACAGTAAAAGGTATTTAACACTGCTTGTTTAAAAGTGAAAGACTTATCTACATGTAAAAAGTGTTTAAACTTGTGTTAAAAAAATGTTAAAACTTGCATTGAAAGTGATCTTGATTGGGACCTCGTTAAACCTGGAGAGAGAAGGCCTTAGTTTTGCAAAGCAGCAACACTCTCGATGATGGCATAGAGCTCTTTCTGTGCTTGGTGGTTGTGTGCTCAGTTGTGTATGTGCTTGGCTTTATGCATTTAGGCTGTTAGTAACAGGCTGCTGTTGCAGAGGGAGGCGACTACCCTGGCAGGCCAACCACAGCCCCCAGCCCCACCTCCCAAGTGGCCTGGGATGATCTCAAGTGAGCAGCTGAGCTTGGAGCTACACCAAGTGGAAAGGGAAATTGGGAAGAGAACCCGGGAGCTGAGCATGGTGAGTGCTGTGGGGGTGGGAAGGCAGAGAGAGGGAGAGCTGTAGTGCAGCCCTCTAATGCTGGCAAAAGGCTCTCTGGATGACCACAGCTGGACTCATCCGCCTCCCTCTTCATCTCTTTAGTCTTCAAAACCTCCTGAGAATTACAAGAATTTGAATTCTGGCCACTTTAAAGTATTCTGCTGTTATTTTGTCGCCACTTGGAAATAAGTGTGGTGCTGAATTGGGTGAAAACTGTGAATCGTCTCCAAGGTCACTGTGCCATGAGTTGTATAAACTGCTTTAACACAGAAAACATTGTCTGCAGGTACAGGCTAGTGTTCAGAAGTCTGTGTGCTGTTACAGTCTATGGTCTTTGCTTGTTGTTACAAGAATCATCCCTTCCTTTTGGGAAATCTTGTGTCCCGAGAGGAGGAGCGTATCTTACCGAGTCTGTTTTCTTGTCTTACGGCTTTTGCGGGTTACACCATGTGACTCCAGTTCACAGGCCTTCATCATCAGTCCAAAAGGATGAAGCCTCAAATTCTTCTAACACAATGTTAAAGAATTTTTTTTTTCTGTCCTGTTTTTAAAGGAGAGTCAGTCTTCACTGGATATAAAAAACAAACTGGGCACCACTAAACAGACAGAAAATGGACAATTAGAGCCCCAAAGCAAGGCTCCAGCTGAGGACCTCGCACTGACATTCAGGTAACAGGGGTCTTCAGTCTGTCTTTGTATCACAGGAGGATGACTTAAGCAGGGTCGCTCTCTGGTATACAGGTAATACCACTTGCCTCATGTCTCTGATATGGCGGCTTCTGCTACGAAAAGATTACATAAATCAGGTTTTTGTAGTGCAAGCATGAATTAAGGGCCATTTCAGCTGATTAGTTGGTGAGTGGAATGAGACTCTGTATCAATTAACACAAAAGAAGAATTACAATGCTTCTGAGACTAGAAGTCCATCTGGTTAATATTGGCTGCTTGGTAGGAAGGAACAGGAAACAACCAACCATAAAAGAAAACTTTATCTGCTGTTTTAGTTTCAAAGGAAAGAAATGTTCCAAATGTGAGAGGAAAGTTATTCTATCCTGCTAAGGTTTATGATGCGGATCTTGTCTAGGAAGGTATGGAACTCTGAAACTAAGATCACTTCTATTTGTAGGCAACAATTTTTATCAGTATAGATGCTGGGATTGATTTAAACTCACATTTGATAGTCAATTGAAATAAGTTGTTGGCTGGGAACACTGGAAATCTACACAGCAAGTGTTTTCAGATGGCTGCAAGCATCTGTGAGTACTCACACTAATACTTTGAACAGAAAAAGCTCAGCTTACATAACTTCATGTGAGCAGTTGGGAATCTGGATATTTATTCAGAAAGTGTATTCAGAAAATGCATCCCTCTCAATTGTTTATGAAGTCTGTATTTCTTATAACTGATCCTTGAGTTCCATGCTGCAGCATTAGATTGAGGCCTTCAGAGCAGAAACTAATTTTTCCATGTGAAATTCTGAAAGTAATGAAATTGAAACAACTATTTATTTTTTAAAAACAAAAAAATTAAGATGCTCCAGATAAGTTAAATATTCTGGAATGTCTGCATTGTACAGATATATACTGTACATCTTCTGGCATATATTGAAATAGTTTGCAAAATACAACTAAACTAGAACCCTAAAAATATGTAGTCTTGTTTTCAACGAGCCTTATATCAGTTCTTTGTCTGGTAAGTACCTCCAGCGTACCCGGCAACCTATTTATTATACAAGACAAGTCTTTACATATTTTCACAACTGTTCCTTGAGATGCTGCAGCAACAAATGTGAAAGTCCTTTTTACTTAAATGAAAAATCTCAGTAATTACTTCTCTTCACCCCCTCCCACTTTCTTCTCGCTGTTTTCTTTCAGCAGCGACGTTCCGAATGGATCAGCCTTGACACAAGAGAACATTGGCCTCCTGTCGAACAAGACGGCGTCTCTCAGCCTGTCGGAGGACCTGGAGGGAGGAGGAGACAACCAGGACTCCCAGAGAGCGGGAGTTTCACCCGTGTCTGCTCCATGAAGTGAGGCCAACGTACCCCAGAGTTCCTTTTGCTGGGGTCTCGGTAGCTTCCGTCACGTTTTTTTTTTTCCAGGGGTGATCGGAGAAACCCAGGAGCAACAGCAGTAGCAGAGCAGCAGGTCCAGAGGCAATGTGCACAAACACAACTACTAGAAACAAATCCTGCACATAGTTCACATTAACGCATTTTTTAATTAAAAAAAATATGAAAATTAGCAGTATCTGCAAGCGATTCAAATTAAATTTGTTTTTGTTCTGTGAATGAACTTTATTTTAATAACTTTGGATGCCTTGGATCCCAGGGCTTAAAAAAAAAAAAAGATATTATATATATACTCTGTTTGATTAATTGTATGATCTTAATGAAGTAGGTTTTTTCTTTTATTTTGGTGTTATTACATACCCAGTGCATAGTTCCCTATCATCTTAATTTTTCAATGACTAAAACAATGTGGCCACTTCCTTACATGGTTTAAAGGTAAACAAGGAATGGGGGTTGGAGAGTAGCTGTGAATTACGGTGTCAAAAGATGTGCAGCAAACTTCGTTCTTAAAACAATTCTTCCCATCATAGCTAGGAACTGAACCCTATCTTGTGTGAGACTGTTTGCTTAAATTATTTAAGTTTAAACTACAAGTGACAGAATCTTTGCAATGCAACAGGTGCAGTCCTTTGTGTATGATCCAGCACAGCATATGTAATTAAAGAGGATAAGAAATCAAGTGTCCAACATATGTTATTTTATTTCAAGGTTGCTGGCCTTTTATTTTCTGTTGGCACTGGAGAGGTCAGCAGAATGCAGGCCCATCTGCTACAGCACGGGTATTTCTGGAGCTCGTTACCTGGGGCTTGCTGTAGAGAAGCTTAACAAACCACTGAAGGTCGTGCAGCCCTGACCAGGCCAGAATCTCCAGAAATAGGAAGCAGAGGGAGCATAAGGTTTTGCAGTTGCTGGAAGGATGTTAACTGCTGATGAGCTGGTGAACTGTGTTAATTTATCTTGCATTTGCTGGGGGGTTTTTTCCCCTTCTCACTTTGCCTTTAAAACACGCTCACCCAGAGTCCACACAAGTACCTTGATGCAGAGGGACTTGCCTCTCTGCCTTTTGAAACAGGTCGTTCATGGACGCCTCCTTCTCAGCCACTATTACCTTTGTTTTTTCTTCATTGCTATTTTATTATTAACAACATAGTAACTTCCTCTATACCTTGAGGGTTTTTTTGTTTTGTTCACTGATACATGTTTAATTGTAATGATGTTGTGAGGACCTTTCACCGAAGGAGACCGACATCTTTGATTCGTGTGCGTCTGTGACGTCGATCTTTAAAAAATAGAGGGGAATTTTTATTTCTCTTAAAGTTGGCATTGTTTAAGGTCTGTATTAGAATTTGACACCTGAGAATCAATCTGCAGCTTGTCTGCCTTCCTTCCTAGATTCTCCCTGTATTGGGGAAAAGTTGCATCAAAAGGATCACTTCAGGTACAGCAAGGATCCTGTCAGAAGTGCTGAAAAACAGATCTTGCTTGATAGAGCTAGTGTGCTATTTTTCCAAGCAGATGCTTTGTAAGCATAAGTTGGAGAAGCTGCAAGCCTTTCTAGATGTTTTCTTTAAAGAAATGAAAGAAGTTGAATTCTTGCTGCACATTTTTTGACTATTTTGACACGCAGTGGGGTGAGACCCTGTACACAAAGAACTCTGTGGAGAATGATTTTCAAGTGCTGCTCCCTCCTTCTTGGCCTGTTCTTGTTTGTTTTTTCTTTCTGAGTTAGACTACTAAATCGGAAAGCACTGGTTATGTAATAAATTACTGCATTGCTTTGGTTGGGTAAAGCAAGAGTTAATAAATTTTCTTGGTTTTTAGTTTTTTCCTTAACCTTAACTCCTGCTGAGGTCATAGCAACCTTGGGCTAAGCTTTGCATTCATCATACTGTTAAATAAAACAAAATGGGGGGTGGGAGGGGATACAGTCCCACTATTGCCTACCAGTAGGAGAGTCCAAACAGAAGACTCTTTCGAGTAGCAATTATTTAATTTGCCCAGTCAAGGCACCGCGTTTATATACTATTTCACATTGAATTTGATTATGCCCTACAGACCTGGCTGGTCAAGGATTTGATACACATATTGGCTTGGGATTCGAGCTTTCTTTTTTATTTAAATAAAAATTTATATATAAATATATATATACATATATACATAGTTATATCTGTATATATATTGGGTATGTTTTAAGAATTTTTTCGCATGAGCGCAGCTGTTGTGATCAAATGTCTGGGAGGTAGAAGCACTGAACAAAAATAAAGGCATTTTTCAGCACACACGCCCACACTTTCCATATGTCTTCACAGGGGTTTATTTTGCTCTTAGTTGAACTTTGGCCTCTTAATTTCCTAAAGTAGTTTTGAAGCTTGCTCTCTTTTTTTTTTTTAACCCTTCTTAACTTTTGGCAAAGAATCATCTTTGCAGTAGAACAGCTTCATTTACACCTTGCCCCCCCCATCCATCTATATCTCCTACTTGAGGCCTCGCGTTACAGCCGCTCCCCATTGAGCCGAGCACAACTAGGCTGGGTTTTGACCCCATCAGGTCTGTTCCTCCCTTCTCTGCTCTGGAAATGACGATGATGAACCTGCTCACAAGTCAACTGACACGGGCACTGTGCCCTGTTCTCCCATCCTTTAGTGCAGAGCACCACTGTCAGGTCAGCCTTCTCCTTGCTTTTAATTAGTTTTACTTCTTCCTGCTGTGTCTTTATTAACACAGGGAGCTCATTTTAGTTGAGATAATTAGTGCAATATTCTAATTTAGGAGGACGAGCCCAGAATGTACCTTTTTTTTTGGCTGCAGTAATTCTTGATGTAAAATGAATTTTTTTTTAAGATGGTTATGATCTGTTTGAACCTACAGATTCGTTTTCAACACTAGGAAGAAAATCTGGAGGGGGAAGAAAACTTTTTCCCTTTTATTACTTGTGCCAGCTAGTTTCCTTGCCAGGTTAAGGATTAGTTTTTCCTCCACTTTTGCTCCTGGAAGGAATTCTGCAGTAAGAGCTATTCAGGTTGCTGGCCTACATAAGGTGAATTCTTCCAAAACCTGTGGATTAGAAGGGAGACCTTACTGTTGGTTTTTTTTTTTTTTCTCCTTTATCCAGCTCTCCATGCTGTACTTTGTGCATAGTGTCCTTGTTGTGATTGGTGCCGCCAGGTGAATGCCCTGTTTGCCCAGTATTATAGTTTGGCTTCTCAAATAGTTCGTTTAATATCCACCAACAATATTGATTTTTTTTTTTTTTTTTTTTTGGCTTGTTTCCGCCCCCCCCCCCCCCTCTTCTTGTCCTTTTTCTGTTTTTTGCAGAAGTTTAGTTGATGAAACAAGTCAACCAGCAAAACTCAGTGCATGCTTTTAAGTCTTTCTGGAAGCTGCACTTAAAATTTTTCCTTGTTGTGGAAAAGCATCCCAGTAGAACAGGATAGTAGGACATATAATTCTACGTATAAAAGAACCATTGATGGTTACAGCAAATAACCAGGGAATGAACATTTCTGGAGTAATTCTCTATCCTACTACATTCATTTTTATAGTCCATCTTTATCCAACTTGTACAGGAATGCTGTCCACCTCTGTGAAACTGGTCTCGGCTAGAAACTAGTTTAGTTCCTTCTGCTTGGGCAAGAAGAAAACAATATTACAATGGTGTTAGGGCACTACTGCATCATTTGGTAGGTAGGTTCCATTTTCTACTGCAGTAAACAACTTTGAACCCTTATTGATACCTGGGTTTCAGCCCCAGCACAGGCAGACCCTCCAGAATAGGAAGCTTCAAGTGTTAGGTTAAGCTTTAGTATGTCAAACAGAAATTGAGTCAGTGTAGAAATGATGTTTGTTTATTCTGGAGTGTTATTTTTCTTCTCCTTCTATCAACATCTCTTCTTCCTTTCCTGTGACCTAGTTCTCTTAATAGGAGAAACTTTTCTTTTGTCCCTCGTGTATTCTATTGTATCTTGTCCCATTTTAGAGTAAACTTTTTAATATTTAGATCAGAGCACTTTTCAAACTTGCAGCACTGTTATCCCCTTTCTTAAATGCTTTGTGTAGTTTCTTCTGAGCTGTATTCTCTCCCTTCTGTCCATCCCTTCCTTCCTTTCCTTCTGTGGCTTGCCCCTTCACCCTCCCTGATTGTGTAACAGTGACAGCTTGCTGCCTCAAAACAGAGCATTCAAATGAATTCGCTTAGCCAATAACTTCTGTGAAGTTGCCTTTTCTAATGGTGTTATTACTCAGTGATGCACAAATGTGATATTGCCCCTACTGGTAGGCAAACGGGGGATCTGTATAAACATGGTAAACTGCTGTTTTTCTTTAAAGGAGAGCCAAAGACTTGTGCTTTACACACTTTTTTTTTTTCCCTGGTGTAGCCGTTTCAATTGTCAAATCTTTGTAGGATTTTGTGAGTTGACTGTATTATCCTAATAACAATTTGCAAAAGTTGATGATTGTCAAGCCTTATCCGTGCATTGAATTGTGGAAGATCATTCCATTTAGTCGTACAATTTGCGATGTACTGAGATGTATCTGGAGTATTCTGGCGTGTTTTCAGTCTCTCATGCATTCAGCTGACGGAATGGCTCATTTAGAAAGGGAGAGGGAATGTAGAAATTTTATATAATCAAAGAAGCCTTGTCTTTAAGTGTTTAAACTGAATACTGATTTAAAATTTCTTCAGTTACAGTGAAAGCTAAATCTGTGTTGCAAATGTGACTGACTTTTAAGCCCATTGGAACTGAAAAGACTTGTCAAACTGGAGCATTACATTAAATTAGATGTGGAAGAAGCAAACTCGTATGATGATATTGTCTCTTGACAGCACAGACTGAGTAAGGTGGGGCAAATCCTGTATTAGAAAGGGCTGGGAGTGAGGCTTTTCATTACTAACACAAGAAAGCCGCTTGCATTTTCCATCCTTGATCTAACTTAAACTCATGGAAGTTTTTAGTTGCAGAGAGAAGTGTGTAAGGCAGAGTAGCATAAACCTTCATTTCCGTTTATCAATCTGGACTATAATGAAGCAGACTTACAGGATAGTTATCTGAAGAACCCCAATATAAAGTATCTTTGGTTGACGCGCTATTTCAGAGCCAGTTTCATGGTCCAAGAAATTCAGTGCTAATAATCAGAAAGCTCAGCAGCAGGAGTGCTGACTCATCTTCTCTGTTCTAAAATGGGAGGAAAAAAACCCCACAACAACATATAAGCAGGGTGCAAGTTTCGTGCTTGTCTGTGTGTGTATGAATAAGATTTTGTAGTCCTAGAATAGATGGAAGGAGCACAGAGCAAGACTGGGGCACGATGTTACCTTCATATTCCTATTTTATCATCGTTCACTTTCCAAAACACGCCCTTCCTATTCCCGTCTCCTAATGTTGGTAGCACTGACTTAAAAACAACCAGAAAAAAGTTAGTGTGTCAGCAGCTTGATTTTTTTTTTTTTTTTTTTTTTTGTATCACAATAAATCTGCTCCCCTGGATGAAAAAAAGGAAGCAAAGGTTCTTGAGTTGTCTAAATGGTGATTTAGGCACAAACTGGAAAAAACATTTGCCTTGCTTGAGTAGATGTAAACGCTGAATTTATGAGGCAAGTGAAGCTGCTCTTCTGAGCCACCTGTAAGGTATAGCCTTGCTGCTAACAGTTACTTGCAGTACACGAGCATATGGATTATGTAGCGCAAATGGAGTTGTTCTCAGACCACATATAGTCCAAAGTGTCAAAAACTTCATTGGGGATTCTCTTTTCCACACTCAGCTGTTAGCAACTGCATTGTCTTCTGTTGAAATGTCAGGGGGGTGAAAGACTAGAGTAAGTTAGTTCAAGTTACACAATATTAGTAAGCGATTTTGGGGAATGTTATCCCAGCAGTGTCCTTATACAGTTAACGTGTGGTCTTTATTCTTGTGTAGGAAGAAGAATGTAACTGCTTAGTGTTATCGCAGTCTTCAAGACTCTTCTTGTGATGCAGGTAGAGCCTTGATTAGTAGGAAAAGGAGAACAAACTTAATATTGTTTTTCTTTATAATTTTATTTCCCAATGGCAAGTGTAATATCATGCTGTGGAAACTCTTTGAACACTATGATAAGCAAAGAGTGCAACTCTTTCTGAAATTTCCCAATAAAAAGAGCGCGTGGGACTGTGGATTTGTCTGCATCAGGAGCATCCCAGTCATTTGAAGCTTAAAATATATGACTATAATAATCAAAATTGGATGCCTATAGCTAATAACCTAAATAATTAGCTCATCTTTCCCAGGCAATCTTTGCAATTTCAGTGAGTTTGTGTATGGTTTTAGTGCAAATCACCAGGTATTCAGCATTTGGAAAAGTTTAGGTGTCTGGCTGCATCCAGCAAGTTGGGTGTCTTTGGACAACTGATTCTAAGATCTAGAATTTTTAGGGAAAACAACTACTAACTTCAATTTGAAAAATACAGTCTTGGGAAAAGTGGTAGCAACAGGTGGTGCAGTGTCTCTGAAAATAAAAAATGTTAGAGATGATGGAATTACATTTGAAAAGTGTATGGGGAAAATATATCTGTAAGCAAAAAAGAAAATCCTGTGGAGTATTTGTTTAAGAAATTATTTGCTTCGTTGTAATGTTAAAAGGATTTTTATTAATAATTCCGTGGCAGACAGTACTCGCAAGTCTTTGGCATCCAAACCAGGTTGTATATTGGATGGATCCCACAACTGGATGTGTGCACTGACCTCTTTATGTCTGGATTAAAAAAAAACCAACGTGGTAGCAGCATTTTCTAAACGTATAAAGCAACCTGAGACAGAAGAGAGGAAACCCTGTTCCTGTCACTGCTGCCGCACAGTTTACAATTGGTACCTTTAATCCGCAGCCTCTCCGAAGTGAAGCTGCTGTAACACGGGCAAATCGAACACATCAAATGACTTCCATTTTTTTCTAATCTTAAGGACTTCCCATTACTCCTTTGGCCTCTGCTTGCTGTGTGAGCAGCCTCTATGCCAAGAGAAGCTTTTCTTGAAGCCAGCTTAGCGACTGTGCTGTAGCTTGATGATTTTTCCCTGTTTTCTATGACTGGTAGCATTGTGTCGAGCTCTTTCCCCATTGTATTTGTTGTGATGGGGAGGAAGAGGTGAGGCAAGGCACATGTGGGAGGAGGGAAAGAGTTGTGGAAGCTTCTAGATGACAGCTCCCACCCCCTCTTTAAAACCATCAACTTCCAGTTGTGGGATTTCTCTATAGATGACTCTTTTTTTTCCTCTTTTTTTGTAAGCCTAGTTTTCTTTGATCTTGGTAGTTCCATAAAAGTCTCCCCGAGACATTCTGCAGTCATTATCACCTTTTTGGGTGGAGTTTATTTTATTTTTTTGGTTTGTTTGGTTTTTTAAATAACTTTTTAACATTGGTGCATATATGCTTGGGATAGAGCTCATGTAATTTTCCAATCGTATTGATTGTATGTGATTGTGCCCTGCAGAGGTATATGTAACAAAAAATAAAATAAAAAGGATAGTCTAGGTAATAAAGGAGACCATGAGATTTGTTGAGTCAGGTTATCAACTATTTCTTGACTTTATTTAGGATCCTGGAGAAGTGAAATACCCTGTCTACTGTTCTCATAAGTCAATGCTAAGCAAAATGTCACGGATTCTCTCTGTTGAGCTAGTCGTTTTCTTGCTTCTCATTCTGCTGTTTTCTTCCTTTCCTGCTTCTCTTCCTTGTCAAAAAAAGAAAAAATCTAGAACCTTTATGAGAATGGCTGACTCTGGGTTGGTATCATGAATATTTATTGTTTGTAACTATGAAAACGTTTTTAATAGGAATAGAGATTAAGTAGAATGTATGATAAGAATTCCATAAACTGAATTCTTTGCAAGTTCAGGGGAACTTTGAAGTGTTGTACATACAGGCCTGGTCACGAGGGAGACATTCAGAGGCACACAAGGCATTGAGATCCCTTTCCTTGAAAGGTTAGATGCTTTACTACCTTTTGGAGAAACTCTGAGATGACAAAAGGAGTAGAAGAAACAGTCCCCTATAACCAACTCCCTGTGTCTTTGCTCTCACAATATACTTTTTAAACTTGAAAGGCAAGCCTAGGTGTGCTGAAGTGGAACAGAATGGTTTGAAGGAGGCAAAGGGCGAGGGATCTGGAAGTCAGTATTTGTCTCCTTTATTTCTTTTTTTAGAACTATAGAGCCAACAGTGTCACTTGTGTGTTAAAGAACAAGGAAGTGAAGACCTGTTGTGTATGCATGGTGGTTATATAGAAAAAGCCGTATATTAAAATGCTAGTTCTTCTTCCCTCTTCTCCTTGCTTTTTTTCCCTTTTAAAGCTCAGCCTCACCTTGCTTCCACATAGTGTCTAAGGGTCCTTTGAGTTGCAGATTCAACAGAAAAATAATGAGTGGAAAGGTGGCAATTCACTATTTGGTTTGTAAATAGATTGAAGTGTCTACAAGGTCTTAACCTGCTTTTCTGTCAGCATTTATATTAAATGATAAATTAATGGAGAACACTTTGAAATATCTCTCATTTTTCTGTCTGGGATGAATGTGCATTCTTGTATATTTGGGATGAGGTGTAAGACTTTCTTCAGATCGAGGATGTTTTTGTTCTCAGCCAGGCTGGAGCATAAGAGATGCCAAATAGCAGAGAAGCCCCGTGCCTTGGTTTGGGGATCTGGCCTCTTCCTCTCTGACTCTACCTGTAAGCGAAGTGACTGCTTCATGTGTTCAAAAGAGGTGAACAAAAAGGATACTCAATTAGGAAAATGAATTATTTTTCTCAAAGAGTCTACATATTTAAACAAACAAACAAAAAACCCTCCAAAAAACTAGAGCAAAACAAGCCCTTCAGAGCAAGGAGTGTCCCTCTTAATGTCGAGCCTGGTTTGGAACCTGCTTTAAAGTGAGAACAACGTTCGATGCACGGTCTGCTTTGTGATTTTTAATCTACTCCTTTTTGTGGGCTTTAGCAAGTCAGTAGCTGGCTATAAATCTGAGACTGCCTGAACATAGTCTGATACAGAATTAGCTGCTACTTCACTGAAAAATGAATGATTCCCTGTCCTACTGGAAGCACAGCCTTCTGCCCTGGGAGTTCAGGCAAGTTATTACTTGTATCTTGACTTTTGAGCCCAGGCACAGTGGATCTGGGCTGAGGCGCGTGCTTTGCTGGACTGAAGCCCATCACTGCTCGCTGTTCGACCCCCTCACACTTCCACACAGTTGTATTTTCTTGCTGGATGATGAATTTCCAAAAGAGAATTATATTTATTGGGCAATCCAGCAGAAAACTGGATGTTTCAGTTGGTGATGGTTTCTTTTCCACTTTTCCCACTAGTCTGAGGGTCCAGGATGCTCAGGTACTCTCAAGAATTTTTTTTTTTTAAAGAGTAATTCTGCAGTGTTTGGCTTTTAAAGATCTGAAATGCTGTGGAGAATCAGATCCTTCGGAAGGGAGCGGTGACTGCTCTGCATCAGCTTTGGGGAAACTTGGAGGGGTTTGTATCAGGAAAAGAGGGGAGGCTGGGTTCAAGCGGATGGCAGCTGCTGGAGTTTTTTTTCCCTTTGGGTATGGATACCTGGACAGAAAGGAGCTGAAGGCTAGCCCAGAACACGGGATTTCTTGATCCAGTCTCGCTCTCTGAGTGCATGAGTCTTCCTCCTTTTGCGTCGCTGTAAAACTCAACAGCGAGCACCCAAAGGACGACCCAAAATCTGAGCAGGTTTGTGTTCCTGCTCACCATCCGGGTATGTTTAAGGGCTGTTCGCAGCATCTCCAAAAATGGTGCAATTGAGAGGACAGTGTGTGCATGTTGACGAAACCCACTGTCTCCCTGCTGCTGTGAACTGCTCTGGGCCCTTTCCTCTGGGGAGCAAGAGAGCAGAACCTGCGACCTTCCCCAGCACAGCGCCGTGCTGGGCTGCACCGTTCCTGGGCATGGGCAAAAGGCAGCAGCACCCTGCGGCAATGGGGTCCCCTGGCCCAGCTCTGGAGCTGTTTCTGGAACCTCCTTCCACGCGGTGGTGAACTCCAACTCCCTGTCTTCTGGACTGTGAGTTTGGGAAGAGACTAAAACCGAGGCCACCCGGCTGAGAGCTTTGGCACTTGATGGTTTTGAGCAGTCGGTTCCTGCTCTGGGGTTGTGAACAGCAGCTTTGGGAGGAAAAATGTCCTTCCGCTAGAGTGAATGAGGCAGCTAAGGGTTTGTATTATCACACTTGGCATTTGGGATGCTCACTGAGGTATAGCTCTGCCCAGGCGCGAGGGCTGGGTTGCTGCTTTGAGCTGGACTGGCAATAAATTGCCAGTTAAATACTGCACTAAAAAAACCCAACAACATATATTTGCCACCCTAAAGGATATGGCTTGGGCAACTTCCAGATCCCTTCAGCCCTCCAGTGCCAATTTTGGAATTTAACCTCACTGTTAATAGGGCCACCACCATTAAAGAAAGCATTTCCCTGCTCAGTTTTGGGTGTTTGGCCTCTCTTTTTACAGTGAAGCAAGTGCACAGTCACAGTTCTAGTGTACTTTGTGTTCTTTCATGTTAGCTTGAGCTGTGTGGAGTGTGCAAAATACGGTAGGTGTTTGCTCTTGGTTTTACTGCATTAAACTACCTCTGAGCATGAGGTGAGTGGAAACCCCTGCCTGGATGTCTGCCAGCTGCTCTGCAGGGTGTGGAGGATCCCTAATTCCCCCCCAAAGACCCTGGGACCTGCAAGAGCGTGAGTTACAGTGGAAAATTTGAGGAAGATATCCCTGATTGTGGAACTGATGAGAAAGCAAGAATGATACGTTGGGCAGAGGCAATTTTTGAGTGGCACTTGTGGCCCCGGGCTACGGAGGGAAACCCACAGAAATGAAGTTGGGTCCAGAGCATGTCATCCTTTCTTTCATGTGCATTTATTTCCACAATGTGTCTCCCATTTTTATTCTAGCCCTTACAGGTATAGTAAGGGCTTTTAATTTCCCCTAAACCAGTCCGCAGCTGCATTTTCCATTAAGACCTGGACTCTTACTGGAGGCCAGTTACAGTGCGGCTTTAGCACCCGCCAAGCCTGCCATATCCTGGGTTTTGATGTTCAGGAGGCAACGCTGTTGAATTTGTAGAGCAACTGCATCCCAGAGCAGAAATTGTGTTGCTCGGCCCTGCTCCCGACACTGCTACGTGTGGGCTGGAGCCGGGGGGAGATGCTGGTAATTCTCAACTTCCCGGTTGTGCCAGTGGAAAGGTGAGTGGAGCTACGAAGGAATCGTATTTGAAACTGCAGAGTGTGAAGTGGGGCAGTTTCTCCCAACTTGTGCCTGTTTGGGTGATGGGGCTGGGCGCAGAGGGAAACATTTTGCTGAGCTACAAGGTACCGAAGTGAGATTTACAAATACCTTAGAGCGGCGCAATTATATTTGAACTCTTGAAAATCTGGGGGGTTTTTTTCCCATGGTTGGAGCAGTGAATTTTCTAGTGGCAAGAACTGAAGGCATCTGGCACTTGTGTGGGGTAAGTGGTCAAGCTTTCCCTTGTCAGATTGAACTTTAAAACCTCTTTTAAACTAAACATTGCTTTTTTTTCCCTGCTCTTTGCTTAACCTTCTGCAGCTGGTCATCAGCCTTTGGCCTCAGCATCCTCCTCCCCTCCCACCGTCCCCTGCTTTCGTCTCAGCTCTGCTTGAGCACAGAAATCCAGTGGGGAATCTTCTTTGGACTGGCTTGGGTTCAAGCAAGACCGCCTGTCCTCTTAACGATTTGCATTTACATCCTAAAAGCAGAAGGCTGGAGGTACAGGGGCAGGTAAGAGAAACAGATTCCACTCATGTTTCGTTGTTAATTAAATCCTCATCACAGATCATTTCCCTTTATAGGAGCCAATTAATTTTAGCTGCTGCCAGAGTGTTTTTCTCTCCGGGCATGGGCCCGAGGAGCCGTTTCAAGAGGGTCCTCCCGTTGCAGCTGTCATGAAGCCTTGCTTCTGTACCGCTCACTAATGGGTCATGCTTGAGTTTTATCCCTGACCTGTAGCAATGCTTTGTGGTGTGGAGAGCAATTCTTAAGGCCAGGTTGTCCTGAGTAATCACTGATCTCTTGCCCGGCTGTAAAAGAGCACTCCTCGTTTGCTTTGCACTCTGTTTTTGGGGCCTGGGGGGATGGGGAAGGCTTTTATCCTCAAGAGCCTAAGTCCATCTCAAAATGTTTTGAGCCGCTTAACATTTGCTGGGCTCTTTAGCACACGGCGTGGGTGCTGTGGGGTGTTCACACCGCCACGGGTGGCACCGGTAGGTTTAGTAGGGTGGTTGCTGGAGGCTGAGCCCAGTTAGCTGTCCTTTCGTGCAGCGATGAGGAGGAGTGGGATGGAGGAAGAGCTGGCTGGAGCCCGGCTGTGTTGCACAGCAGGCATGGGATGGAGGAAGTTTCTGTACACTTGTCCGGAGCCTTCTGATTTTGAGCTGAATCAGCAGCGTGTTTCTTGGCTTTCTACACTTCCTAAGGGGTGAAGCAGAGGAAAAGAGTCCTTCTTAATTTTTACAACCTTCCTTGCCAGCAGCCCCTTTCAGGCGGCGATGTTGCCTGGGATCCTTCCAGGATGAAAGCAGCTGACATGCGGAGTGCGTGGCAGCGCTGCAGGGGAAAAGGGAGTCAAAGAGATGAGGAGGAGGGAGGTTTTGGCCAAGTGCTACCGCAAAGAGCTGGCCAAAGAAATAGCAAAGATTTTTGCCCTAAAGGGTGGCTGTTGCCTCTTGAGGTGGTAGTTCACCCTGAGTCTCACATCTCCTCTCTTGCAGGAAATGCTGTGTACACAGGCTGGGCACATCAGGGGCTGAGTCAGGCTTAGCGGCTGATATATTTTATTTAAGGCATTAGTATGAAATCCATGTCTCCTCCAAGCTGACAGAGTCAAGATTTTACTGTGAGGTAGAAACTAGCATTTCCCATTTAATCAGGACGGGGTGAAGATGAGGTGCTCTCCCCGCTCTTGTGCTTTGGGTTTTAAATGTGAGATCAGCAGCGCTTGATGTGATGGCAGATGCCACGATCTGCCTCTGTCTCGACAGGAGCAGGCAGCTGCGCTTGTACAGCCAGGTCACCGTGCGCTTGTGGACGTGTCTTTCCCGGAGGTGAGCGGAGTGACCGGCAGGGACTGCGGTGAGGTTGTCCCCTCCGCGGTGGGACCAGCCATGAGCGCGTCAGTGCTGCTGGAGCCGGTGACAATGAAGCATGGACAAGGGACAGCCGCTCCGGTCCTGGCCCTGGGGCTGCGGGACACAAAAGTGTCCCTGCCTTGTTGCTGGCTGATTTTATTTCACTCCTACAGGAAGGTTCGGAAGAGCTGTGCTTCCTGGAGTACTTTCAATTGTCTGAATATTTTTCCTTTTTCTTGCCCTCCTGCCCTGGGTGGTGGTTTTTGTTTCTGTATTTGGTTGACTTCCTTCCCCTTTTATAATTTTTTTTTTCCCCTTTGTGGTGTTGCATCTGTCCTAAAACTTTTGAAAGATAATCTGTTTGTTGTTACCAGCAAGAGTGGTGGCTGTGGCCTGAGGTACTAGAGAGAGTAAAGAGGAGGGTGACGAAGCTGGTGAGGGACAATTTTTGAGCAGCACTTGTGGCCCCAGAGTATGGAGGGAAACCCACGGAAGCAAAGTTGGGTCCAGAGCATGTCATCCTTTATTTCATGTGCATTTATTTCCACAATCTCCCATTTTTATTCTAGCCTTTACAGGTATAGTAAGTGCTTTTACTTTACCCCAAGCCAGTCTGCAGCTGCATTTTCCATTCGGACCTGGGCTCTTAATAGAGAACAGGAGGCTGAGGTGAGACCTTATCGCTTTCTATAACTGCCTGAAAGGAGGTTGTAGCATGGAGGCTGTTGGTCTCTTCTCCCAAGTGACAAGTGATAGGATGAGAGGAAATGGCCTCAAGTTGTGCTGGGGAGGTTTAGATTGGATATTAGGAAAAAATTCTTCCCAGAAAGGATTGTCAGGCATTGGAACAGGCTGCCCAGGGCAGTGGTGGAGTCACCATCCCTGGAGGGGTTTAAAAGGCATTTAGACGAGGTTCGTAGGGACATGGCTTAGTGCTGGAGTTTGGTTATGGTTGGACTTGATGATCCTGAGGGTCTCTTCCAACTGAAATGATTCTCTGATTCCAAGTGTGTCTCGTTTTGCATGTTTTCTTGCAGTACTTGTTGCTATGCTGTTAGCTAGAGAGGGCCCCTCAGGGCTCAATGTGGTCTTGGTGCCAAATGAGGTAATTTCTGCTTTTGCTGAGGAACTGAAGCTGAGATGAAGTCATTGCCCAAGAGCTTGGGGAGCGGGTTGCGAAAGAGCCCAGAGGTTTCCTGCATCCCAGATCAGTTCTTGAGCCGCTCCTGTTTTCCTCCCCCAGGTGCTGGCCCACCAGGGCTGGCAAGACCACAGACACAGAGATCGCCAGCACTAAATGCAGCTGATATTTAATTTAGCCACTCGGGAGGCAGTGCTTGGTGGCTGTGGCAGCGAGTACATGGGGCAGGCAGGGACCTACCCGAGTTAGAAGTGTCTTTGAAAAACTCTTCCACGGCCAGCAAGAGCCGGGCGGGCTGCCAGCCCTTCCCAGCGGTTGTTTCCCGAGCTGTTGCGGCTGCGGTCCGTGAGCTTCCTCCCATGGGTGTGCGAACAAACCCAACGCAGAGTCATGTAAAGGGCACCTCAAAACCGCAGCGCGCAGGAAATCTCGTGTGCCGCTTCAGCAGCCCTGGGATAGCTGCTGAGGCCTTGCTGCCGGAGCTGATGGGATCTGCAGATCCCCTGCTTTAGCAAAGGTGGGAAAGATAAATTATCTTTGCCTTGCTGGGAGATTTTCAAAGACTTGCTTTTGCTGGAACGTGATTATTCACATGAGCCTGCCCTCCCCAGGTACCAGGGACAGTCACTTTGCATTGAGATGTTGGGAACTTCAGATAGGACTAGTTGTGATGCACCTAATACACCATACATGCTTATAAAATACACTTTTTAGGGATTAAAGGTGCTCAATGCGTGGAGGGTCCAATACCCCTGGAGACGTCTTCCTTATCCCTTCTCTGCTGTAGCGTTTTCCTGCACCAATAATTTAAATAGCATGAAGCACAGACAGTGATTGAAAGGGACAGAGGAAGGTGAAGGGACAGGTGAAGAGAGAAAAGAGACCAGGAAAACTAGGAGATTTCCCCAAGGAAAAGGGGAAGGAAACTGTAAAAAATCCTTTTGTCTGAGGCCAACTGGTCTCTGGAGCTTGGGGGGGTTCTCCCCATGGGACATGTACAGAAGCATAAATTCACCTGGACTGCAGGTCTGTTTAAAAAAAGAAGGCACCCAGGGCTCTAGGGAAGCACCATTTTCAGTGGATTGTTTTGAAAAGCAGTGTGTTCTCAGAGGCATGCTTGTCCTGCTCGTGGCATCTGTCCTCCTGCTTTACCCTGCAGCTGCAGGACACAGGGATGATTGGAGAGGACCGTGGGGCTCCTGTCACTCTGATGTTGGCAGCGTGGGTTTTCTGGGCGCGTGAGTGTGTATAAACTCTCTCTTTCTGGTTCCAGGACAATGCATCTCTTTCTGGTGTGTCTCTTCAGCGTCTGGGGTCTGGCTGCCCCTGAGCGCTACATCGTGGAAGACATCTGCACCGCGAAGCCACGCGACATCCCGGTGAATCCCATCTGCATCTATCGCAACCCCGAGAAGAAGCCCCAGGAGGGCGAGGGGCAAGAGCCAGGGAAGGGCAAGCTCCCGGAGTCTGCTAACCCCCGGGTCTGGGAGCTGTCAAAGGCCAACTCACGCTTTGCCGTTGTCTTCTACAAGTACCTGGCTGACTCCAAGGACAATGGGGAAAACATCTTTATGTCTCCCCTCAGTATTTCTACGGCCTTTGCCATGACCAAGCTCGGAGCTTGTGGTAGCACCCTCCAGCAGCTCATGGAGGTCAGTGGCGCTTCCTCAGCCTTTCCCTGGGTCTGAAAGGCCACAAAGGTGACAGTGGCCAACCACTGCTAAAGGGCTCTCTGGGTCAGGATGGCTCCCTGGACTGGGAAGGGAGACATTTATTTAAATGAGCCCCTGGGAGGAACATACACGGGCTGCTTCTCTCTGGATTCGTTTAGATCCCAGCCCTTTCCTCTGATTCCGTATTTGGATCCAGCATTCAGGGTGGATTTCCTGGGTTTGAGAGGTTAGTTTTCATCTGGAGGAAAGGAAGCCCGTTTGGGAGGTGAGGGAAGGGAACGGGAATAGTTTGTTTCTTGTAGATTGGGCAAGCACGTAGCTGAGCAGACAGTTAAGCCTTTCCTTGTGCAAAAGGCATGAAAAGCCATGACATTGAGTCCCACTGGGAGAGGTTCTTTTTCACATTCCCTCTCTCTCCCTTGGGACAAAAATAAGACACACCCTGCATCCCACCTGGCTTCCAGGTCTCGGTTACTTCTGGAGTAAGTGATGTTGGGATCACCTGCTGTCATCCACACAGTCCAGGGCAGAGCAGAAGAGTGAACCACATCTCCCAAAACCTTCCCTCGTGCCTCCCCTTTCTGGGCAGCCCTCCTTGCTGGAAGGGGACCCTTCTGTGCCTAAGCCACCCAGGATGCAGAGCTGCTCTCCGTATCCCCGCTTTTCCCTGCAAAAGGGCCACTAAAACCACCTTTGCCTCATATGAAACTCTGCCAGAGATTCCAGATGTTTGTGTGGAGCAACGTGCTATGGGATTTTCTGTGCCTTAAAGCCCTGAGGCTGGATAGTAGTAGACAAATCATAGATGTCCTTCCAGCTGGCAGCGATTACGGGAGCAGATAAGAAAAAATTCACTGTACTGCAGAAGTCTACCCTCACAATGATTGCTACGTAGTTCCATTCCCTGCAAAAATAGATAACGTGTACCAGAATTACTCAACAGGCCGGGAGAATTGCTCCTGGGAAGGAGCAGCCTTAGGCATCATCATAAGAAGGTTTAGCACCAACCTTGTGAGTCCTCCCGTGACCAGCACTGACCCAAGACCTGTGTCTAGCTGGCTGGTGTTTCAGTCCTCTGTTTTGGACTCCAAGGTCTCAGGCTAGTGATATGTTGCTTTTACGTAGATTTGGGTTCCAAATTAAACACGGAGGGTGGAGCTCTGAGGGGCTGCACATTTCTGGGCTCCGTGTTTGAGGCTGTTGAGCAGCAGGTAAAGGCAGGATCATCACTTGCTGTGGGAGCACAAGAGCCTGCTCATGGATTCCTTCTCACTGTTTGCCTCCTCCAGGTCTTTCGCTTCGACACCATTTCGGAGAAGACATCCGATCAGATCCACTTCTTCTTTGCCAAGCTGAACTGCCGGCTTTACAAGAAAGCCAACAAATCCTCAGAGCTGATATCAGCCAACCGCCTCTTCGGGGAGAAATCTTTGGTCTTTAATGAGACTTACCAGAACATTAGTGAAATCGTTTATGGAGCGAAACTCTGGCCCTTGAACTTCAAAGTGAGTTTGAGCTACTTGGGGATTTTTCTTTTTTGCTTGTTTTTCTCCCTCCATCCTTCTGCTTTTGCTGTGTCCCTACCTTTTGCCCACAGAGAGTGCCTTGTTCTGGGTGCATGGGACATCGGTGGGGGCAGGAGGGTGTATGGGATGGAGCAGCTCCTGTCTCAGCTCACCTAAACCACAGTCATATCCCAGCTTCTCATTTCTAACCACTGCTGGGAGCAGTGTCCTCCCCGAGCACGCACGCACTCTGTGCTCCTGCAGAAGGGGTACAAAGAGATGTTTAAAAGCCTTGACTTAATCTTTTTTTGGGGTCTCTTCCATCAGGAGAAGCCAGAACTTTCCAGGAACATCATTAATGAGTGGGTGGCTAATAAGACGGAGAGGCGCATTACAGAAGTGATCCCAGAAAGAGGTATTGATGACCTCACTGTCTTGGTCCTGGTCAACACCATTTATTTTAAGGTATGGTGAAGAAAACTGGGGGAGCAGCACATTTCCCTGGGGGAAAACATGATGCTCATGTTTGTCTCTGTCCTCTCCATCTCCCTCTTAGGGGCACTGGAAATCGCGGTTTCCAGCTCCAAACACAAAACTGGATTTATTTCATAAAGCCAACGGTGAAACCTGCAGAGTCTCAATTATGTACCAGGAGTCCAAATTCCACCACGTGTCCATCCCCCAGGACAAAGTCCAGGTGCTGGAGCTGCCTTACAAAGGGGACGATATCACGATGGTGCTGGTCCTGCCCCATGCTGGGACAACGCTGGTGGAGGTGGAGCGAGACCTGACATCGGAGAAGCTGCAGGGCTGGATAGACTCCATGACAGAGATGTCTCTCTTTGTCTACCTCCCTCGCTTCCGCGTTGAGGACAGCTTCAGCGTCAAGGAGAAGCTGAGAAAAATGGGGCTGGAAGATCTCTTCAGTCCGGAAAATGCCAGACTCCCAGGTCAGATGTGGGGATGGGGTGGTGCAGGGTAGAGGTGGGAGGAAGCTGTTCCTCCACAGGTGCAGTAGGTGCAGCAGCACGTGAGGAACAAGAACGTCAAAGCATTTAGATGTTGCTGCAGTCAGTGATGGACTCTTTGGTCAGTCCCATTGTGGACATGCAGCCCTGCTCTGCATTCAGGGTGTGGGAGTTAGGCAGGCAATTGCAGCTGGTGGAGGACATTCTTGTCTTAGTACAGATGTGTCTTCTGCTTGAACGCAGGCCACGACGGGGCTCTCTTGAGCTGCTGTCTAAAAAACGTGGTTTTAACTTTCTCCATCTTGTATTGCAGGTATCATTGCAGAGGGCCGTACAGACCTGTACGTATCTGAGGCTTTCCACAAAGCCTTCCTTGAGGTAAGCCTTGTTTTGCCCCAGGAAGTGTCTTCCTCTTTGTTTTTAAAAATATGAAGCATTAAATTTCTTCCCAGAAAGGGTTGTCGGGTGTTGGAACAGGCTGCCCTGGACAGTGGTGGAGTCGCTATCCCTGGAGGGGTTGCACAGACGGAGATGAGGTTCTCAGGGACATGGGGTAGTGCCAGGGGTGGGTTAATGGTTGGACTTGATGATCTTGAAGTGTCTCTTGCAACCAAATGATTCTATGATTCAAAATAAAAATAGCTCTGACCCTATGCTGTTCAGTTCCTCAGCAGTTTGGGGTTTTGAGGAGGAAGGAGGAGGAAGAGCAGTCTACTTACTGCCTAATGCCCATCTTTTAATCCTGTCTTCTCTTTTGGTTGGTAGGTGAATGAAGAAGGCAGCGAGGCATCAGCTGCTACAGCTGTCACCGTCTCCGGCCGTTCCTTCCCCATGAACAGAATAATCTTCAACGCCAACAGGCCCTTCCTGCTTTTCATCCGGGAAGTCGCCCTCAACACCATCATCTTCATGGGCAGAATAGCTGATCCTTGCTCCTAAAGCGGCTGTCAGGCCCTCGCTTCTCCCTTCTCTGCCCCAGCCAAGGGGCGGTGGGTATTGCCACAAAGCCCAGGCTGCTCCTGGGGTGGTTGGTTTTACTGTTTGGTGTGTGCTGCAGGGAGGGACTGCGTCCAGCTGGGCTGTTACCGCTCCTCCTCGCTGTGTCAAGCTGGGCAGAGGGCACCTCACCTGCTCCATCCTTCTTGTGAAGGGAAGCTGAATTTTTTCCGACATCAGTGTTTTTGTGGCACTTAAACCCCAGTGCAGCATTGCCGTCTTTCTTATATCCAACCCTCCTCCCTTTCAGGCCTCAATCTGTAACTCTGATACCCTGGTACATTAAAAACCCACAGATCTGTATGTAACAAACTGATCTCTGAATGGACAGTTTTCACTAAGTCACTTCCTAGACTTATTTAAACTTTCCTTTTTCAGCAAAGTCCCAGCAGAACAACCCCATGCTGGAGAGGTCTGTGGAACAGCCGCAGCCAAAGGGCATGTGCTGGCTGGGCCAGAAACCCTGGCCCAGGTTGGCCAGAGAGGTGGTGGCTGAACCATCCCTGGAGACATCCCAGGCCAGGCTGGACGGGGCTCTGAGCAACCTGAGCTGGTGCAGATGTCCCTGCTCAGGGCAGGGGGGGCACTGGGGGAGCTTTGAAGGGCCTTTCCAACCCAAACTGTTCTGTGATCTTTACACGGCTCTGCGTGGAACAGTTGGTAGGTGGAAACGCTGCCCAACACCAGCACCCTACTTGCCAACAGCTCTGGCGTGTCTGTGTCCAAGTGCTGAGCAGTCACTGGCGAAAGCTTCACGTAGCTGAGGCTTTGAATCTATCTCTTTGAGCAGTAAGCTTTAAATGAGGTCCTTGCTAAAAGTTAAAAGCAGGGGTGTATATGAACAGTGCCTGGGTAAGGTAACCAATATCCTTAAGTCTGTTAAAAACCTGTTATTTCACCTGTGAGTTTACTCCTAGAGCCGAGGTGCCGTGGTCTGCTGCCGTGCCACGTGTGTGATCCCATCTCTGGTCCACCCAACGTGGCCATGCTGCTGTGGGACCTTGGACAGGGTTGTTTTCAAGGTGCAGGAGAGCATGCGGTGAGCTTTCCTCTAAGATTTTCTACATTTACGGCAGCTGTTTCCAACAAGAAGGGCAGTGAAGCACAGTCCGGTTGTCAGTACATGTTGCAGAAGTGTTGTGTGCAGACAGCTGCTCCAACACCAGTCCATGGTGTTCCCTAGCGTGCCATTTACTCTGGATTTTGTAGGATCAAACATCTGCCTTGATCAAGGCGTCCTCTTGGCAGCAATTGCCAAGCGATGAGGGAGCTAAGTTAGATGTGCCAGTCTGGGGAAGAACTGGTGTGGAAAGGTGTTTGGTCATGTCTGGGAACATCTCTGTAGGTTTGGAAGGTTTTGTAGCCCTCTCTCCTCTGTGATCCAGTAGGAAGGTTTGAGCATCTGTGTTTATGTTGCAAGTGGTGTGCGGTTGGGACATGGAGAGTCACCTCCTCTGTGTCATGGAGCTGACAAGTCAACCAAATTCAGGAATTCTGCCCCCCGTCCTACTCTGGTAGTCACTGCTGTGTCTGTTCTTGCTGGATCCCGTCTTCTGCTTCTTTACCTCCTGGTACAGCTCCAGAAACGTACAATCTCCTCCTGTAACCTCTACATTTCTGGTTGTGCTTGGGGCTGTGAAGGCTGGTGGAAGAGGAGGGCTGGAACAACTCCTGGGTGTCCCTGCCATGAAGCCCAACCCAGGATGTCCTCTTGCTGCCACAGGAATCGGGCGCTCGGATGGCCGTGAGAGCACACCGCTTTCTCCACCCGGTTACACCAAAAAGGGCCGAGCTGGTGGAAGTGACGACACAAAGCTCATTAAAAGAAAGGACAGAAATCACCTAAGACGCCAGGACAAGCAGCCTGGCCCAGCCCAGCCGCTCCGCGTTGCCGAGCTCAGGGCAGCGCAGAGCTGCGTAACACAGGGACCAGGCTCTGGCACCACGGCCCATCCGAAGCGGCAGCAAAAATCAACGTCAGATCAGCCCTGCCAGGTACAAACCACAGACGGCAATCTGAGTATTAAACCATTTAATTCTCAAACCACTCACATGCATAATGTTCTTTTACACAGTGTTAAAAGAAAGAAGAAAATGCAGTTTGTTTTCTTTTTAATACAAACAGAATTTCAAGTATACATTTATAGAATTTTCCAAGATTCCTACCCAAGTTGCTAAGTTTTCATTCACATTGTTCTTAAAGCTGTCCAACAAGAGCGCTTTTTTTTTTTTTTTTTTTTTTTGCTAAACTGCTTTCATTGCAATTGTACAGTCCCCTCTACCTTTGTTTTTTTTCCCCTCTTCCCCAGCTCTGGTTCACCCCACCTTGTCCACCCCCTCCAGCAGCGCCGGAGGAGGAAGAGGAAGGTGATGGTGAAGGACCAGCTTGGGAACAGCTTGTACCATCACTTCAGAACAGTCTGATCGCCACAAGTTACACACGGCAGGCTCACGCTTCAACCTACTGCATGCTAGTGTGAACACTGACTTTTTATTTCTCTTTGAGAAAAGGATTGCAACCAAAAAAAAAAAAAATTAAAAAACAAAAGGAGAATAATTAGTACAGCAGGAAACTTCTTAACTGTGAAAGGAGGTCTTGCGTGTTAGGACACCAGTCCTAAAAAGTCCGATTTATAGATCAAGAGTTGAAGGCGACAGCACAATTTTTCTTACAAATGGCTACTCTGCAAACCAGCTCAGAGCAGAATCGATGTGGGACGGACAAACTTGGATTTAAAATAAAAAATACTGAACTGACTGGGGTTCCATATCCACACTATGGGGAAAAAAAACCCCCACAATCCCAGGAACAACTTTGTGGTGTCTTTGCTCGCTCAGCTCAGCCCTGTGCCTGTGGACGGGCCGTCTGCTGCGTTGTCACTGGGTGTAAATTCTGACCTGGAATAAATGGGATTTAAATGTTCTTTACAGGCAAGGGTGGGGTGGGTTGTTTGTTTTTTTTTTGACTGATTACAAAGCGTTGGGGCAGGCCGGCGTGTGCCAGGCCTGCGGGCGCTGCAGCGGGGCCGAGCCGTGCCGGGAGCGGAGGTAGAGCTGCCGCAGAGCCGCTGGGGCGGCCGGGCTGCAACCGCGGCCCCGCGCCGGACACGTCGCTCCCTCCTGGGCTCTGTACAGCTGTGTCACACGCCAGCGACAGCCATGCTCATCCTACGGTTTAAAGTGCATTTCTTCAGTAAAGGATTTTTCTTTTTTTTTTTTTTCTTTTTTTTTTTTCTCTCTAAGAGGAACCTATTTAAAGTGCTGTTCTAGTTTGGAAAGGGACTCTGCTTAGAAAAAAAAATGGCACCTTTTCACACGAGAGATCTGCTCTCTTATATGTATTCTTATGTATATATATCTATATAAATTCGCAGAGTTAGATCTGCTGACTAATGACCAACATATAAAAGTGTTTTTTTATTTTATTGCTTTTTTTTTTTTTTTTCTTGCTGCCTGCTCCCTTGGAGGCAGGAGGGAGATGGATTCTCCTCTTACCTTCCACACCACTAAGTAATTTCCCAGTGCAGGAAGCTGAGCTCACAGCCTTTGGCCCACGGGACGGTTTGTTGTAACACAGAAATACGTGAAGTAATGAAAACGAAGCCGTCCCGAGCTGTCGCGGCCCTGGAGCGAACCTGCGAGGGTCACAGCGAGAAACGGATGGCAACGAGGGACGAAGGACCACGAAAAGTCTCCCCCTGCTCCTTGCAGATGCCATTTTCGTAGAGTCACTTTACAGAGCAGACCTGCATTTCTGAAACACAGAGGTAAGGAAAAACAAATCTGTTTGTTTTTTTAAGTGAAAGCTTTGCTGATAGAGTGTGTAGCGTGGTAACCTCAGCACTCCGAGAGAGAGAGGTAGTTACTGCCCTGTGAATCTTCTGCTGCTTAACGCAACGTAATTTCTAGAGCGATTGCTCAAAAAAAAAAAAAAAGGAAAATAAATCCTGTGCTCTTTATTAAAAGTTATCCCAGTTAAATCTTCCTGTTGAAGACACGCTTGACTATTCCCTTTAAGAGGCTTCTATATTTTTAGGAATTGATTGTCAGTTTAGTTCATTATGAAATGAAATTTGATTAGCAAATTGCTATACGAAGCCACTTAAGTTGTTGACTCCTGTTGCGATACTCTGCTCTTCCCTGCTCGGCGAGGAAGCGCTTGGTCGCCAGGGCCCCTCGTTGAGGGTTATTGTCACAGCTCACCCGCTACAGCGTGACTGCGTGGGACAGCATTTCATGCTCTGGGCGGTTTTAATGGAAACGTTACAAAGAGCTCCCGGTGTCACGTTCACAGTGTTGTACAGGGAAATAGGGTGACACCGGGGAAAGGGGGGACACGGGGCGGCTCTGGAGACAGCTGGGAGCTTCAGCTCCTGTTTGAGACACCAGCAGCTCAGGGGAAAACCGCATCCCTTTTCAGACAAAAGCAGTACTTTGAATAACTTGCTTTCATTGCTGTGAACTAACCTCTGATACGGTCTCCTCCTGTCCTTCACTGACCCTCCCTGTGAGCGCGGGGCACGAGGTGAGGAATACGTTCCCACAAAACATACAGCTGCCTATTATTCTTCTGCTAACTCGGCTTTTAAAAGAGCTTCCTCAGAAAAGTCCCTGTTTTGCCACCAAGCGGGATTACTCTCACAATTTTACATACACGAACACGAAAGAAACGTGCGTTATTTGCATGACAACGCTCTCCTTTCGCTTCAGATTATTTCTCGGAGGCGCTTGCCCTGTGACAACGTGGCTCCAGAAGCTGTTGCCCATCAGCTTTCTGCCCAGGCAAGAACTCCAAGGGAGCCGAAAGGAATTAGTCTTAAGCAAAAGGTATGACAAAATTCTGCTCTCCATCCCAAATTCACCTGCAATCCAGAAAACTGCTTCCCCAACAGCGTAGCCCCGGCTTTCGAAACCTTCTGACACGCTATGAAGTATTAAGTAAAAGCTTCACAGTAATCCACAGAGTTTCCTTAGACATGTCAACGCTAAGAAAACAGCACAATGGGAGCACGAACTCCCATCTCAAACCCCAGACATGTAGGTGAACGAACGGACCCCGACACAGCCCTCGGTCTAAACGCAACTTTTCAAACTTGACCAGGGAACTAACGGCATCAGGTTAAAACTCATTTCCAAGAAGCTTCTCAGCTGTAGTGTTGCGATTCCTCCCCCCCGCCCCAGACTGAGGAATTTCAATCGTATTTTTCTTTTTATGCTGCTATTTTACAACCAGTAGTAAAACTAACCAATCTAGCTTCGGTTTTTGTTTCTAATTAGTTTCACAGTTTCATAGCCAATGGTACTGGGTCCGACTGCAAAGATAACAGGAAGGTTTAAATAAATAAGCTTCACTACAATATAAAAATAATGAAGACACGTAATCATAGATCTGAGGAGGAGGGGGGTTAAGTACATTGACAAAAATTAAGTAAAGCTGGAGGCTTAACATTGCTGACAGTCTGCAAAAAATTAATGCACTGATTTTCTTTGTTTTAAAGTACTGCCTTAGATAACTGCAGTAAAATAATAGAATATGTCAGATTAAACAAGGAACTTACACAGCAGTATTTAAAAGATACCTGAATATGTTTCAAAAGCTTAACTGATATGAACTAGGAAGCCCATTAAAGCTGCCCATTTTTACATTATAAAACTAAAAAAATTAACAAAAATACAGCTTGGCGTAGCCCAATGGAAACAGGAACCTGGAGGCTGCAGTCACGCACAGGGAGCAGCTGGATTTCACAGACTGTGGCACGCAAGATGCTATTTCGTGGATTAATCATTAACAAAAAAAAAAACTGTAACAGGAATACACTGGTAGGATAAAACTCTATCCTTTGTCTTGCGTTTTGCAGCAGGCGGTGGGTCAATATTTTATACTCCAGGGGAGTGACGGAGAAGCCCAGAAAAAGGGAGGGTGGGAGGGGGACCCTGGGGTCCCAGCTCTGCCTCTCCCCTCCAAGCAGGACTAACTCTTGCCTGGTCAAGTCTGGAGTATCTCCCAGGACAGAGACTTCCCAGCCTCTCCGGACAACCCGTTCCAATACTGTTTGGCTGTACTCACAGTGAAAAAATGTAATACCGAACCTGAATCTCCCTGGTATAACCTCCTGCCTACTGCTGCTCCTCCTTCCACCGCCTGCCTCTGAGAAGAGTTTGGCTTTGTCTTCTCTGCAGTCTCCCCTTGGCTGCTGAGTTTAAATAGAAGAAATGACATAGGTAAAAGGAGAGAGTGCTGAAATGGAAGCAAACTTCGGTTTACAACAGCTTAAACACACGCTAGAAAATGTAACATTCAGAAAACGGCACTTTGAAATCCATCTGGCGCTCCCCATTTCCAGCCTTCAGAGCAAATCTGCCTCCGCTAGCGACTGGCTGGTTTTCCTTCGTCCCCATTCGCGGCTCCAGGCCGGAGAACGCGGGTGACGCTCCGCTCTAACGCCGTAGGACAGCTTTTTCATTCTGCCCAACGCCTCCTCTTGGTATCCACTGCAAATGGCCCCAGCCAGTGCTTAAAACAGATGAGCCCTCTCCTTATTTCGGGTGTCTCCCTCCTCCCCGCTAAGCCAGCCTCCTTGCCTTGCTATTTCTGTTTGCACTTTGCAGATCTCCCCGTTAGAACGACTCAGTCTTGGAAGAAGCAGATGGCGTGTCCCTGGCTATCTGAAGAAACTCCAGCTAACGCAGGCAAACATCTGCGTGGTGGAAGTGCTGCTGTTTTCTGTCATTTCGTGGGCTGAAGCCTTTGCGGCGCTCATCAGCGCACCGGGAAAGGGCCTCTTCCCGCTGATGGACCGCGACAACTCTGCTGGAGGGAGACTTGCCACCACTCCTAAAAACTTCTAAGGAAATACAATAAAACCGGCGCTGTCAGAGGTGATGTGAATCACGCTCTCCATGATGTAAGCAGGTCGCCATCACCAGGTTAGGATTAACGCTTTTTTTTTAAATTAAGTATTTTGCTCCTTCCCTCCCTGCCCACTCCTCTCCCAACACTAATCCCAGGTTGGAAGGGACCACAAGGATCATCTGGTCCAACCGTTCTTGGCAAAGCCCAGTCTAGACAAGCTGGCCCAGCCCCCTGTCCAACTGAATTTTAAAAGTGTCCAATGTTGAGGAATCCACCACTTCTGTGGGAGATGATTCCAACGGCTGATTGTTCTCATTGGGAAAAATTTCCCTCTTGTGTCTAATTGGAATCTCCCCAGGGGTAACTTGTACACATTGCCCCTCATATTTTCCATGGGACCCCTTGTAACAAGGGGTCTCCATCTGCTTTGCAGCCACCTGTTAAAATACTGGCACACGGTGCTGTTTCTCCAGGCTGAACAGTTCTCTTAGCCAGGTTATCAGAAAACTCCTGCCCTGCAAGCTCAACGGGCACAGCTCAGACCACTTTTTGGGAATAGTTCACCATCCTATTGGTTTCCAAAGGTGCCCATTTATGTGGGGCATCTCTAGCCCGGGGCACCCAGCACCCCCGGCTCCCCCTCCACCCCATCGATGGCATCGACATACCTGCTGCAGTTCCTAGTGGAAACCTGGAATGAGAACACAGGGTTCAAACGCTACCGCTTTTCCTTGCCCAAATTTCTGAAATGGCCCATCTCACCCTGCAAAAACAAGGATCTGAACACAAGTTAACAGCCCAAACCCCCAGGCCTACTCCACCACCCTGCCAAAAGCAGGTTTAACTCCTCACTCACAAAAGCCTTTGACAAACCCAACTTTTTGGTTCACAATTCCCCTCCTAAGCTCCCCGCGCAGGCTCCCTGTGCTGTCCCTCAGTGCTGCCCGCGTTCCTGATGCTGAAGGCAGCGGAGTCTGGTGTTTGTTCCCGAATTGGGGAGCTGAAGCGCTCACGCAACGGGAAGCCACGAGGAAAATATCCCAAGAAAATCCCACCAGCGCCTCTGACCTCGCAGCCCCCAGCGACTCGATCCACGCTGCGACAGAGACCGGCACTCCGCAAAGACCTTTCCTCATCCCTCCCAGCCTCTACGGCAGCAGAAAAACCACGTTACAACCATCACCTCCTACAGATACAGGTTTTAAACCTTCTGCAAAGTCCTACAAAGTCCTTCTCGTGGGTATTATAGAAATTGTTCATAGATCGCAAACTGCCGGATGAGAATTTAACAGAACGTAAAAATCATTAGGGAGGGAGCTAAGATTTTTCAACATTTCCATGAAAAGAAGTAAAGCTTTAAAATAAATAATAGTTTCTGGTCCACGTCCCAAAGCCATCAGAACGATGATGGGGCCAGCCAGCAGCACGCATTCACAACCCCCTCACCCAAAGCTTATGTCCCACTAAACACCGAGGAGGCACGGGATGCCGTATACTGACACTAGTGCTACTTTATAATCAACTTAGGAAATTTTCAGTGGAAAGGGCTACCTCCTTGTTAAAAAAAAAAAAAAAAATATATATATATATGTATATGCACTGAGGTTGCTTACAGGATGGCTCAACCAAAGGGAATTTGATGTGACAGATGATGTTGCTACGCACTGGTATGGTACATGGCACAGAAAAGGTCTTATATTCAACCTGTGGTAACTGGCGACTACAATTAGAACTAGATTAGTTTACAGTCTTTTTATATTTACTAGATCTAGTTGCTAAAAACTGTACTGCACACAGCTGGCTTGATGTACCGTGAGCTGCAACTACGCATGGATCCTGCTGGGGAGCGCTAAATGAACCTACTCGATCGACAAAGGTAGATGGACCATCACCTTGCTCAAAATAAAGGATGTGGGGAAATCTTCTATGAAAAGAGACTCTGCAGGCTGAGCAGAAGAGCAGGAGGGAACGCAGCCGCTGCCAAGTCTGCGGGAGATTGTTAGAGGTGAATTTGTTCACAGCGTTTGCTAATTCCTTGGAAAGGCAATTACTGCCCAGCACAAAAGAATGACAAGATTGTATCTTTGAACCTATTTATTCTTTCCATTGGCGACAGCAGAACATGCACCTCCACGGAGGTTACTAAAAAAAAGAAACAAAAAGCACCTCTAGACATCAGTAAATAGCAAAAACCTATTTTCTAAAACTGTAAATTAGACACTAAATACATCAGTGTTCGTTTCTGTGGCCTTTTCTCTGCAGCTCCCAGTTGTGCCAGGCTACAGTCTGATCTGCTGTCTTCTCCCTTTTTACTTCTAGGCTTGCCAGAACATACTTGTTTTCCTACAAAAACATAAAGTATTGTGAAAAACCTTGCAATTCCCAGGCCTTCAGCTCCACCAGCACCTTCAGCTCCAACCCTTATCAGATACCGCAGCACAGAACAGCAAACCAAAGGGAACGGGGGCAGAACCAGCGCTGAGACAGCCTGTCCCCTCTTTTATAGGCGCGTTTACAAAAATTCACCCAGACCCTGCATCTACAAGGCAGGGGTCAGGTAGAGAACCACGTGGAATCACTTTAGATCCACGTTACAGCCTCTACAGCAAACCTGCGCCTAAATTCCTGCCTCGTTTTCCCTTGCAGGGGATTTCTTTAAGGCATTTATAGGCAAGTCCTTGAGGCTCCTCACAGCACCCCAACACAAGAGGCAGGGCAGAAGCCCCAGGTTTTGTAACCAGGAGGGCAGGAGAGACTCCAAAGTGATTCTGATGCAAAAGTCCAGCTGCAGAAACGCCGCCAAGCCGCGCTTTTAAATGACAACCCACACTGACCTCCCCAGCATCAAACTTTACCCAGCAGGTAAGTCTGAAATCCTCCCAAGGTTGCAAATCTCTAGGATTCACCAGCACGTGTTTCTAAGTCTTATTCGTATCCACGTTTTTGCCAGCAAAGATCTTTCAGAGCTCCCATCTAAAAAGGTTCCTCCTATTTCTGAGACGCATCGTTTGACAAGCAGTAATACTTTGGTTTACAACTGGATTAAAATATAAATTAAGTAAGAATAATGCTAAATGAGTTTATATCGAAACACTTTATATATGTCTACATATATATGCATATACAGGTGTGTGTGTGTGCACTCCCTAATGACAGCTAGAGGAAGTAAAAGTCATTCTCCAAAGGCTTCTACCCTTCCAACTAGCGTGGTCAACGTATCCATTGCAACAATTCCCGGTGCATAAAAGCGAATGAAGTGCTGGAAAGTGGCGCTGGTGAACAGCTGGATCACACAGACGTTCAGGAACAGAAAGACAATAAATTATAAGAAGCAGTAGTAACTTGTTCACAGTTGGGTGAGGATAATGTTATCGGAAACCTGAATTTTCTACAGTCCTTAGGAATAAAAAGTCAAAAGTCACTGAAGATTACAGTTAATCCTAAAAGCAAAGATTGGCTCTGACACAAAGAAATGGTAGAGACCACACGAAATTTCTCCCAGCAGACTAAACTCCGGTACCATCAGATTCAGCGGGAAGATTCCCAATACCAGAATCCAACCCAGTGATGCTCCGATCGCGACCTCAACATTTGCACAAGTAGGAGGATTCCTCAAAGCCAAATCAACCCTACGTCCAAAAGAAAATGCTCCCAGTTCTTCCTTGATTCTACTTTTCTTCAAACTATCACCCCAAACATCACGTTCCACCTCTCCTCGTCCCAGCCTCTGTGTTTTCCTATGTTTCACAAAATAAAGCCTTGCAGCAATAATACCAAAGCAGATGGAAATATTTTAGAGATGGCAGGACTCCTCAGATAATTTTATAACCCACTTGAGCAGGTTCCAGATTAGGAATAACCTAAATTTCTAGTAAGACTAACCGCAGCAAAACGTTGGCTTGCTGCGTTTTATTAAAAACCAAAAACCAACCTGAACAAATCTACCCTATTCCAAAATGTTCTGGTAGATGTTAGTTTCAAGCAACAGCCAGTAGCGTTTGCATAGTTCTAGCTTTTATTTGGTTACAAATATATATATATATATAAATGTACATACATATATATGTATGTATTTGATATTAAAATATACTTTGAATGACGATGATTAAAACTGAGCTCCTCTTTGGGACCTTCCGCTGAAGATGACCTTGGCAAAAATTAGAAGTTTCCTGAATTACAGCTCCTTGACTTCTCCCATCCCCAAAATATTTCCAGTAGAGCAACAACGGTATTTGGTGTCACTAATCTGCAGAAATATGCGGATGCTGGTACGGCTAAATCGGCAGGCACGTCACCGAGAGGAGAACTTTATAAAGTTTAAAGACTAAGTTTAAGGGGTGCTAGTTTTTGTTGGTTTTAAAGGCGCATGACTTGGTCTACTTCACAAACTCCCATCCACCCAAACTCCACCTTTCCAGCTGTCTTTTGATTTATACATTGGGTTCTGCGGGAGAGATGAAGTCAGCAGCAAATATTATAAAAGCTACAACTCTGCTCTTGCAAATGCTTCGTTAGGGCTGAAGGCGGCAGAAGGACTCTGCTCCAAGACCAGACTGCGTAGAAGCATTTGCTGAACCGGGTACCGCACTTTTAGGTGACATTACCACGTCGCAGAGACACGGCACAGCCTGCCCTGGAAAACAAAGTCACCCAGCTGTCACAAACAGAGCAGGACAAGCAGAGAGATCCGTCCTGTCTGTTTCTTTCGACCTTGATCTCCCCGAGGGCTGCAATCCTGGCTCCGTACCCCCCCTACCACGCTTTCCAGCAAGACCGCAGCTTGTTCCAAACGCAGTTCCAGCTCCCCAAGAGCTGTCAGATGGGACTCGGCTGGATTTCAAACAGCAGCAGAGACACAACGCTTTCTATTCCTCCTGCCCAGATCTCTGAAAGTTCAATTTTACAGATCACAGCTTGGAAATATTGTAGAGAAGGTGTAGGTAAGTCCAAGGACTGAACCCGATGGCCGGACAACACTGGGAGGACACGCGAGGCACAGCCCGTCTGCATCGGCTGCTCGGATCCTACCAGGCCGATATCCCTGGATCTCATAAAGCGGCTCTAAGTGTGTTCTCAGCCTCCTGTTACAAATTCACATTTCATAAAGCCTCCTCATTCATCCCCCTCTATCTAGCTGCTGGAAATCAGAGGCACGGTTTTGCTTTCACACACTCCCACCGCCGGAGAGCAAAAAAGACCTTCTGCTTTTTCCCTCTTCCCAGCTTCACATCGGTTATCCTCCCGAGCGGAAGAAGTTTAGCTTTTCCCCAAAGCAGCAGCACAGTGTTAACACAATTCTGGTTATTTTCACAGCTGTTCACAGGGAACGTGGCAGCAGCAGGGAACGGCCACGGCGACCGTCACGTCGCTCTGCGGTGACTTGGCACCGGGGCTCTCTGCAGGCTCAAGATCACCGCAACGCTTCACATTTGAAAGGTTTCTCGGCCGCGGCAGAGAACTAAGAAATGCGTTCGCCCTCCAAGAAGGAAAGCTGCAGAAATCAGAATGTGTTCCCTCTGTTGCCTGAGGCGAGCAAACAAATGCGTTAGTAAGCTCTAACTCTGAAGTGGACAGAAACGTTACGTACAGAGGTATTAAAATACGACAGAGTTCTCTTCACATCCTCCTTGAATCACAGTTGAAATCACAGTTTTGGCAGAGGGGAAAAAGCTGCAGCTAGACGTGGAAATGCAAAGCCGTGCCTCAACCCACCGCAGAGCGTTCGCGCTCGCAAAGCTGGCAGATGATTGTCCGCAGCTTCGGCGCAGCCGTGAAGAGCTACACGGCTTGCTGATGGAGAGGCAACGAGAGATGGTCGCGTTCTGTTACCAAAAGCAGGTCCAAGTAGCTACACCTCTGCTGGAAAATTCACATGAGGTTTTTCCATACCGTATACGACCTCCAACCCCTTTTTTCTTGAACCTTGGCCTCATCTGCACTGAGGAAGTCAACCACTGAAAGAAAAGTTTAATGATGAAACGATTCCTTCTTAACTGGTTCCATCTTCTAGTGCGGATGGGCCTAAACTGCTTTCAGCGCTGTTCAAGAAAACATTAGAGACATCATGATTCTCACACGTACATACACATACACATCCATTAAATGTACAGAAATAATATTAAAATGATTCCCACTACCATACCCTATACTGACTCTAGCTACAAGCTATAAACTTCACCTCAGCAAGGCCCGGGCAAGAATATTGGCTCTTTTGCATGCAATCAGAAATGATTGTTTATACAGTGGCAACCTCTGCACCAAAAATAATAATAAAAATAAACATAAAAGAGGAAAAAAAAAAAACCAAACCCTTTCACAAGCTTTGTTTTCAGGCCAGCCTAGCACGACATGAAGGACCAATTTCACGGTTTTCAACCGGGCAAATTGAAAGTAGTGAATCAGCAAGACGGGACGCGCCACCGGCATCCCGGGCGGCTGGGACGCTCCTCCGTTCACAGTATCGATACAGTAAAACAAAAACCTGCTCAGGAAACTCACAGCTGTGCCGCGCGAATAACGGCATTCACCAGTTTCTGTCGGCCCTTCATCACTGCGCTTCGACGGAGCGGTTGCCGTCTGTTTCTTCAGAAAAGTGTTGCTTGGATAGCAGTTACTGCACCTTCACCCTTCTCTTCACAGCAAGCTTAGCAGGGAAACTTTCCCACTATATTTATATATAATATATGTATATAAATAACTTTATGTTTTTATAGTTTGGTAGTATTCATTTAAAAGTTCTATTTTAAAACACTTAAAAAAATCTTTTAAGCAACTAAAAGTAACTTTTGATGCTCTCTAGTGTGAACAGGATAGGATTTCAAAGTTTTAAACTTTTTTTTTCTTTTGGATTTTTGGTAACTTCAAAAGCTATGACTAAAGCAGCATACTCTACACACCTCCGCTCCTCCCCACCCTCTCATCTCTCAGTTTCTGCGACTGCTCTCTGGCAACCTTACTGTTTCAGTACAATTCTTTTTGACCTTCGACGGGAAACCCAGCGGGGCTGGTCCCTCGGGTGGCCACTGGAAAATCGTTCGCTCGACACGAGAGGAGGAAGAAGGGACAGAAGGAAAGCGGAGGTGAAGGATCAGTTTTCCCGTTTGAAATGGTCAATGAAATCGTACTTCGTAACCTGCAAAGGTTCTCCTCTGAGGAGCACGTCCCCGTTAGACGTGATCCTGGCACCAAGCCCTTCCCCACACACAAACAGAACATTACAGCCACGTCTGCTTGTTGAGAGAGAACCGGGAGGAACAGTGAGACCCCTCGCTTATAAAAGACGAAAAATACATAAAGCGAGGCAGGAATACATCACCCTCCTTCAAATCCTTCCCTCTGAAGGGGCAGGAAAACGATCCCGAGTCCCGGGTTGCAGGTGGGGGAAGCGAGGGCTGGAGAGGTTTCCATGTGCCCAAAATCGTGCAGTCAGACTGCGGGGCTTTATTTTCACTCGGTAAGTCTCCCGCCCACCAAGCCCACGCTCTGACCACTCGCCCAGCTTGCTTTGCAAAGCAGGACCAAGTGAATTCCCTTTTCAAGGTCTCATTGTTCCTCCCATCACCTCAAGGATCCTTCATCCTTCCTTATCGTAGACGTCGCGCATCCTCAAGAGAACTCCTTCAACCAAACGTCCTCTCCCGAACCCAATCTGCGCAACCTGTCGTTCATTTTCCCCCTCCACCGTCAACAACTCGGCATCAGAACCAGAGAAAACTCTTAAAGTATTGCATATTTTTTAAAAGACTTCTTCAAAAGATGTCGATATATTTGCACTTATCTACCTGTCCCATGCTTTTCCGTTTATGAAACACGTAAGCACGACCTACAATACACAACGCAGGCATGTCTCTCCAGGTTTGCTTAACTTGCTCTAAACATCAGAGCTGCTTAGAATACAAAAGTTTAAGTCCATGCAAGGGGACAGGGTTGTGATTGCTCTAGGAACCGTTTGCTTTTAAGTTTCCTGAACCGTTACGAGGAAATAAAGTAGGGTTTTCTTCTCTTTTTGCATTTCATCGATAAAAAAAGTTATCAAACTAGTTTGTAGAAACGACGTTTAAAAGCAACCACCCACGATTGCTGGGCTGGGACGATAGCATTTCCGTACACCGTATTGCTGTTAGAAAAGATCAAGTGCGTGTTGAGGGGGGAGCAGGGGTGAAGGACTTTGGTAGCCAGGCCTCTAACTCCACAATTCAGCCAGGCCGGAAAAACTTCTCCTAACGCTCAGCAACACCCAAAGCACGAACCGCTCAGGACACTTGAGCGAGCACTCAAGATCGGCGACAGCAAAGGACAACCTCCTCCAAAAGACCCCTCCAACCCTTCTCCCAATGCGTCAAGAGTCCGACACAAGCCTCGCCGCTGCTAAATTTCATTCAGTAGCCGAACCGCTTCAAATTTTGCCGACCTCTAGAACATCGCTTCATAGCCGTGCCCGCTTTTAACGTGGGGCATTAAGGCCGCGCGCTTGGAACGGGCAAGCCAGAAGCCCTGAAATAGTAAGATGGAGTAAAAAAGGTAAGAGACACACCAAAAGTAAGACAGGGATAAATACAACCGGGCAAGGCTGGTTCCACCAGGACAGTCGTTTTGCTTTCTTTTAACTACCTGGGGAACGGAGGAAGGCAACGGCCCCGTGTCCCTGCTCTCCCCTTGGGCTGGCCCAGCAGATAGGCCAGGCTCACCGGCTCTGCACGGCTGACCTGGCTGCTGGGCCAAAACACTGTCAAGAAACAGAAATGACTGTTCATCCCAGATCGCTACGGAACATTAAAAAAATGTAAAATCCTGTCGATCCCTGAATAAGAAGTTGATTGACACAGTTGTTTTGTTTTTCTCCGAAGAGGAGGAGGAATAAGGGAGAAAAACTTTGAACGCTCTACGTGTGGGTGTGTGGATGCGTGAGAGAAAGAGAGAGAGAAAGATTTTGCAATTTTGGCAACATCTTGAGAGCTTCTTTCTGTCCAGTGGTGGCATTGCACTAATTACAGTACCAGCCTGCCAGGTTGGTGCTGACTCTTTAGAGCCAAAAAAAACGGGAAGACGGTCCTTTCTCCCCAGAGACTCCGCAGCCGTGTTTCAATCCGGCCCGGTCGTGGACACGGATCCCTGTGCCGTCTCCCCCACAGCCACAGCCTCCTCCTGCGGAGGAGATTCTTCCTCCGCCTGCCCCCGAGACGTGACGGTGGTCTCGGGGGAGATGCTGTGCGGCCCCTCCAGAGGCAAACAGCCAGGGTGGTTCTTGCGAAAGTGCTGGTTGAGGATGGCCTGGAAAGGGAAGCTTTTGCCGCAGACGTGGCAATGGAAGGGCTTGTTGCCCGTGTGCTTGCGGATGTGATACTCCAGCTGATCCTTGCGGGTGTACTTCTTCCCGCACATGCGGCAGACGAAAGGCGTGATGCCCATGTGGAGACGCATGTGCCGGTCCAGGCTGCCTTTCTGGTTGAAGGATTTGGCGCAGTAAATGCACGTGAGTCGGGGGTTGTAGCGGAACCAGCGCTCCGAAACCTCCTGCTCCCGGAGATATTCCACGTAACCGCTCACTCCGAGCATGGCCGATTCCTCCCCCTGCAAAGGAAGTGGCAGAGATTTAAATACCAACCAGCCTAAAACAAACTGCAGGAGAGAAGAGCGGGCCCCGGTCCAGCCAGGAAAGCACCGAAGCACGTGCCAAACCTCAGAATCAGCAGCACTAATGTCTTCAACCTCAAGCACACATTTAAGTGCTTAAATGGAGCCTTGGGGCTGAAGTCAAATGAGCAATCAATTAGCAACCTCTGCTACGGCGGCCCCTTCTGCCAAGTCCTTTGCTAGATCTGGGGAAGAACGGCTAGCCAGGTTTTAGCTTTTAGCCACCGACTGAGTTGTGCATCAAACGTGTCAGTACGTGTTACTTTTTTTAAAACCTGGGTCAGTTTGATTAAAATACTGTATCCCACGTTCTGGTTTTTACATCCTAAAGGTGAAAAAAAGAAACCAGTTGATGAGCTTGCAATAAAACGAAGGTAGAATAAACTACAAATCATAGCTGAAACTCTTTGGGTGTCACTTCACACGGGTATTTATTCAGGTGTCACTCACGATTCATTTTATAATGAATCGCATTTGCCTAAACGGCTGTGCCACACCCCAGCCCCGCGGCACGGCTGGGGAGGATCAGCTCGCACGCCTGGCCCGACTCACACAGCAAGGACCAGCCAGCTCGTTATTTTCTGAAGCCAGAAAGACAAACAGCCAAGGGTAACCCTAAACCGCAACCTCGGGCTCCAGGACAGCCGCCTCTGGCCGTCACATTCAGGACGAGCACAAATAGTCAGTCCCCTGAACGCCTCCATGCCGGAGGATGCAGCGTTTGCCTTCCCAGGTCTTAATGCTGTTTCCTGACGATGCCAAACACGGACAAGCAAGCGGTGTAAGAGCAGCAGCGCCTCTCTGCCGGCACCTGGGGCTGCACAGACACAGTTGGCAGCGTAACCGTGCCAGGTGCCGTCGAATCCAACCGTACAAGCGCCGCTGAGCTGCTCCGGACTAAAGCAGACGCACAAAACTACAGGACTTTCTTTCCACTCTACCACCAGGCAGGGATCACAGACTATTTTAGCATCGATGCGGCAATACCAGGAGAGTGGAAGGTGATGATACGTCCCCGTGTACGTGGTAGCCTGTGGTTTTACATTTGAGGCCATCTCATAATGGAGAAATAATAGCAGCTGTTCTGTACGTAGAGCTAAAATTGCTTTGTGTGTCACGTTTACCCCGGAGGGTTAGTCTGACCTGAAATTTTCTAGATGTATTCTGAAGACACAAGCCGAAGCTTTGGCAAAACAGGAACAAAAAGGTATCTTTTGTTTTACGGAAGTGTATTACAAAGTTAGCAGACAGCAATCATGATTTTGTTCCCCTTGCTTCACTTGCTCTTACTCAAGGACAAAGCCACCTGGTAACTCCTCACCTGCCTCCAGCAAAGTCATTTGATTACGAACTGTCACTTTACTTATCTGCCGGGCACACAGGGTCATTCTACACTTGCCACAAAAAAACCCCATCAAAATGACGAGGCTGTTTTCCAGGTAGCTGGCCAAAATCCCAAACAACAGCCCAAATAATTTTTAATTCATATACCAATGGCATACGTTCCCAGTGTGAGCAACTAAACCCTTTGCGACAGTCCAAGGTCTTTGTTTCACACACAGTTTTGCTTGCAAATATAAAATATCACACGCTTCATCACAACACAGGCCCCTTCACCTTCCATGCCAACATTTACTTGGAAACTTCTTGATCTGCCTACCTGGGAACTGGGCTGCTTGGGCTCATCCATCCGCCCGGGAGACTCGCTTTTTGATCTGTACCGCTCGGTCACAGCAACCATGCTGCCAGAAGGGCTAAATCTGTGGGGTGGGGGAAAAGCGTAAACGGAGTTTTTAATGGGCATCAGGTCACTATGGTGTTTAGAACAACAGGTGAGCAATAGAGGCACCTGTATAGCATCTCTTCATCCTCACCAGCTAACCCGCGGGAGGCGGAACAGCGCAAATATAAAGGAAAAACCAAGTCATACTGGTCTGTGGTTTCAGTCTTAATATCTGAAAAATACAACTGAGTCATTTGGCTTCCAGTTCAGTCACAGAGAGCTTTTCAGGCACTCTCGCAAGTAAAGCAATATGGGCCCAGTGACTCAGGAACCGCACAACAGGAGAAGAAACCATTTCTGTAAGGGCACCGCTTGGTCACCACCCTCGCCCTCCTCCGCCTTCCAAGTGGGAAACAAAAGTGATGCGGTGGACTCCGCGTGGGAAAGAGTGGACATCGTGTGCTGTGCAAAAAGAGATGCTTGAGGGGAGCTGCTCCGTGGGAAAGAGTTAAGGACCTAGGAAAGGATCACTCTCCCAAGGGCCAGCTCAAGGTCATTCCCACACATCGATTTATGAAGTGACAAGTGACAGAATATCCACTGCTTTCCAGGCAGCTGCTCCCGCACGGGGCCAGCGGGACTGAGCTAGAAGAGAGGCAGATGTGAAGGGAAACCCCACAAATACAAACCCGCAAACAAAACCGATCTGCCCCTTATCAGATTCGTTCTTTGGGCTGAGCAAAGGGCAAGAAAACAAATGCAGGAGTGGAGGGGAAGCAGATGGATGGAGAATCAAAACACAGCGGATTTCGCCACTCATTTTCAGTAAAGGCTTTCTGCTCTTTCATTCAAAAACAACAGCGGGGGCTGATGGGCTCCCCACTTCAACTGCTTCAGAAGATGTAAACCCAGGGCCCACTCTTGCCCTCGACCACCAGGAAGAAAATTTCCTCTTGACCTACAGCTGGTGACCGACTTGTTTCTCAAACAGAACCACCCCCAGGTTTTCAGGCCAGAAGGCATCCCTGCAACGACACTTTGCGTAACACATGTTGTATGTGACCTCGATTCCGATGCTGAGCACGGTATCTGCTGAGCCTGAACTGCAACATCTTCTTTAGACAAAACCCCCACCTCAGCTCCACACCCAGAGGCAGAGACTCCAACCTGTCCACCTCTAGGTGCTCATAATTCATCTCCTGGAGAAGCTGCTCTGTTTGCTGCCCAGCTAAAATACCATAACCCAAATTGGATACGCTTCCTAACACCAGGAAAAAACACTTCCTTTATGCTTAAGATGGCCACAGGAAATAGAAGGGGGAAACATCCCAAAGCCACCAACCCAGCCACGTGAAAATCTTGCACAATCTCCTCTTACAGCCAAGGGCAGTAACCAAGTTAAAGAAAACTCACCTGTCGATCTCGCTGCTGGTTGGCCGGACCACTTTGGCCCCGGAGGACCCCAACACATAAGCCTCTTGGCCCAGCGATCCGTGGCCCGTGGTGTCGATCACCATAGCCGTGACTTCCTCCGCGCTGCTCCCGTCTTCTCCCGAGGGCTGATGCTCTGCCCCCAGCCACTCCTCCAGGTTCTCCGTTTTGATGCGGACTCCTCCCAGCACCCGGACGTCGTCGTCGTTCCGTCCGCCCCGGTCTCCCATTCCCGTCTCGACGTACCACTGTCCCGCTCTGTTGATGCGTAGGATGGGCTCCCTGCTTTCCACGTCCGAACTCTGCTCGATGATCTGGGGGCTGGTGGACTCCTCGGGCGGGCTGAGCTCCCGAATGTCCAGCACGGTGCTAACCTGGCCCAAGCGACTCCCCTTCGGGGTGTTGTGACACGGGCTCAGAGAACGGTTTAGATTCGGCGTCACCCGGTGAGACTCTGGCGGTCTCTCCTGATGCTTCGTCCTGGTCTGGCTCAATTCCGCTTCCACCTCCGCCACGTTAATTTTGAAATGAATTCCCTCGAGAATCTGCGTGCATTTGTCTATGATGTGCTGCATCTGCAAGAAACTGGCGGCCGTTAGGTAACTGATGATGTCGGCCAGCTGCAGACATATCCTCCCGGTGTAACAAAAGGAAAGGAGCTGCTCAAAAACAGAAGGGTTCTTGATGACGGAAATAGAGACGGTGCTCATTTCGTTGAGGGACATGTGGTCGCGGAAGTAGGGCGAGCTGGCAGCCAGCACCACCTTGTGAGCGCGGAAAGCTTGGCCCTGCACGTTGACCACAATGTCGCACAGGCGGCCCTGCATGCGGAGCTGGTTCAGGTGGCTCAGGACGGAGTTACTGAAGTCCGGGATCTCCAGCTGAATGTTCCCGCTCTTCTCCATGGCTGTCCCAGCGGTAGGTGCACGGCCCTACTGGAAAGGGGGGAAAAAATACCATCGTTAACAGAGCTACTCTATCATTTGCATTCAGAACATTTTTCACCTACTTCCATGTAGTTTGAAACACCGGGATTCTTAGACGAGTCTCTCACCGTTTAATTTAAAAGCGCCTCGCAGCAGTTCTAGGATCTCGATGTGCCGTACATCACCTTTCACAAGAGTTATGTTAAACCAGCCCTCAACAGATCCCCATTCCCTGTGGCTTCTGTGCTTGAAAACAGTTCATTCCATCAGCCTCGATAAAGGCACATTTGCATTGTAAAAAGAACATTAAAAATGGTTCAGGCACTAAAAATAGGCAACCGATTGCATAATTGGTTTAAATACTTAGCATTTGTACCTTCTAAGCACTTTGAAAACGGAAAGGAATATTGCTGTCCCTCCTTTGTAGAACAGCAGTCAGGAAGGAGACACCAGGACCTAAATCCTCCTCAGAGACTTTCCAAAAGCTGGCCAGCACGCATTTGACCTCGAGGCATCTTAAACACATTGTTAAAACCAAAATATTCATCGTACGTGGCGTTTCTGACACATGGCAGAAAATATATAGCAGGTCAGTGAAAGAAAAAGAACAGAATCCAGTTCTAAACACCAGCTTATCGGACCCTCCGCTGGGCACAAGTGACTCCCTGGCAAAAGGAGCCGACGTTTGGGTAGTTTGAGGTATTGCACACAGCAAAAGCCAACTTATGAACAACGGGGATTAATAAACCAGCTCTCCTAGTTTCCCTTCCATAATTCATTTTTCTATAATCATCACATTTCATTTTGGCAAAGTCTGAAAAGGAGCCCTGACCATATATGGTCAACATTTGGAACGATCCAAAATTAGACGTAAACTTGCCCAAAACCAAACAAAACCAAAAAACCCCAAAAGAAAACCAAACAAAAAAGCAAAGTAAATATGTTCATTAGAGAGCGCTCGTGGCGTGAGCAGCTGGATGGCGTGTGAAGTGCCGATTAAGCAGAGCGCTGCAGATATCAAAACAATTCCAGGCAGGCCGGGAACACCGAGGCTCCCGAGAAACCTCCGAATCGAAGGGACTCGCACACAGGACAGCATTTGTACCTGGAAAGACTTGTCTTTTTCATTCACTTATGATCGCTGCAGGCTAGCGCGCGTCCGTACGCCCGAGCAGACTTTGTGCGAACTTGGCAAAATATGTTACTAAACCTGAAGCTGCAGGACAGCCTGTCAATCTCGTGAAGCCGTGCGCAGAGATTACTCAAGGGCCGTCCGACCGCGTGGCTCTGGGGCACGGGAGATAGGGGGTGCGCAAAACTTCACGGGGTGCAGCTTAACAGCACCGTGTCTGAAGGGTTCTCCTCCCCTTCCTCTGCCTTTAGAAGAACGCAATAAAACCCACAAAACCCAAGGAAGTCACGAGAGCGCACGGGTCCGCGTCAACACGACGTTAATAGCAGAACCTCAAACGCACAGAGCACGGTGAAATAGGAAATCCACGGTCTTACCTGTAATGTTACGAGTAACATGCAAAGGGGAGGAAAGGGGGGTGGTATCTTCTTGGCTTATTTTTTCCTTCTGATGTTGTAAGAAGGTCTGAAAACTTTTCTCCCCTGTCCCCTTCGGAAAGAAAAAAGAAAGTAAAATGTAGCACGAAGGGACTGGGTTCTCCCGAGCACAATCGAGCTTCATCATTCCGTGTCAGGATTAGCTGACCCTGACGTGATGTCCCACCCCAAACCACAGAGAAACACTGAATCTTATCAACTTCATCTTTCCCCACTGTCTGTTCAGAGTTTGTGTTACAGCAAAGGTCATTAAAATAAAAAATGGAAACGCAAATAACCTGAATAAGTAATTTCCTCGCTGACTGGTACCTCTGGCACTGACCCTGCAGCAGTTAAACGCACGCGGGGATTTCCTCAAATGACTTGTCTCACTTTACACCATCAGGAACACTCGCGCAGCCGAAATCACGTCGGGTACGTGCAGATGTTTACAGGACTGGGGAGCCTGTGATCTCACCATCCTCCCAAACCACCAGTTTCTAAAGCGATAAACCCCGAAACATCCCCTTAAGGAAGGCGAGGCGGGCGGGCAGCCTTCGGGAGGTGAAACCGTCCCTTCCTCGAGGGGTCAGCTGGGGACGGACAGAAAGAGAAGGGAAAAAAAATAATAATAATCAGACACTAACTGCTGAACGTGGCTGCGTACGGCCCCGGGCTGAAGTCAGCTGCTCCCGGGGGAGCCCGAAAAACTATTTGTGAGCTTCTGCTCCAAAGGGGAGGGACAAACCCACCTGCAGCTGATGGCAGCAGAAAAGGGCCCGTGGAGCTTTGTCACCTCAGCATGGAGGAGGCGGAATTTTATGACGGGCTTTGGGGACAAGCTCAGCCAGAGGCTGGAGAGGGCGAATCGACCTTTTTGGGCTGCGAGGTCATCACCTCAGCCTTTACCTGTGGGGTGAGCGGGACCTCCTGCAGAGCAGCGCTCTTCACAGGGGGCAAACGGAGACACTTAATCTCTTTTTAATGCAATTTAAAAGTGTCACCAGCTGAGACTTGGACTGACTTATGTCAGAAAACGCCTTTCACCCTGCGAGGCAAGTGCAGCTACCGAGACCAGGAGAAATTCTCCATCCGTCGGGCCCCGGTAAGAAGCCAGGACGGAGCATCTGTGGCTGGTGATGGTCACTCTGGACAGGACTCTGCAGCAAAACTTAAGACAAAACTACATTTTTGACTTCACAACTAAATAGGATAAATACCTTCTACTAACGTGGCTTTAGGTACCTCATATATAGTAACACATCACTTTCCTAAAAAACCTGTGTAGTCTATAGTACCAAGCCGGTAACAAAGTGTTTGATAAAATGCATTCAGGTCAAAAAGAAAAAAAAAAAAAATTAAAGTGTGTTTGGTCCAACAAACATCACTACTGAAAAATTTCATTTTTAGGTTATCTGCCGTGAAAATGTGCTTCTTCCTTGGGGTTGTTATATATCGCATGTTCCCATTTGACGATGAGGTTTTCAAAAAGAGGTGCAGTCAGACCTGTCCTGCCAGGAGCTGCTCAGAGAAGGTGCCGCTGAGAAGTCTCGGTATTTTCGGCTAAAATTTATTGTGACTGGTCAACCTGGCTACTTCCAAATTACGACAGGACCTTAATAAAGACAAAACCAACTCTGGGTTGAGATGACAGGCGCTGCCTTTCTCATCCTCCCCCGCCTCGGCTAAAATTTGACCATTCTGGGGTTTTTTTCCCCACCGGCGATGACTCCGGGGCGGGGATCGCGGTTCATTTTTAGCCCCTGACAACAGCCAAGCGGCGCCCGGAGACCCCGAACCGGGGCTGCCCGGCCCCGAACCCGCCTGCCCGCCCCGCCCCGAACCCCGCGGACGGGGCGAGCCCGGGGGGCCCAGCGCGGAGCGGCGCTGAGGGGCGGGGGGTGCGCGGCCGCGCTCCGGGCCCCCTGCGCCGGCCCCCGCGGGCGTCACGGCGGCTGCCGGGCGGGGCGGTCCCGGGCCTTCCCGCCCCGCCCCGCCGCACCCCGCCCCGCCCCGCCCCGCCCGGGCCGCCGGGCCCGCTGGGCCGCGCCGGGACCTACCTGCCGGGGGTGGGAAGGGCCCGCCGCGCCGTCCCGGAAGCGAAACCCCCCGAGCGGGCCGCACCCCGGAAGAAAACTCCCGCCCGTGAGGCCGCGGAGCGCATCGCTCCCCCGCCCGCCGCCGCCGCCGCGACGCGCCTCTTGGCCACGCCCCCTCTGGCCACGCCCCTCTGGCCACGCCTTCCCGCGCCGCGCTCACGTGACCGGCACCGGCGCTATATAAAGGGCGCGTAGGCCGCCATTAGGCCTTTCGGCCCACGGCGGTGTTGCGGAGGGGGGGGTGCTGGGCGTGGCCCCGCTGGTGAGTGGAGGGGGTCTCCCGCGGGCCCGCGCCCCTCCGGGGGGCGATGCGGGGTCGCTGCGGGTGGGGCTGGGTCCCCGATGGGCGCTGGCGGGGGAGGATGGCGGCGGATTGCGCCGCCGGGCCCGCTCTGCGGCCTAGGCCGCGGGGGGTGGTCCTGAGGAGGCTCCGTCTCGTGGCGACCCTGGAGGAGCGGAGACCTCACCGGGGGTCGTGTGGGAGCGGGGACCTGAGGAGCCCCCTCACGGCTGCGGGGAGGGAAGGCCCGCGGGGATGGCGGCCCAGGGGAGACTCGGCCTTGAGGCCCGTCAGCCCGCGGCGCTGAGAAGAGGGTGGAAGCGCCCTGGGGGTGAGCGCAGCGGAGAGGCCGGGACTCGGGCCTTGGAATTTGGTGTGGCCCGGGGGTGGAGGATGAGAAGTGGGGTGCTGTTCGCTTTGCGGGGTCTCACCTGGTGGGAGTCCTTTTCCCGTGGGAAATGCTGCTGGAAGATGGTGGGGTGGCATGTGCCTGCTGCGGAGATAAGCTATAGAGTCATAGAATCGTTTTGGTTGGAAGAGAGCCTCGGGATCATCGAGTGCAACCGTTACCCCACCCCTGGCACTGCCTCATGTCCCTGAGAACCTCATCTCCGTCTGTCCAGCCCCTCCAGGGATGGTGACTCCACCACTGCCCTGGGCAGCCTGTTCCAATGCCCAACAATCCTTTCTGGGAAGAAATTGCTCCCAATGTCCTACCTAAACCTCCCTGGTGCAACTTGAGGCTGTTTCCTCAGGTCCTGGCGCTTGTTCCTTGGAAGCAGAGCCCGACCCCCCGTGGCTCCAACCTCCTTTCAGGCAGTTGTAGAGAGGAGGTCTCTGCTCAACTTCCTTAGTTTTTTTTATTAGATTTTATGGAGGAAGTTTTGACTGATAAATGGAAAGTTTTGTGTAAAATGTGGTAGGATGAAGGATTGCCTGTTCCTCTGTAAATTAATCCTTGGAAGCAGATGCTGGGCTGTGGGCAAGGTGGAGGTTGTCCCCTGCAGAATAGGCTGTTGGTGCATGAGAAGACAGCCTTACGCCTGCCACGTGCTCTGGGTAATGTTGGCTTCCTAAGAGTTACAATTCAATACTCCATGTTAAAGCAGTGTGGTAGCTCACTTGGAGTTCCATGTGCCTGCACATGATGAAAACTATGTTGGTAGGGACATCTGAGAGGGTGATGAATACCAACATATCTGAGCTGGGCATGGAATAGTGTGTAGTGGTGTGTCTGCCATGGCTGAGGCTGTGCAGTCCTGTCTGAGCAGCCAAACGGAGTTCATGGCTGCTGGACTGACCTGGTGATTACTCACTAGAACTGAAGCTGTAGAAAATAAAGAATTTCAGTGGTTCTGTCCTGCTTAAATACAAGCTAGCAGTTATTTTTGTGGGTTTGTCTCTTCAAAGAGCTGAAGTGTAGATCGTGTCGGGGAGAGCTTTACTGTAAGGCTCAGGACATGATTTTGAATTTTACTTGCATTTTTCAAACGAGAATGTGTGAACATGACATTTGACTCTTCAAAGGAGATAAACTAATGGACTATCTCTCGTTTTCAGTTTAAGATGCATCAGCTACACTCTTTCCTCTCCGATGACTTTGAAACAGGTAAGTGCTGCTTCTGAAATAGAGTTCGAGTTGAGAATTAAAGTGTAGGTACACTTAGAGCAACTGGCCTGGAGTACTCGTGTATCTCAGGAGATTATAGGACTGGCGTTTGTAATCCAGTCGCTGGTGTCTCTTCATGCAGTCTTCACTCTTCTGCTGGGAAAAGTCACCTGTTTCTTTGTACTGGAAAGTGGTCGTAAGGCTCCAATTGTTTCTGAACCACTAGTCCAGGCTCTAACCAGGCTATAATAGTACCCTAGATGTGTTTTTCCTTCATTACTGCTGTTTCACTATCCACAGTGATCAATAGTTTTTTGTTTGGAGAGAAGTGTCTGATGCATGTTTCAAAAAGAACCTGTAACTATCAGGATCGATGTGAATTAAAGCAGAGAGCCTATGATGGTTTCAGTATAAGAGTAGTGGACAGAAGTGATTTCTGAAAACTCTTGTGCTGAGGCTTTTTTCTGTGCTTGCTGTCACTGCCAGAGGAACTCCCTCTGGTTTTACAAGTGTCTGAAACTGTTCTGTCTCTTCCAGATCTGCTGTTGAATACGGAGACTTGATGCTACTTCACAAGGTAAAAAATAACTTTAAAATTCAACATAAAAAGGCACTTCGTGTTTTTTATCTTCTGTTCTAATATCATCAATAGACAGACTTTTATCCCTGACCTAAGTTTTCCCTCTTGTGCCACAATGATGACATTTATTTGCTACTCTTGATCAAGGGGATGATGAGCACTTTTACCACCATAACTTTCCTCTGAGGCACAACAACTTAGAATTCCCCTTGGTGTTTTGATTTCTGAGTATACTGTTCATAAGCTTTTTTTTTTTTCTTCCAGGATTTGAATTGTGCACCTGAAAGACCTGAAGAGGAACATCACCTGGTGAGAGATGTGAAGTTTGCGTAGGGGTTTCTTCCATGGAGCTGTTAAAGCACTGTGGTGGAAAGGGTGGGATGTTTAAAATGAGGAAACATTTTGGGGTTCATTTCCACTGATCCACAGAAATAATTGGTACTTGCTATTATTCAAAAACTCTCGAATATCTGTGTTTTATGTGGGGAACTTCAATTTTTCAAAGCTGTCACAAGAGGCGATTGCTTGGTACTCTGATTCCAAGGCAGATACAGTGATGATGGCATAGTTCAGCAGAATATACTGTGAAGAACAGTTTTGTCTTTCGCTCCTGTCTGATGTATCTGGCTCTTGTGATCTCTCGCTAGCAGGTGTAGGCTTGACCATGAAGGCTGAGGGAACCTGATTTATTATTTTCTTTTGTTGCAGGCTCTGGGAGATGAAGATATAAGTTGTGCAAGTAGCCCCCAATTTTTGGAAGAGTTATAAAATGTGTGGTTTACTGACTCCTCCACTTAGTGATAAGGTGAGAGTTGGAAATACTGTGCTGTTGCTCTACAGATAAAAACTGACCCTGATGACCCTAAAAATCCCTCCTGTTTTCCTGGCAAACCTGTGTTCGTAGACCTTCCCACTGTAGGGAACGTGCTGTTGGTACTTGAAACCCCATTAAATAAGTACGCCTGGAAAGCGAAGGATGCTCATGGGAAAGAGCAAAAGATGAATTAACACGATGGGTCATCTCATCCATTTGATAGTAACCTCCTACCTCCAGCTCCCAAAACGAACCGAGGATGTTTTCTTTTCTCTCTTGCAGATAAACTGCGGAGAACAACATCCTGAGCCAGGATAGAGGACCCTCATCTGGATTTTAATTCCTTATATAGTATTGATACTTACTGCTTTGTTGATATTTTTAGGATGTATCGTATATCACTGCAGACCTTGTTTTGGGTGACTGTTTTCTCCGCCCTCGGCCCCTGGGGAGGCTTCAGCTTAAGTGTTAGCCGAGAATGGGAAAACGAGTTTGTGACTTTAGGTTATTCTGTGGCCCATGCGTTTAATCTTACCAATTGTTGGGTGTGCGGAGGGCCGCTCGGCCTGGAAAGCTGGCCCTGGACCTCTGTCCCCATTTCTCCTGAGTGGCTGGTAAGCAATTACAGCGAGGTGGAGAATGATACCTATTGGGAGGAAGATGCACCACCACCCTGGCCAATTCGGTACCCAGCTCAGGGCCAATATTGTCTGAATCGAACTCAGGAAGGTGGTGTCTTTATGGGAACCAGTAAATGCAATTGGACCTACACGTATGGAAACCATTGCCTCATTGATGGCTGCAAGCCTGTTAATTGCTCACGAGCCAGAGACAATCCACTGTTTTTGCAATCGGAGCTGCAGAAATACTGTGAATTGTTCAACACCACTGATGAATCTTTTGTACCTCGTCAGCTAGGATGGGCCTGGATAAACGAAACTGGACACCAAAAACGCTTTTCTGGCTTTTGGTCCCCTGTTAACCAGTCGAGAGTTATTTTCTATAACAGTACCTTACCCACAGAGGGAAAGATAACTTGGGCAATCCTTCCTGCTGAAGGTACCAACAACTGTTCTGGGTCAATTTCCAAATTACCGACTGGAGAACGTCTGTGTTGGAGCCTCCACTCTAGGCGTAGACGAGATCTTATTGATAATTATAGTTTGATTTATAATATTAGTACTTGGTGTACATGGAGAAGAACATCTGGTGCCTGGTTTTGTAGCATTACAGAACCCAACAGACGCCAAACCTGGGAGCCATGTCATCCTCTGGGGACAAGTAACACCACTTATTTTCAAACCCCCTGGACTCCCACAGGTCTGTTTGAAAATGGAACTCGAGCATTAAAGGGCCACTACTGGGTGTGTGGGCAGCACGCGTACAAACTGCTACCAGCAAATTGGACTGGAGTGTGTTATGTTGGGGTCATTCGTCCCTTGTTTTTTCTGCTGCCCGAAGGCAATGACAAGAATCTGGGTGTCAGGCTATCCGATGATCTTTCACGAAGTAAGCGATCTGTTAATACTGCTATAGCGGGTGGTAGTGGCCAAACATGGGGGAAGGATGACTGGTCCCCTCAACGGATCATCCAACACTATGGTCCTGCCACCTGGAACCCAAGTGAAGTGATTAGCGGTGCTCAAGAACCTCTTGATAATTTGAATCACGTTATTCGGTTACAAGATGCTTTGGAAAAAGTCAGCAATGAGACTGCTCGGGCGCTGCGTCTGTTGGCAGACAAGGCCGCGCAGATGCGACCAGCAGCTTTGCAGCAGCGCATGGTTCGCGACTACCTGCTGGCTGAGGAAGGAGGTGTTTGTCGTAGATTAAATTATTCGAACTGTTGTCTAAAAATCAATGACAATGGTGAGATTATTGAACAAATAGCTTCTAGAATCAGGGAATTAGCCCATGTCCCCATCCAGACCGGGAAAGGTTGGGAATTTGATGCCCTCTCATGGCTTCCAGGTGCTCCGTGGGTTAAGCGCATCTTGTTTTATATGTTGTGTAGTGTAGTGATGTTGTTGTTTTGACCATGTATCATTCTAATTAACACAGTTCAGCGTGTTGTAACCAATACTCAGTTTATAGCCACCCCACCACCAGACAGTGTTAAATATATCCCAGCGGTGTATCAACCAAAACATTCAGTTGTGAAAGTTGTATGAAAAAATGCTCTTTTCCTACTTTACTATCCCTCTATCACCATTATGGACCATGAAGACAGTGATCTGCGAACCAAGACAGCTATCTTTGAGCCGTGGGTTGGTGTGAGAGACCGAAATCAATTAATTGTCTCAAAGCTTGCTTGTGTGTACTTGCCGGATGAAACAAGGCGGAATTGTGAAACATTGCAGCTTGTAAGGAAACTTGTGCAAACTTGCTGAAGCAGCATGATCAATCCTTTGCTTATCAGGCACCACAGCCGGGCTAGGACAGCGGAAACAAGCTGCTCTTGTGCTCCCACCACTGAAGAACTGAAGACTGAGGACCAACGGGACGCCGCTGGATCCATGGTGGTGACTATCCTTTGCTTCTCTTCCCGAATGCTTGCTTAGTTTCCTCCTGACATTTCTTGCCTTTCCTATCGCTCTACCCCTCTGCATTTATGCAATAAAAGTGGCTTGATTGGTGGCATTTGACCCCGTTTGCGTCTTAATCTCACTCTTGGGATCACTTCAAACCTTCCTCGAGCCCAAAATCGGACTGGAATCTTACAGGCCACAAAAGATGTGGGGAATCTGATTGTTTTCTTTTGTTGCAGGCTTTGGGAGATGAAGCTATAAGCTGTGCAAGGTAAATAATTGTATTGTCTGATCTGGAAAAACTAATTTATATCCCTGCTGTGTGAAAAGGCTGTGTGTGATGACTGCATAGTTCAGCAGATGACCCATGTTGATCACGTTGTTACTGTCTTTCGCTCCTATCTGATGCAGCCTCTGGTACCTTAGGCTAAGTTTGACAGACAAATCACATAAAATGAGGGTGAAACGCTGTTTTGCTCCGTGAATGTTTTGAAAATTTATGTCAGGAGATCAGTAAATGGGCTGAACATTAAAAATTAAGTGGGATGAATAGAAGGGTAGAGTAGGCTTGTGAAATGAAGCACAAATACAGTAGGATAATTTTGCTATTTCAGTAACACAAAATCTTTTTTGATCTGGTGTTAGTGCTCCAAGTTCAATAGGTGTTCTGTCGCTTTCCAGGGTGCCCTAGATGGAGGGTACCTGTGCCTCCAGCATGAGAAGCTGTTTCACCTGTTACTGATGTTGATGAACACAAGGCCTTCCTAATTGCAGGTAACTGCAAAATTTTTTACGTGGACGTTACGCTCGGTTGTGCTGTACTTGCTCTTGGTAGTTTGCTTTTGGAGATAAGAGGGTCTGCAAATGCATTTTGCTTCTGGAGAATCTGAAGCAAAGATACTAGTAGCCTAAGTGCACCTTCAGATCTCCCATGCTTCACAGTAAAATCATTAAGTAATTATTTTGTGGTGGTAAAGATTTCTAGAATGTGCCTGTTATAAGACCAAATGCCTTGAATGGTGAATGCAGCGGTCCTGTAAATTTAGTATCTGCAATGCTTTTCCCATTTTAGGCCAACTTAGATGTTTACACAAAGTTCAAGTCGCTAAATTCTGCAGTTCAGAGGTTGGCTCCTTTCTGCAATTCCAGCAGTGTCTGGGGCTGAGGAATTGTCATCTTGGGGATGCTGGGGAAGGGCGCTGGGTGGTGGCTGCAAGCCCTGCTTGTGGAAGGGGATTTGGGAGCATTGCAGTTTACTGTAGATGATGTTGAATCAGGTCTCTGATCCCAATGAGGATAGAACTTGACTAAACGCTGATACAGTATTTCACTGAAACACATTCTTGTGCTGAAACTTTCTGCTGGCCTCTATCTAATAGCAACTTTTCCTTTACAGGCTTCTGAGGTGTTTCTCATTGTGATGTAAGTACTCGTTTTAACTTTGCAAGTATTAGCATTAAAAAAATCTGCCTAGAAATAAAGTATTTAACTGCACGTAAGCTGGGAGGGAGATGCAAGGGGCCAGTGTTGGCTGCTGCTTGCATCTTGTCCAAAAGCAAAGGATGCTTAGGGGGGAGCTGCTGGCTAAGGCCCAGCCTTGGCGGGCTGGTTTGTGCTAAACTCCTCACTGTGGGCTTGTGGAGTCATGCTATTTGTGTATTTGCCCTCTTCCCCTTAGCAACCTTAGCCTAAAGCTGTGGAGTGATTGACAGCATGAGCTGCCTGTGTGATGAGACATGACTGCCCTGACTTCAATCCTGGAGGTCTGCAATTAGCTCTATCTGACTTCAGGCACCTGACGAGATTTCATCCTCGTGTGCTCGCTTCTGCGCTCGCCTCACACTTTGCTTTCTTCCAGGGCTGCTGCGGTGGAGCTGTGAGGTGATGCAGCTGGTGGTGCTACGAGCAGAAGTAAGTAGCCAGAAAACGCATTTGACTGGTCAGAACTGTGTGATAGGTGCTGGGGAAGTTACTAGATGCTGGGCTCTAATTGTGGTGTAGCTGCAGTGTTAAGCAGAAGGTTCCTTGAGGATTTTCTTACGTCTACCAGTAGATCACAGGTTATCAGCAGGGTTCAGTTACCTGAGGTGTTAGGGATTGCATCTCACACTTCGTGACCAAAGGCAGTGATAAGGTACAATGATGGTTGTAAAAGCAATGGGCAAAGGAGTTTCTGGAAGTCTTTGTGGAGGGCTAGAGTAACATCAGCACTGGACTGACATTTCATTTTCTTGTGTGTATCCTAGATTTGAGAATGGGAGAACTGCTGGGTACTCTGTGACATCTGCTTGGTAAGCTGCTTGCTTCTCAGTTGCCATAAGACTTTTTTCACGATTTGAGAATATTAACTGCTTTCTGTAACTGAAAAGCAATAGTATGGACTAGTTGAAATGATGTAGCTGTTATGGGCTGCTTGAGTTTCTAGTTAACAAGAAAGAATGTGTGATAACCTGGCAGTGCAGAGCTTGTGCTAACCAAAACCAGTACAATTATTTGCCATTGGACTTTTTAGAGGTTAAATTTAGTGGGATTTTTCAGGGAATAGCACTGATCTCAAATAGTTGGTGTAATGTGGTAAATTGTCTCTATGGCTGGATTAAAGCTTTTATATGATGTGAATGAAGATGTGGTTGGGAATAAGGTCTGAAATGCGGACATCAGGTCCTCTAAGGAGGAACAGAAGTAGCAAAACATTAAGCTTCTCTAAGCATGTACTGTTTGTGATGATTTGTTCTAAGCAATGGGAATCTCTCTGAATGAGCCTGAGGAGGACTCTTGCACTGAAACAGTACACACATTCAAACTAACTCTTGAAGCACTGCCAAGGAGAGTGTGTTAATAAAAATGCACTTTTTACAGAGTGAAGCTCGTGGGCAGTTTGTGTGAAAAACAAGGCTAACATGTCTGAGGTAAGTGTAGAATACATGGGGTTGATAATTACTGGAGTGTTGTCTTTGTGCTAAACACCTAGATCGTAGTGCCAAAAATTAGTCCTGTAATAGATCCGATTTGTCTTCCTGTATTGTATGCTGATTCTCCTACTCTCAGCTAGTGTGGGAATAATGCTTGTAGCAAGAATTCACTTCTATGTAGTTCTCAATTTTGACTCAAAAAGGAAGGGCTCTTTTGGAACAGATACCCTGGCAATTCCTGAACTGCAGTCAGTGGTGAACTTTACTATGTAGAGTTCTGTTTGTGTGAACAGAAGATGTGGCCTCAGTGACTCTTAAAACTAGGGGTTTATTGCTGAATGTCTTCACATGGTGGAAATAAAGGAAACTGAATCAGTAGAGACCGCTTAGCCAATAAGGTACTAAATATGTAGTACAGCGGGATGTGTAGCAGCAAACAACTGTCATAACTCATAGCTGATGTATCTGGCTATTCTGTGAACTGACACTGTAATGCTGCACTCTTGAATTAAAAAAACACCTGCATGCTGTGGTTGTCACTACTCAGTAATTTTTGCTACTCTTGGTTATGTTGGCTGTACATAAATGTAGGATCAAGTTCCAGGTGATTGCTGTACCAACTAATTTCCTCCAGCAGACTGGTTCTGTTCTCACTTTTAAGGCTAGGTGTTCAGGATGTTTTCTATAGGACTTGTTATCAAAACTCACTGAATAAAACTTCCTGTAAGGGAGAGGCAGTATCACAAAGCAAGTAGTAGCTTTTTCCCGATTCTTCCAATGTTAGTAATTCTGTATTTCCAATTTAGGATTTTCAGTCTGTATATATCCTATTTGGGTGTTGCAAGTGAAAGTTCTTGTCATTTGCCAGCTAAAATGCAGCCTCATTGTAGGTAAAATTAGTTCAGTGGATAGAACTTCATAGGTAAATAATTAAACTTGCATGTAGTGATGCCTGTTATTCTGAAACAACTTCTCTCTTTCTCAGGAAAGGACTGCGCTGTCTGCAACCTCCCTGGGTAAGACCGCACAGCAGATGAATTCTCTTAACTTCTGGGAAAATCTGTAGCCGCTGATGAAATTTGATTCTGCCAAATGAATGACTGTGATATCACCATTTCCGTTCCACTTTTCTCTGAGGTTACAAAGCTGCTCTGGAGCTTAAAGCAGTTGTGTTACTGCATACATTAATTGTGTTTTCTTACCTTAGGTAAGGAGGCAACTTTGAAATTACTATAAGAAGAACCAAGAAGGTGAGTGTAACTGTAGGAATAATGAAATTTATTTGCTGGAACAAATGATGATAACCTTTGCCTTGAACTCTCTCTCTGAACAGAGATGAAAATCTAAGGTCTGAGTTGTTCCCAGCAAGCTTCTTGTGCTGGTTTGGTGCCTTATAATGGTTATGTCTGTCATAATAGGAGGAAGATTGCCGAACAATGGGTTACACTTGCATGAACAGCATTAAAAAAGCGAAGAGGTTTTTTACCACACTGGTAATGTTTGCCTGATACTGATTGGAACCAATAAAAATTTGTAAACTACCCGTTGTTGTGAACTGTTTTCTGACTTGAACAGCTTGCTGTAAAACAGCTCTAGGCTACTTGATAAAAGCTTCACATGCTTGATTTAGAGCAGGGTCTAAACTAGTTCAAATGCTAGTCCTGCGAGTGTCTTTTAACTTGGGTGTTGGACTGCAGCTGACCTCACAATACCAAGATTTGGACAAAGCTAAATAACTGAACAAGTATTTAGTATTTTGTAGGTGAGAGCTAAACACTACTTGTGTGTTTGCTCCTGAATGACAGGCCACCAGTAAGTCTGGTATTACATGTTCTGGTGCAGATGATGTGTGTAGAATAAGCATACAGTTTGGATGCTGTTAACCCTTTTCCACTGAATTCTTGACAGTGGCCGGCCTCTGTGAGGAAAAACACGTGTAGAGGTGGGGGATTTAGATAATGCTATTAAAAAAGTAACGTTACTGCATATGAGGCACTAGGGCCTGCTAAGGTATTACTGCTGCCCAAAACTCAATGGTAGGTTTCTTCTCTGAAAAATTCCTTTAATTTCCCCCATTTTTTTGTTGTCTCAGGAGTGATATCAATATGGCAAAACTCAGCTCTATGAAGAAGTTGTTCTCCATAACACTTCAGCTGTTGCTGTAGCACTTCTAATGAGAAGTAAAACTAGATGTCCAAACTGTTCTGCAGAAATATTTTCAGGCTATTATTGTTTCCTAGAAGCTTTCAATAAGAGGAATGGGTTTGTCACATCTCCCTCTCACTCGTGCTGGTACAATCTAATTGAATTTAAATGATATCTTGTAGAAAGAGCTGAAATCTTTTTTAGCCAGAATAGTATTTCATCCTAGAGAAAATAAATTAGACATCATCCTGTGTCCATGTGCAAATTAAATCTCTTCTGCACTAAAGCAAAAGCCATTAATAAGGTCTGTTTTCATCCAGAGCTGATTAGTAGCTTCTTAGTACTCCACCCTGCCCACTGTATTACTTTTTAAAATACCACACTTCATTGTGCCTGTTGAAGAGCTTGAAGGGACTGTCGTAGCCTGCAGTATAGAAGAAGTCTTCATGGAACGGTTGGCCTCTGTTTCTTAAGGTTCTGGCCAAGACTTCAGCTTCATCAGCGTATTTCTCTGGGGAGGCAAATCCACCAAAGGACCTGGTAGAAGTGAAAAGGAAGGGTTATTTTGTTAAAGAGTTCATGCCCCTGCTTGCTTATTTTCACAGAAGGAAACCTAGGCTTGTAGAGCATGCGGTGGAGTTCGTAGTTTAGGTAAATGATGCAGAACTAGATGTCAGGGAGCATGTGGCTATTTGTGCTGTTTTAAAAGGTAGGATTTTAAAAAAAAAAAAAAAGGCAAAACTTGCTGGCAATTCTCAGAGCATTAGCTGACACAGATTGTTGCCTGTGACTTCAGTACATGCAGAGAGGACAAGTGTAGCTTTGTGTGCTTTTCCTGTAATAACAGCCTTGCAGGTTTTGTGGGTATTTGGGACTGTAAAGGGGGCTGGAAGAGTAATTTAGATGTTCTGTAGCACAGAGTATGTCCAAGAGCAGAGGATTCTGTAGACTGCATTTCTATAAAAACCCACTCAATGCAATATTCGAGAGTCTGCTAAATAATCAGCGTTTCAAAACTTGGTCATTTCTCTTTGTTCTTAGGATACCCAAGCATAAGGAAGATTTGAAAATGGTCAGGTTTTGCCAGTGAAGGCTCTGAACAGCAGGATATATCCACAGCTGTAAGAAAGAATAGTCCAGATTTAATAGATTAAGCCATTTCAGTAGCTGCCTTTGTTAGCTGTGCTGGTGCTGCTTACCGCACAAAGACAGCTGCTGCCTTGCGCTCCTCGATAAACACATCCAAGTTGGTTGGCTGTGGTGGGGAGTCCTGATGTTCAAATGGCACAAAGAAAGATACCTTGAATTCTGCGCAGCCAGATTTTATCAGACATGTCACTGGTACAGTCATCTCAATCTTCATTTCTAAAGGAGAGGAAAAAGGTTTTGTCTTAACCGGCAAGGAAAGTCAGTGCCTGGGTGATGCAGAAGTATCCTATAATCAGATACCAAAGCAGCCTCGCAGGTAGAGTGGCCTAATGGAGGCATAAGGGTGTCCTACAGCTCATCTACTGTCTTATACTATTCAGCTTAATCTCCCATTTATGCTTCTTGCAGTTCAAAACCAGCACGTTGTACCTTTCTCGTTCTTCCCTTGGATGTAGTGGAAGAGTTTCCAGAAGCCCTGGTGCATCGCCTCCTTCTGGGTCTCTCCCCGAATGACTGTGCTGACCCACTTGGCCGTCTCATACTGACGCAGTTCATAATCCTTTGCCTGAAAGGTAGCAAAAGTCGCAGTGACCATGAGATGAGTATTAAAGGTTATGTAAATTAATAGCTACTTTTTCAAAATAATGAAAATATTGTTGCGGTGAGATAACACTTTGCATGCTCTAGGCATGCCCCCACCATCAAACTATTTGATTCCTTCCTTGTAAAACCGCGCTGTTCTGCCTTAGGCTGAGCTCCTCGGAACTTACAAATAGGTGTTGCTCTCCCCCTTTGCAGCTAGGTGTGAACAGTGTCTATAGTAATGCTTCCCAGAATTAGTCAGACTGAGAATCCCAGCTCCACAGAGCTCCCTTCCCCTGGATTTTAGCACTTACCATTGTCTCCACTAAGGTCCAGCGAGGGGACTGCAGATCCAGGGACAGAAATGTTTGCTTGAAGGATTTGATCATCTTGCCAGAGCTGAAAGACAGACACAGGTCTCTCTTCAATCAGTGCAGCGTAAATGGAGCAGAAGGCAGCGCTAGGGCTTCTCTGCCTAGTGTCAAAGAGCTTTTCCTTAGCCTCTGGTCTCAAACCTTTTAACCCTCGCTGAGAAGTGACTAGAAAAGCTAAGGGAAAAGGCTGGTGCTTTCTAAAAAGCTGGTGTCTCTGAAGTTGCGCAAGGCCTGGATTCCACTGCTTATCCCCAATGATTGAACAACCGGGGCTGAAATCCTTTAAACCCTTGAAGGAGAGAATGAAGACCAAGCAGCTCCCTCTGGGCTGATGCGGGAGTGCTCATCTTCCAGGATAAGCTGCCTTTGCTTCTCGGTGAAATGAAGGCATTTTCTGGCTGAAAAACAGAAGACTGAGGTCCTGCAAGTGGGAGTTGTGTGGAAATGTGTAAGTAAAAAGGAGTTTATGACTTCAGCCAATTTGCGCCTCAATGAAAAGGTATTTGTGTTGATGGGCACTCTGTCGTTGACCGTGCCCATACCTTTATTGGGCCTCATAATAGCTGATGCCTTTCTTAAAGGCCTTTAGCCCCAGAGGCCTGTGAATAGATGAGATATTGTGTATTTATGGATGTGTAGCTACTTTCCGAGGTAGCCTTCACATGGGAGGAGGAAGCTGAAAACATGAAACCATTCCACTTCCTCTTGCTGTCCCGAAATCAAGCAAAAAATAGTCAAAGTCTCTATTGTAATAGTCACATCTGGTTAAAAGTCTTAAGATTCTAGGTGCCTTTGTTTATTATTTTTGTCATTAGGAGGTAGATTGCAGACCTACATCCCCAGAAAGTCTCTTCTTTCTATTACATTACAATGTCCTCTGTACTTCATATCACATGGACAGCGTGTAGTTAATTGAGCAGTTGTCTTGATTTGTAGATCATGGCACATTGTCAGAATATAACTTAATTGTTTTTTGGGTAAGAGAAGAAACTTTGAGGTTATTTTTCGTTTCTTCTCAACTGTTTATAGCTGCCCACGCAAGAAGCCGCTGTCACTCGTGGCTTTACTTTTTCCGTTAAAGGTGCACTGATGAAATTCACATCATGTCCTGCCCTCAGTGGTACAGTCTTTAAGGTGTATCTTCTTCAACATGATGTTTGTGAATGGCTGTTTTTGTAAAATCAACTGTCCTGTGCTACCAGACTGCTTTTGTACCTGTTTCCATTTTCTTATGTGGATTATTGGTGAAAACTTAATCCTCTTCTGCACCCTGCTTTAGGAGTGGCTATGAGGAGTTTTTGCTTTGGGCTCTATGAGGTTGAAATATTTTATTTTAAAAAAGAAAAATTGCCAAAAAAAACCTGCTAGCACTAATTTCACTTACAAAGTAGTGTACAGAGCACTCAGGTGCTGAGCTTTTTCTAGCAGCTCCTTCAATTGTCACCCTAGAGCAAGGCCAGGTGACAACCATGTTAGCAGGAGACCGATGCCAGCAGTTAAAAGCAGGTGTCCCAGCCTGAAGATACATCATCTTCAGCAGTCTGCACCAGATTGACAGCTGTATTTCAATACGCTATTTGCCAACAGGATTTACAAATCATCGAGGCTTCACAATAAAGTAGGAATCCAATCATTTTATTAGACGCAAATTAGTGCACTTGTACTGAAACCCCCTAGAGTAATTTATTTTGTCTGTTGCCATTTTGAAGGCAAAGACGCTGTGGCTTTGCTGACGCTTCACTTTCTGTTTCTTCTTGTTACAACACGTTTCTCCATGTGCTCCCTGGGTATGTGAGAAAGCAGAGAAGTAAATGTTCCTCTGTTTCAACACACGCTGCCGTAGTAGTTGTTGTATGAGCTGCTTTATCTCTGTACCTGCTGATTCCAACCCCTCCCCGACACGCGTTTTCCTAACTGCTGGTTAGATCTCTCACAGCTCTTGTCTTTTACAACTTTGTGGCCGGTAGTGTGGGTGACTGAAATATTTTTGAATTACATAAAACAATGCTTTGGAGGCAAGAGGAATGACAAGCTGAGAAAGGTCCTCTAAATATTTACGGTTGAGTTCATTTTTAGGTCTACAGTAAAGCTTAGCTTGGAGATTTCTATCTTTTCGTATAAATATAAGGGTGTCCAGGCTTTGCAGCTTTTAACATGTGGCCGAAGGGACAGAGAGCATAGCGGGCATCTTCACAGGTTACGCTGGCGCCGCAAGTGTAGCCAGAACGTGCCATCCACAAGCTGCTAATTATATTAAAAAAGCAGAGAAAATAGACATACTTACGTTTTAAGCTGTCCTTCTAGCTATTGCAGTCTATCTCTCTGAGGCTGCACATACTCACAAGATGCTGCATGTCAGTGTTTCGTTTAATAGTTTCGTCAAACTCCGCCCATGCCGCAGCCCCTTTGGAGGGTGATGCTGTTATGAAAACCAGATTATTGCAGCTTTCTCCTCTGTTGGGTCTCATTGGAGAGCTCCCCCGCAAATGCCGAGAGCCCCACCTACTACTGCCCGTGGGCACGTCGCGTCCAGCGTGCGATCTGGCTCCATAAACAGTTTTGCACCCTTGTGTAACTTCCCCGAGGTTTCCATGGCTTCGCGCCTACTTATGTCAGGGTGAGCGGCAGTTTTTGTGCTCTTGGGAGAAAGAATTTCACAAAAATAAAGTTCACCCCCAGACTCAGATTACATGAGAGTGATGGTACAGAATGACAGTTTTTTGGTGGTGTGTTTTTTGGTTTTGTTTTTTTTTTTTT